>NW_024044459.1:27949663-28484663 GCF_014851395.1 Micropterus salmoides
CACTTATCAGCACATCAAGGACTGTGCCACTCCTTCACATTGGTGGCGCAGTTACAGTCGTCAGGAGCAGCCACTCGGTCATTCACTTTTAGCCAGTCAACCATTGAGTCAGGCCCTGGGGCTAAGCTCATTAAGGCAGGAGAGTCCCCTACTATCCGTCCCTCCCGCTATGCACCTAAGGGCCAGCCCCCTCCCTGTCAACTCCCTGCCTTTAATTGAGTTCTCAGTTCTCTTTATTTTACTGTCAGCATTATACCCCTCTCATTGTTATCCCCCTCTCCATCCCCTTTCTCGAGCCCATCTCCTCCCTTTCCTTTACTGCTGCTACCACCAACACTTTTTTTTTGGTATTTCAGAGAGTAAGCACTTTCTCCATATTAAGATGTGAAATTCATTTTGACACTGGGCTGGAAATAGAGTGGAACCGGCAATATGCCCCTATCTGTTCCTCTCTCCCCTCTCCCTCCTTCTTCCCCTCTCTCTGTCCCTTCCTTCCTCCTCCTCTCTGTCTCTCTCTCTTTTCCCCAGTCTTTAGTATGTTTTTTTCTCCTTCAATCCATGGATCCGCTCTTCCTCCTCACTTTCTTAAATCATCTTGCGAGGTAAGGGCTTGTTTGCCCTAAATTATATTTTCATGAGGACACCATAGAAGAAAGAACATACCTTTGCACCTCTTTCGGCGTATGTGGATCTATTAAGAGGGCAGGAGAAATCAAGTAAGGGATGCAGAGAGGGAAAACAACAAATTAAGAAATGAGAGCCATAGAGAATATAGTATACAGTAAAAAAAATAAGTGAGAGCTAAAGATGACAAAGGCTCAGCTATGCAGCTCAAGTCTTGTATAATGTTTCAGCGAATCTGCTGAAAATGTAACCAACTAGTGGACTGAAGATATACAGTAGATTTGTGGATTGCAAGAATACCATCTCCTTAAGCCAGCATGTGTCCGCAAACTGCTGCATTTAAAGTGTAACAGGGGTAGCAGAGACACGAAGATGATTAGACTGACTGTTACATCTGGCCACTAGCCCAGAGCAAATTCACATTGTTGAATAACTGTGTGATCGCATGGCTGGATTGCCTAGACTGCCACGCTCTCCCTGAGATGATATGATGCAACCGGATAAAGAGCAGACCGAGGCTGTGTGAATACGCCTAAATGCACTTTAGCCAAGCAGTGGCTTTTCTTACATGGGTTCTTATCATGGCCAAATGTTAGTTTTTACCCCCCAGAGACATTAGCATCAAAGGATCATTACTATAGCTGTGTTACTGAGGTGGACTGAGCCTTTGGGGGGTGCCTTGGCCTTAAAATCACCTCAGCACACAAGAGATATACAGTGAATGCACATTCAAACAGATAGAAGCAGCTGCATATGCTTAAATAGACACAGAGGATGCACATACAGCCTCTACCCTGAATACACATATTTCATTAATAGATTCATAGAAATGGATTTGTTCCATTGTAAAATATTGTAACTGCCCATGAATGTGCAGTTTTGTGCTCATGAAGGTGCATTCATGTAATACGCAGGCTAAAGGTCAACTGACATTTGTTTGTGAATGTGATGTGGCCTTGTTTGGTTCTGCTGTTTGCGTCTTTTTCTTCTTGCTGGCTGACTGAGTGCCTTATAGCAACGGCTCCTGAGAGAGACAGACAGACACACACACACACACACACACACACACGCTGATAAGGTCTAACTCAAGCCTGTCTGATGTAGCTGAATCAGGACACCGTCACAGTCATCCTCAGTACACTGCAAAGAGGAAGCCTGGCTCACCTCTGGAGGAACGTGGACTACATAGTCATACACAAACCCCCCAAAGTGTGGTCATACATAACTGTTACAAATAGATACAACCACGCAAACATACTATCACACATGTGCATTTTCACACATTGAAAGCTTCCTGACTTCCAGCATCACACGCCAAGTCCTCCAATTTAATTTGTAATCTAATAAATCTAAAAATGCGGTCAGCAACAGCCAGTGGCTATTCAACTTAACCTTCTTGCCCTGTCTGACTAGACTGAGATAATTGTCCTGTAATGTGGTCGAGAGGGCATGGGGGAGAGGGAGCGAGGCAGAGGGTCAGGGCCTATCTCCTCACCGAAAATAGCCTCTAAATGTGCAAGGCAAGGCTCCCATTATTAGGCCTTCCAAGTGGACAGGTAGGTGGCCAAGGCCTGTTTACATTCGCTGGTGATATTTGGAATGAGGGGCCGTGGAGAGAGGTAGAGGGAGAGGAAGGCATGAAGGGAGGGGGAGAGGAAATAAATTACCAGTATGGTCCAGGTAGTGCAAGGCAGGTAATTGCAGTTGACAGTCCAGTCTGCCACACAGTTAATTTGAGCCTGAGCCCAGGTCCCCTTCCACTATAGCGCACCATACTTATACACAGCACAATCTGTCTGCATAGGTACATGCCCAGACATCATCTCCTTCCCTCTCTCTATCTCTCTCTCTCTCTGGCAGTGGAATTATGTCGTAAGCAAGATATGAGCAGCCATGTCTCTCCTGGTAGGTGCACACTCCTTGTCCTTATTTTCCCTATAGTTTAATTTCCACTGAGAAATATTGAATTTTGGGCAGGGTGATAGTGTACCTGTCAGTGATAGGGCGTCATCTCTAACTCCCTCTGACAGGTGGACCATTATATCTGCGAGAGAAAATAATCCCTCTCTACTTTAAGACCAGCAAATTTCAACCCTTTGGTTGATGATTGCAGAAGAGCAGGAAAGAAAGGCCTCTTACCTAAATCTGCTCTGATGGGTTAATGAAAGACATTATTTAGAAAGCTGATTGCTTTTTCAAAGGGAACGTACGTATGCATGTTTTACTTTCAGCTATTTTAAGATTCCATTTTGGTGAACCTGACTGTGGGTATACATGTATACGTATACACACATGCCTCAGTATCCATATTCATTCATTATGTGAAGTTTTTCATCTACCTAACTGAGTTTTGAAATACAGAAATGGTGACAATGACAAGTGCACCTTCCATATTTTGTCTTTTTTGTCATTTTTTGGGGAATAATAACACCATTTGCGCAGTGTGTTCTGTGCTCAGTTTTATCTGTATTTTGCTAAAAACAAATACTAAAACATTTCACAAACCTCCTTTTTTGTATTTAGATTATTATTAACAACCCCCTTGGCTAGAAAGTCTTTCACTTTTATCTAATATCTCAATCATGAGTGTAACCAACTAAGTTGTACATTAACATAACTTGTCTTTAGACATAAATTTGGTGTTGATTTAGACAATAAATTTCAGAGTGTTTTTTTGTAAATGAAGCCAATGACCGACTCTACTCAAACATGTGCTGCAAACCAATTCCGATTTCACTCTGCTGATCTCAGTGTTAAGGTTGGGAATGCCCAGTGGCCCGTCAGTCTACTGTACCATGGATGACATCAACCCCTCTGGTCCCACATCCCTGCAACCACTTGACATTTCTATCGACATTTCCCCACAGTGCTCTCACATTAAAGGGCGTGACATTTCATTTGCACACGATGTTGATTAAAATACACCCTTATGGTCAGAAGAAAAGTGGGTGTAGGCCATTTTTGTTCCCTTCTACTTTGGGAAATTGAGAAGAGATGAGGGAACAAATAGAAGATCGGCTGATTGAAGGGATTATGAAAAGGGCCTTTGCTGGTGTTCTGAAAAGAACGGAAGATAAAAGTGAGACAAGATTTAAATTTTCCATTAGGAAATCTAAGCAGTTTTAAATTGATTACCACTAGTTTAGAATAGCGCATTTTAAGTGGAGATAATTAAATCAACAAAAAAACAAAGATCCTTTTTTTTTATTATTATTTCATTGAGACACATGCTGATTCAGTTTTTTTCGTGCCCTATGAACATTTGACAACATTCTTCCTTGCAATGCTTCTTAATGCAAATGCAACCTGATTTGAATTTGAAGTTCAGTCAGTCAGAGTGGCAGGTCACATTTACGTCTGTGTCAGGCCACCTGCAAGGTGCTGCTGTCTGCTGATGTGTTAGCCCCAGCTGGACTTGTATGATCTGACTCCAGGCCAGGTCTCACCTGCCAGCTCCTATCGGGTTCTCCACTTGTACACTGGCCCGGGGCCTGTCACTGATGGGCAGCCTGCCGTCCAGTCTAAACGGCTGGCTTCCAAAGACATTCGCTGATGTCCATTCTCCTCTGCCTGAAACGGCTTCTGACAAGACATTGAGATGTTTATTTCCTTACTCAGTTCTTGTTTCTTGTTTGTCATAGAGCTCAGCTTAGACTTTAAGTCTTTTTTATTTATTTTTTACATGACTTCATGAAAATGTATGGCAACAAAACAATTGCAATGATGACATACTAGAATTAAATTCATAATAGATTCATATATCGCATTTTCCTCATGAGTTCCCCTCCAGCTGAGTGAGACTAGCTCTGACCTGTGTTTCCATTGATTGTCACACAACGGTTATATCGCCATGACACTAATAACTCAATTATGTTAAATTAGCACAAAGGGAAATGTATAGCCATAATATAGGCATTTATGGTATACTTTTATCCCCAAGCAACCAATACGAATCCAAAAACGAGTAACATAGTAACCTAATTAAAAGCAGTTGATATAATACCCAATGACCGCTTAGTTGTTAACTAGGAGAGGTGCATAGGTTAATCATAGCCTGTGAGCAGCTTCATGTAATAGAACTATAATATGATAATTAGTTCATTTTTACTCAAACTTATCTGTGTCAATAAAAAATATAGCCATGCAAACGCACACAGCTTGCCTTGGCCTGATCTAATATATAGACAAAACATCCCCTATTCATGTTCCATGCTGCCCTGATTAGCACCAGGAACATATAAAGGCATTGCAATAATGAGTGTCTACTATTAGGTGTTGGATCACTATTATGCCTTACAGATAAGCTAATTTAGCAACCATTATAAGCAGTTTGCCCTTCCACCTTGAAAATATTTCTGTAATTACTGTAGTGACAGCATTGTCCCACATGGTTACATTATTATAGCCCAAGAGGTTGTGTTTAAAGAGTGATGCAGTTATGAACATACCCTTTGCCATAAGCAAATGCAATAACCTACAAAATGACTTTATTCTCTCATGGTTAAATTAATGATGTGAAAAGAAATAGGAGTCCTAAATATTCTAAAAATGAATGGATCTTTCTAGATATACCCTTTTGCATTTATCTGCCTCTTTAAAGGCTTTAGTAAAGAAGTTGATCCCAATTCTTTATATTCTCAACTTCTAATGAAGTGCCCCATTTTGCAGCACACAATTGCATCATTTTCAGAAAAGTGTGTGCTCCAGCAGCAATCCTACCAGCAGCTGGCTACAGTTACAGGGCAGATATCATAGACTCCTATCAAGTTATGGAGATGACAGTTATATCATCAACTCCATAAGCCCTCCTCAGTGAAACAATTTGCAGTGTCTACAGGGGCAGACACAAACAAACTGTTTTCCTGATATTCCTTTCCCAAGCAGTCAGCCTGAAAGGGTCTCTCCCAGCTAGAGGGGAGGACAGCAGGCCTGCAGAGAAATGGATATAGAGAGAGAGAGAATAGGAATACGTGGAAGAAGGTGTGTGTGAGAGAGAAATAAAGCAAAAGAGAGAGACAAAGACAAAAGGGGGAGAGAGAGAGGAGAAGTGATCCTAAATTGGGAATCTATTACTGAGGCATGGCTACAGCAAGCCCCTCTCTGTCTCCCGTAAACACACAGAAATGTGTTCAAGTGCAGGGGCTTTATAAGTTTCCCCTTCTCCAGAGTAATGTGCTTTGAATGGCTGGTAAAATGGGACTGGGAGAATTTCATTCCCGCTGCCTCCCCAGGCGACTCACCTTTGGCCCAGCAATGATATGAGCCCTTTTCTATTTTTTCCACTTTTACTCTCCCTCGTTCCCTCTTTCCATCTACCCGACTGATCGAGAGGAGGAGAAATAAATGGAGAGCAGTGCCGCAGCAGGGGATGGAGGGAGAGGCACAGGGGGAAGAGGATTGGGGTACTGGGTTTATTTATTTAGTGGAATGAGGCAGGTGCTTTATCCACAGCTCAGATTAGCTCATCTGTTTATGCTAAATGCCACACCATGGGAAGCGCGGGCGTGTCACAGGAAGTACAGAAACCCATTTTTCTCACTGTCTGCTGCATCGATTGCTGGATCTGTTCCTTTGACCAGTCAGACCTTTACTGGGAACCACATACCAGATATAGTCGACAGATAATTGGCTTTGCTTTTCACTTACCTTTTGTAGGTCTAGTTAGCAAATCATTTTGCATGCTGATAGGTGTGTTTCTTATTTTTGCTTGATTAAGTTTGTTTTTTTTCCCTCTCATTTGATTTAAACAATATGGTTGAGGTAGTGATTTTTGAGCCTCTCTGGGTCCCTGTACACTCAAATAAGTTGACTCAGAGATGAAAGCATGTTTAAGTCCTGCTTAGGCCCCCTATACTAATATGAAGTCATGAAGTCCAGGGTGTTGGGTCTCTCAGCACCCACTTAGACATGACTGATGGACTTTAAGGCACGGTAACATTAGACGCTAAAAACATTATAGCAACAGAAAAACATTGGTACTGTTCATTATTTCTTATGTCTGAAAGTCATAGCTTGGGGATATGCTATCCTCTGGATGTTTATTCTTTGGGTTGCTCCAATTGCCGGACACTAGATCATGTTCACGTTATATTTAACATATCACCCTAACTCAGCATACACTGTGAATGATGTGTCATTATGATTTCTGTGAAAGAGAACTATGTTGGATGTTTTATATAAAGTAAAATGAATGCTAAAGTTACGATTTATTCATATCAGTCTTTGTGACTGTTTATATGACTGTATAGGATTTTTTGCATGTGTTCATGCAAATGTATGTCATACAGTATAGGTTAATAGAAATTGTTTATTTATACTTTCTGTGACATTTTGCTTTCATCATCGTCTTTTCATCTGCTTTTTAATTTCCTCAAGCAAACATGTCACTCCACCTGTGCCATTTACAGCAATTGCTATGAACCACTCTAGTTTATTTTTCAGTGGCTCTTTGCAAAATGAAATAAAAAGTGACAGTGAAAGAAATATTACACCTGTTCTTCAAGTTGTGTATTCAATGGAACAAGGAGGTCATATTCTTCTCTATTAGCCCTGAAGCTGTTCATTACTGCGTGATGTTTCTACTGCTCCAAACTATCAGGAGAGCGTGGCCAAGCTGCAACCTTTCACCTCTTTGTCCTCATGCGGAAAATCCTCTTGATAAGACGTGTAACAGCTGAAACATTATTGCGTATGTGTGTGTCTTTGTGTATCCACCTTGTGCATAGCATGTGAGAGGGTCACAACCTCACTGCATGTGCGATTCCCACCTACACCTTTTTTCCCCCCTCACCTTTTTCGAATCATTGAGCTGTGAGACTGATGCTGGGTGCGGTGTTTTTCTGCAACTAGAAGATGCTAGGTAATGCCTCCATGATGGTACCATTCACTACTCCAGTGGCGAGAGTAAATGGAGCAGCCTTTCACAAACAATAAACCCCCGACGGCCCCTTTCTTTCCTCCTTCCCCTCACCTCTGAGAACTGGCTTTTCATTTGTTTTATTTACATAGCCGCCTTTATGAGCTTTCATCAGCAGGTCCACTTATATAGGAAACTAATGGCTTCTCAGAGCTGTACTCGAGTGTGTGTGTGTGTGTGTGTGTGCTTTGTTTGCATGTGTGCATTCATCCATATATTTTATGTTGGTATATCCACCCATGGATTTGCATGTGTCTGTGTGTGTGTGTGTGTGTGTGTGTGTGTGTGCTATCCCCTATCTTGAGAGAGAATATCAACATTTTCGTGAAGGCTTGTGTTTTTTGTCCAGTATTATCCACTTCACTTTCTACTTCCCTTGCCTCCTTTATTCCCTTCCCTTTCTCTCTCATGCCTACATTGCTCATTGATTATCCATCATCACTACAGCGCTACTACCAGATATGCTGGATAAATACCAAACATGAGTCCTAGCTTACAGATTCAGTATCTCTTTGTCTTGATTTTTTGTTTTTGGAGATGCCTTCTACTGAATACTTCTATGCAACATTACTTTCTGTGCATCTTGGTTTGGCTGTGTGTATTATGTCTTTTTTAATACTGTGCATAACACATGGCCAATTTCTTGAGAAGGACGACCGCTACACTGGTTATCCTTATACAGTTCATTATGTTGCGACAACAGGGGCATGTTCAATGTGAAAACGGTGTGCAGCATTTTGCTACGGTTTCCGGGTTGAACGACATGTTTCCACAGTTACACAGTGTGAAACGGTTTGTTTGGTGGATGTGTCAGAGGTGTTACCCAATCAGCAGCCCGGTGTATATAAACCCCACCGTATTAAAAAGGCAGTGCACTTCCAGGTGGTCAATGCACCACTGTTTCCATTTAAATGCACATTTTACTACGCTAAGTTTACGCTAGAGTCTGCTGCAATTTTAACAAGAAGAAAACAGCGCCCGTAATGGTGAATGCATGTGCTAGTGTCTACTTTCTTCACGGATGGAGTGATATTTGGAACAAGTAAAACAAATTTCAACTTTAATTAACTGAAACTAGTCATTCTCTGTCACTTTGTTCTGTGAATGAACCTATAAAATGCCCCTGTGTGACAATCTAGCATAAGTTAGCAAGAGTTAAGGAAAGCTCAAGCCTTAGCAGCTATTTGTTAGCTACAGCTAATGTAGCTACTGCAAACTGTAATGTTGTGGACAATTAATTTGAGTCATAAGGTACAGCTAATGTTGCTGTAGCTAACGCAGCTACAACTGATGTAGCTAATGCTAACTGTAACATTGTGGATAATGAATTTAAGTTCTACTCAAACTGTCCCTGTTTCTCTGTTTTTATTAGACAGTGTACATGTGAGGATTAAGAAGACCGCAGTAACAGTGACTTTCATTGACTGTGAATAAATGCACTTTGGAGTATGTAAGTGCAGTCGACATTGATTCCCCTACAGTTTGAATAACAATGTAATTAAACATGTAGATGCAACAGAGCTGGTACAGAAACAGATGTCATGTCGGTCGCTTGGCCACACTTTCACCCCAGCCAACATGATACAGATCAAAACGAAGCTAAATGTAAATACTGTGGGGAAAATAACTCCTGTGTGTGTGTGTGTGTGTGTGTGTGTGCGTGTGCTGAAGAGTGAGAGAGACACGGTGTGACTGTGCAGACCATGAAAGTTCCGTACGAGCTAGGCTGGGCGATATGGCCAAAAATGGTATCGATATGATAAAAACATTTCATACCATTTGATAATGATAATTATCACGACATATGTCAAATCAATATTTATTTAAGAAACCAGACGGTTCATTGTGTGGTTAAACTTTTCTTTATGGTCAGAACATGTCAAACACTTGATGCCAAATAGTGGATCACTTCGCAAATCTGAGGTAGAACATTTGATGACATGGATTAGCTTTGAAGCTAGCTACAACTTCTCCCTGCAGCTGTAAAGCAGTCTCTCCTGTGCTCCCCGTCCATAATGTGGAGAATGAAGCAGGTTGTTTAAGATGCAGCAGTCTGTTGTACAAGACTGTAAAATAATGTCAGTGTAATGTTAAAATGCTGTCACTCCGTAAAGCATTTGGCAGATGGGATGAGCTAACAGAAGCCATAAAATCTAATTCTAACTTGTTTTTATTGTCAAGAGATTTGAAAAGCCTATTTAACTTTGCATTTCAACAAACAAATACAAGTATTCGTTACAAACTGAGAATGAAAGATCTATGTCAAACAGAGTCATAAATCATGATTTTCTGTTTAGTATTTGGCTCTGAGTTAATTAATGCTTAGCTTTTTCCAGGTGACAGTCAAGAGTCCTGAAGACCTGTGAGGGTTTCAGCTGCTTTGAAGCTGACAAAGTCATGATGATGTGAGTCAGGCTGTTAAAGGAATATAAAAAACATTTGTTAAAATTTTATGAGGATTTAAGTGGTATCTTTTTTTAACTCCACAGAGAATAGTACTTGAACCTTTACATTGTTACGTAATGTATGTTAACCAGGATTTTTTTAATTTACATGGCTGCTTATTGACATATAATGTCATCATTTGATCTGCTGCCATATATGACATCAACCTGGCAGGGACTAACGATGAAAATTAGCCCGTGTGGATAAATCTGGTACATCTAAATGGTGGATTCAAGTGCTTGTGTTAATTAATGTGTAGTATCCCTTTTTTAAATAAAATAAATAAACATAAAGATGTTTGATTAGGGTAATATTACACTATGTTGCCAAAAGTAACAATAAAACTTTATTACAAATTGTTTGAGTTACATGGTGTATGATCTTGTATGGTCATTGAAACATTACAAATTGGTAAAATTCAAATGTTAATGTAACTTATAATGTGCAAATTGACAATTGTCTTACATACTAACATTAATCAATTTAGTTGGAAATAAGGCTCAGTTTATAATGTTCAATCTGTTACAATTATGTGGGTTAAATGGTTCTGAAGTTTATAAAAAGCAAAAAAAGCTACCACTTCCGGCCAGTCATATCATGTGACAACAATCGTGACTGACGTCCACCATCTTGTCTGCAGCCAGGTTCTCTTGAATTTATTTATGTTTCATGGAATGTCAGTTTTTTATATTTTGTTACTTACTACCTGTTAGCAGTAAACTCAGCAAGCAACACAGAAATAAACAGACACATTCATGTTGTGAGAAAAATAACACTTCCACCACCTCTGCTCCCTTCCCCTCCCTGTTTAACACCCCCTGTGCCCCCCCTTGGGCTAAACAGAAATAGGTCCAGCTTAGGGCCATAATTGGTCTTGATCCTTAGGCTGCAGGCATATTCCAGCGGTGGGTCTGGATGGGGCGCTTGTTATGTGTGAAAAGGTGGCAGGGGAATGCCTGGCCAGTAATTAACAGTGTGCAAGGGACTGTGGAGGAGGAAATTTAAAAGTGAATGGGGGAGGCCAGTTCATTCTGTGGCTCTGCTCTGCCTCTCTCTCCGCCTCCTCTGTTTCTCATCTATTCACTCTTGCCTGTTATTGGAGCTGATGGGTTTATAGAGATTTTCACACTTTTGGAAGTTGGGCTGGCATTGTGAATTTGTTTTTCATTTGCTCCCCATTTGGCAACCCTTTTCCCCAGCTCGCCACACACAAACATGTTTCTCTCCCCACTGTCATTTCTATTCACTCAATCGCTTGGTCACTCTCCGTTCCATTTTTTTATTTTTATTAAATGAGATTCATCAGTATTAACGTTTTTAAATCATCTTTCCAAATAAAGGAAGTATAGTAAAGCTAAATATCAAAACATTTTCTATTCTGTGATATTCTGTGAGTTACCTGAAAGTGTGGAAAAGGTTATTTAGAACAGTAAAGAAAGTGAGTTTTTACTTCATCGAAATTACTCTGTAGGCTAACTAGAAAATGCTTCTCTGTATAGAGGAGGAAGCATATCCCCTCTCTCTCATAGGGACTACATATTCGTGATTCATGATCTCAGGGGTAGTCACATCTTTCTTTGTCTTTCTGTCTATATTGTTTAAGTAGTCACTGAACCATACATTTAGTCAGGATATATCTTCAAGGCTTATCTCTGACAGACTGAAGGACTCACTCACCCACTCAACTCCCTCACTCACCAAGGAGTTAAGTCTCCATCTTGTATAGATTTAGTCTACACAGTGTTGCCCATAGCTGAGCTGTCTAAACAAGTTGAATATACTGTAACACAGAACACATAAATATCATAATGACATTGTGGAATGATGAATGTGATGCAGTAAGTGTATGCATTTGTAAGTGTGCTTATTTTTGTTTTTCAAAACTTGCTGGGTTAGGCCTTGAAAGCGTTCAAATGGTATGTTGTCTGTAGTAGGCAGTGAACAACAGCAACAAGACACACAATACACGGTAACTCTCCACGCATAAATACAAAATGATTAAGTAAGCTTTGTTGGCATGAAAGTTTGTAAACACAATTGCCTTAAGCTGAAAGCTAAAAGGCAGTTAAATATCAGGATAATAAAAGCATATTATTAATGTATGTTTCTCTGAGCTTACATTATTATACAATACGCCTGTAAAAACTCAAATAACAACTCTGTCATTTTGAGGTATTTGTATGCATACACATATGAAATATCGAAAAATCAGGATTTGCTGCCTTTAGCTACAGCCAAACATCATTTATATTCTCTAGATACCTTTGATTGAGATGTTAACAAAATAGTCTGCACACTGGTGTGTGTGTGTGTGTGTGTTTAAAAGTATTCTGTACGCCAGGCAGAACAACAAATTGCTGTTTGTGTCTGTTTCTCCCTCAAGATACACTATTGTATGCATGTTAGTATGCATATTTCCACAAGCCCTCTCCTCTCCGGCCATTCCAGGTCCAGACTAAACATGTTCATTTTGGCAGCCTGTTTACAATGTTTAGGCAGACAGACAGACAGACAGGAAGTGGGCTAAGCGATGAGAACCTCCCCGACAGCCCCAGAGATAAATGGGCGCCCTGCTAAATGAAGGAAGGAGAGGCCTCAAATGAGCCATCACAGGGAAGCACATAGAGTGCAGTTTGAAACACTTTCCCAAGGTGTATGTGTTTAGCAAAAAAACGTGTGTGTGTGTGGGTGTGGGTGTGATTTTAGGTATGTCTGCTCATGTGCAAGCATGTGCCTGCCTGTGTGTGGTTCTGGGGGTAACAGGTGGGAGGTATGCCATGTCCTGGTTAACAAGAGTGTTATTGTGTTGTTCTGTCCTGCATGACTGACCGTCTGCTGTGCAGGGTCATCCTCCTTCCCCCTTAACCCCGGAACACTAACACGCTAGCTACACATGCCCGCACACACATAACACACACACACACACACACACACACACACATACAGAATCAAGGACACACCCAATCATGCACACACAAACAGATTCTATTATGCATCAGTTGGTGGCCTGTAATTGAATTGGGACATGATCAGGGATATTTCCGATATGGTGGCCCGATGCACCCCAGTGAAGAGGCATCTGCTCTCTTTTTCCCTGCCACAGTGCTGTTGAAGGCTGCAGCCAGCGTGAGACATGGCTTGAGAGGTTCACATACACACCACCCCTCCCTGCTACAATCATAGCTTCCCTTAGTCACTCACACACTCAGTGCCCCGGGGCACTCTTGCAGTTCTGTAACACTACCCAACAACAATACTCCCTCAACTGCTTGGCTGTTTACTTTCTGAAAGAGGTAAAGTCTCCCACTTAAAGGATTACTTTACGCTGCCCTGAACCCCCTGCCCTCCCTGCCCTCCCTGCCCTCCCTACCCTCTGCTCTCACTTCAGCACCACATACACACACATGATGGAGACAAGCCTGCACGTATATGCATATCCACAGGCACATGAATGAACACACTCACGTCCAATGCCGGGCTGACAGTCACACAAAGACTGGGATGAAAAAAAACATAGTAGTCCACTTATGAAGATGGCCTTTGTCCCAGCTCTACCTTAATCTTGAATTCTCTCTACCTGCCACTGACTTCTCACCAGGGCAATAAAGAGCTGTCAAGAATCAAGCGTTCCTCTGCTCAGTTCCTTATTAATTTAACCAAGAGGTTGATTTTATTTTCCCATTTGCCATTTTATGAGAAGAGCCATTTTACATTAACTCCCTGTTCTTTTACTGCCATAGATGTTTTACTTTTTTTTTTTTTCAAGTGGAACATATGAGAATGTGCATTTGAAATTTCTTTTATCATGCAATGTGATCTGAAGTACTCTTGGTAACTTACAAGCTCAGGAAGTGGAGTCCTGCTACTCTCCCTCCCTCTCTCTCTCTCTCTCTCTCTCTCAGTACTCTCTGAAGTGGAGCTCAAGTGGTCTGACACTCTCCACCTTCTCTTACAAAGCACCCCCTCCTGGTTTGGGCGGAGAAATCTAAGCACAGAGGCGGGGACGGTGGGTTGTAACTGACGGACTTGTTTACCAACAGGCTAATTGTTGCCCACCCCTGTGCTGCTCCTTGTAAGGCACTGTATGGCTTTCTGTATGATCGTTGTATCATTGTGTTCAAAGCAAAGGGTAAGAAGTGGAGTTTGAAGGAGTGAGAAGGCCAGAGGCCTGTGTAACCCCTTGCTGGCTGAGCATTTGCGTGCGTGTTGGTTTTTACTGGCACGCCAAGTCTTGCCCATCGACATATATTCAGGGCTTGCTACGTGCTGGAATGCCAGTTTATTTGAAGAATTTCTATCATTTATGAGCTGCGTGCATGTCTGTGTTAGTTTTTCTGTTTGTCATGGAGTTGTTACTGCTGTCTCCTCCTTTAGCCTCTTGTCTCCTGACTGAACAAAAGCTACATAAAGGTCTGGGGGATTCAGGCTCTGATGCCGTCCAGCACCCTCTTAATTATGGCTCTCATAGGGCAGGAAATGCCAGGCTTATGGGGTATCAGGCCCAGCACTGTGGCAGGGAGATCGCCGTTTGCTATAATCCACCTCCCTGGATAAACATTCAACAGGGATTGAGCCACTTTGCACATCTATTTGTAGCCACACAGTGGGGACTACATTTTTACAGATGGATGAAGATGTTCTCATATTTGCAAGGAGAACAACAGACATGTAGTTGGATATCAAATTATGAGTTGACATTTGCATTTATTCATACAGTAAGTCTCTATTTTATTATTTAATTCTTATGCTATTGTTTTAGCACATATTGGCGTACATCAGTACATTTAAAACACACATGCATCTAGGCACCAGCACACACTTGCACAAAGTCACAAAGCCACACACACCTAGGAGGCCCCTTAAATTAACATAATGTTATGCCTGCCCCTTGGAGAATGCAGTAGA
Organism: Micropterus salmoides; assembly: GCF_014851395.1. Taxonomy (NCBI): domain Eukaryota; kingdom Metazoa; phylum Chordata; class Actinopteri; order Centrarchiformes; family Centrarchidae; genus Micropterus; species Micropterus salmoides. The sequence continues at coordinate 27,964,554 of NW_024044459.1, forward strand.
CAGCTGACTACTGGAGCTTATGAGAATGCTCAGTTGTCAAGAGGGAAGAATTTACATGAAGGTGCCGCTTCCAGTTTATGTGCTATGCATGACCCCCACATGCCAGCTAGTGCACATGGTATGTGCATGTGTGTGATGTGGGGTTATGTATACGTGATTGGAGGAGGGGGGGGGGGGGGGGGGGTTACATGTGTACATATGACACTTTTTAACACATTCAACTGTGTATGAGGGGGTTTATGAGTCCTGTCTATGTTTGTCTCTGTGTTATATTTGTGCATCTGTTGCATTTCTGAGTACTTTCATAGAGCTTTTTCAGGTGTGTGTGTGTGTGTGTGTGTGTGTGTGTGTGTGAGAAAAGGAAGACAAAAGAGAGCCAAAGAAAGCCTGATCCCACAAGGACTCAATAATCTGTTTGATGTTGCTTTTTTGACCTTGTGAGGTGTGTGAACACACATCCTTTTCAGGACTTAGCTACAGCGGCATGAGACACAAATGGAGCCGAAACATACTCTTAACATGATGGCATTTGTCAAGTGGGTAAGCCATTTCACTGTCAGCTTTAGAGGTCACTGTGTGGTCTATGTAAGATACCCCTTCCTCTGCCTTTCTTACCCTTTGTTACATACTGGCCCTGGCCAGAGTGACATCTGAGATATTACAAATAAAAGGTCTGTTTGTGAGTTAAATCTCTGCATCTCATGATCCAGCAGGGTTTGGGATTGATTCAGCTGGCCCAGAGTCAGTTATTGCAACATGGTTATGAAACTAAATCTTAGGCCAAAAGCTGAAAACAAATACACATTTATTGTCGGTATTTGTTTTAGAAAGAGCAACCTTAATCCATTGTTGCAAAAAAATATGTCCAAAGGCCGTGCTGTCACAGGCGGTATGTTTTATTCAAGGTCACTCATTTTCCAGTAGGTGTGTGAAATAGCACTGACCCTACAAAACCCCTGGCACTGAAGTACGGCATGTCACAGGCCAGCCCTATAACATGTAAAGCGCACACACGCACACACACACACACACACACACACACACACACACAAGCATATCAACAAGTGTGGATAGCGCACATGTGGTGTGAGAGTCACTTTCACAGACAAACTACTTACAGGAGCCCTGAAACATTTTACATTCCCTCAAATATATCCAGTTTACAAAATGTATTAATTACAAGGTATATTAATAGCAAAATTGCACACTGCTTAGCATCGTTGTGTAGAAACTATATTTTTTCTTAAGCATCAAAGCCACATGAGTATTTACACCATGACCCATCCACCACTATGTCCCTGAGCAAGACACTTTACTCATCATTGCTCCAGAGGCGTTCGACCCCTGACATGTATTTTTCTTGCATTGGAAAAGCATTTTCTCAAATAACTAAATAAAAAAATAACTAATCTGACAATGGCAATGGAATGGCGGCCCACCAGTACAAAACATATGTAACTTCTACTAGCTGATAAGCCATAGTTTTAGTGGCAATACACACATCAACTACCAGCATGTAACACGATAGAATCTCAAAATAATAAATTATGTGCCTTATCAGTTAAGCTGCTTGCACACGGCTCAGACTGCACCCAACTAACAACAACATTCTAAAGTTGGCAGCACTAAAACCATTTAGTCTTTAGAATGTCCAGAAAACCAACTGTCAGTTCACACTGACCAGGCAGGCTTTTGGAAACCGGTTGGTTACTGGTTGTATTAGCCCTTTAAAGGTATTTCAGCAGGTTGAAAGGACTGGGTGAGCTATAATCAGCCATAACTCATATGTAATGCTCATAACTAAAATCAATTCATTTTGAGAACCGTTCAGCCACAAGTAGTGAGGTGGAATCAGTTTTTTGGCAAGTGCAAAACTGCAAATGCCAGGGGTTGGCAAATAAGTCTGACATCGGGCCAAATTTCTTTTAAGCCGTTACATGGCAGGCCAGAACATTATTTCAGTCAAATTATTTCAAACCCTTTGATACTCACGTGCATGTTTAGCTTAGTGGGTGGAGTGTGGGACTCCCGTTAGAAGAGTTGTATGATCGATCCCAAAATCCGACTGACTTTTTTTTCTCCCTTGTTAAACAAATTGATTATCCTATAAGGACACTTTTTCACTCACATGCTCGCAATAAAGCATGTACTGCAGTGTGTGTGCGTCTCAGTGTTTTATCCGCATTCATAAGCCTGTGGACACAAATTTTCATTTCCCTGAGGAAATTCATGGAAATCCAATCATACGTTTACTGATGGCTTTTAAAAAGGTATGTCAAGCAAGCCAGAGACTTTCGAATGTCCTTCGGAACTTTTCAAAGTAAAAGCTCTCAATAAACTCAACATGAAGCATTGCTGTAAAAAAACGTTCTCGCAGTTTTATTTTGGAGGCACAATCACTTAAGAGGAAGAGATTATGTAAGTAACTGTTGCTGTCATGACTGAGATCTATTTCAGCATCAGCCGCTGTCAATTTATTTATTTTTTATTTTTCTACTATCAAAGCAACCAGTTCTGGCCCGCGGGCCACCTATTGCCGACCACTGGCATAGGCTATATGGGCTGTTTTGGATATTAAAATGTATTTCAACTGGTAATAAGGACTAATTGAGCTATAATCTCTTAGTCTTTTTGGCAAGTGCAATAGGCTACTACAAAACTCCATATTTCAACTGTTTTTAAAAGGACTGGATTGGTTGGCACAGAGCAAGCAAAAATAATGTCATATGGATAATTGCGAAGAGAGACACTTCCTTTATTTTATTTACAGCCTAACCCACCCATGAATCATGTTAATTAAAGACTACAGTCTGTTTTCCAAATATTAACAAGTATATTAAACATAGGGCTATCAAACACAAATTTCATCCGTAACAATAGGCAAATTTTATTGCTTATAATTACGTTTTGTCAGGCCTAATAAACTGCAAAAACTGCAACTGTGATTATTCCATTACAAGAAACATTAATGTTTCACAAAGACATATCTTTGTTACCACGGACATAAAGTGATGTGTATTTGCACGTTATGACTGTTTGAGATAAAAGCAGCTCAGATGTATAGATACTGGGCGTTACAGCTTTATTGTGCGCCCTTCCGCGAAGGGCAATGTGTTTTCAGCGGATGATCAATTTTCGTCACACCTGTCGCTTCCTCCAGCATATTTTCTGGTTCAGATTGTGCACGAAGAGGAGAGGCTGTTCACAGACAGGTCTGTTGTCAATAAGAGAGAGAAGAGCAAGTAATGGACACCTTGCTAACCTACATTGACAACAAAGAAAGTCGTGCACGCTGATGTCCCGCATGCGAGTATAGGCATAGTTGTCAAGGGAGCACTCTCAGAATGTTGTGGTTTTTGGAAAATGGTGCGCGTTGGTCCGACTTTTCTACGACTCGACCCAACCCAACTAGACATGTCAAACTCAAGACTTCATCCAACTGACACCGGCGCACACTGATCAAACAGTCGGTGTTGGTTGGCGAGGCGTTTGTCGGGGCAGTGTGCAAGCAGCTTTAGTAGGCCAACTTCCAGTGTCCTAACAATTATATTGTTTGTCCAGAACAGAACTTTGCAAAGACACAACTGTGATGTTCTCTAAGAGAATGAGTTGTGGAGGAATGTTGGAGATTTTTATCTTCAAGTTCATCATTTTTACATTATGCAATTCATATTTTTCAGTCACGTGACATGCGCGATGACCTGGAGGGCAAATGAACAGACCAACACCGCGACTCCCCCTTAGTCCCGCAAAAGCAGTCAAATTTTATTTGGATCACCTTTCAACTTAAGAAAAAAAAAGATATGGACACAAAGTATATATCCGATCCATATATCTGCAGGTCCCTGCCGCCGCTTGACTGCGGTAATGTTTACTTTTACCTTCTACCTAACACAGCCCAGGCTTGTCTCGTCCTCGATTAGTAAATTCGAAAGCACAACAACCATCCAGCATTTTGGCAATGCAAAGTAACAGTGTATCACTTGCATATTGGTTGGCAGGCAACGGAAAATAACGTCTTTTTTCCCTCCAAGGGAGCATTTTCCTTGGAATGTGAAAACTATGAATAGCCTTCTCTGAATCATTTGGGATGTTAAGAAGCTCCCCTTTAGCAAGTTTTTGCTTTTTTAAATGTGTTACTGAACTACCCTAGCTTGCTAGGCTAATGCAATGCATTGTCTCTTCCTGCTTCCCAATTGTCATTGTATATCTACTTGCATGACATGACACGCATCACTGCAGACGATTGGAGTCAGAGAGTTAATTTTCTATTGTGTTCCCTTCAAAAATAATCCAACTGGAGCCTCAAGCTTTACAAAACAAACAGCCCGTCGGGTTTCGGGTCAGTTTCCTGAACTAACTGATGAATGCACAAATGCGTCAGCAACATAATCCATATTATCATTTAGCTGTATTGGTTGATTTGTGGGCTTTTTTTGGCCTATGACCCTGTTTTACACAGTATTTCAAATTATTTAACACAGAATTTTATTTTACACAGTATTTCACTTATTTATATGTTACAAGCATGAACATATCAGTCTTAGAAATCTTCCTCAACCCCATTTTTTTTAATCTGTTTTTTACGGCTTTATTGCTAAAAGATGCATTACCTCTGACATAAATACAGTCATTGGAAGATGAAGACGGGGTTTTTTGGATTAAAGAGCAGCAGACCACAATCCACCCGGCCCAAACAACTGGACCAGGCCCGCGGCGGATGCGGTGATCGCTCAGAGGAGAGGAAAGAGAACCAGGAGAGGAGCCATGTTGGCCCAGCTTGGACTTAATTCTGCTCCTAAAGAGCCGGTCTGGACAAAATGGGACTCATGGGAATTCAGAGACTTTTGTGCCCACATTGTTACAGAGACCTGCCCCATCAACATCCTGGATCAAGCAGTCGGCAGGTGGTCCACGTTCCATTGTCAGACTGTTAATTGTGAAGATGAAACTTTGATATTATCATCTGCTTGCTGCTGTTTACATTCACCCCTGATACAAATTCAAAAAATGCACTGTGGAATGTTCGGGGTGTAAACGTGTATGCATATGAGTATATAAATAACTGTATATATTGTTTTATTTTATATGTTACCATATTTTAAAATAGGCCTACACTTAATTAAATGTTGTGTGTGTAGCATGAAGGAACTACAAATTTAGTTTTGTTATGAAGCCTTGTGCTGTTTAATGACTAATAAACAACCTTGTACATTGTACCTTGTATCTTCTCAAACAAAAGATCCTATTAGGGGTCCTGACCCTACGGTTACATTTCTTCCCAGAGGACAGTGTGGCAAGTTTTACAGATCTGTTGAATCAGAATGCGCCTTTCGTAAGTGATGAGTCAGTTCTCACACAAGGGCAACCCATTCCCCCAAACTCCATTTACCCAGTGACTCATCTTCCCACAACTCTGTGTCTCTCACCTTTGCTTCACCCAACTTTCTCAACCGAGCCTCCCTTCAGACACCAGGCCATTTCCGTTCTCTTCCCTACTCAACAAATATGTTCTTTGGAGCCCTTCCCAGAATACTTTGGCATGGACCCATGCCCACTCCCAATCTGCTCCCTCGTTTGACATAGATCCAGAGGACAGCAAGGGGGCAGTGAAGGTAGCGGGGGGTACCCCTGTATAGTTACTGTGTAGTCATGGTGCAGCTAACCCTCAAGAAAGAAAGAGTCTGAAGAAGGACGTAAGAAAATAAACAGATGGGAGGGAGAGAAAGTTAGAGACTTGCCTCATGCCCCTTTGCTGTGTAACATGGCATTAATGTTTGGATATGGTTTATTCTCTGTGGAAAGGCTGCTCAAAGCGAACCCCTGCCTAAAAATATCCATTCTTGGTCTGTTTAATGGAAACAGTGACTCTGCCTAACGATGGCTGTGAAGTTATGACCAAGTGATGAGAGGCTGGGCGAGAGAGAGAGAGATGAGAGAAAGATGGGAAAGGGGTGAGAGAGGAATGGGAGAAATGGGAAGAGGGTAAGAGGGAGGTGACAGAGAGATTGGTCGGGGAGGTTGTAGTGGAGGGTGAGATGGGGAGGGAGGTAGTAATGGGGTGAAGAAAGGACATTATGGGTCAGCATGTGACTCATCTTTAGTCTTTCTCTCATGAACCCGCAAACAGTGATATTCTCAAATGGAAATATATTTGGAGTCAGGGGACATTATGCCTGATTGTTTTAAACTAAAACATGTTGAGCGTCATGCTCTAACAAAAGGCAAAGTTTTAACCATGTTTGTACAGACAAAGTACGTATCAATTTAAAATGCTGTGTTCCAGTACTCTCCTAACCTGCCATTTCAGTGTAGTTTACTTCAGAGAATAACTCAATACAGGAGCCGTTTTTTCTCAGTACAATTCCCCTCTGCAGAATCATTTAGTTATTAGTCATGTCAACTGTCATTTACCAAAACGAGTAAGTAACTATTATTTGCCTCTAATTATAAGTATACTCCACAGTGTCATCAATACCTTACTCAGCAAACCTCTCCTTTCAAAGCCCTCTATTTTTCCATCCCTCTCTCATTTCGTCAAATGTCTGTTTGTCCTCTCATCCTCTCTCACACACACCACTTCAGAACTGCTTTCTAAGGCTTGAGCAATCTCCTGGTAATGGTGTTTTTAAGTGGCCTGTTTGCATAGAGGGTCTTTGGAGAGAGAGTCCATGATAGAGCCAGTGACTAAATGGGGCTTGTTACAGTGACTGAGCTCATATTCAGAGCCCAGTCATCCACTGGGGGACTGGCTGCTACTGTAGTCTGGCTGTGGTCTCTGAGCTATCACCAGCCAACACAGTTTTAGCAGTCTACTGTAATGCGACACTTGGGGATTTTTCAAAGCGTGACGGCTATGTGGGGCACTTGTACCATGTGTACTATATGCAGTAGTTAATGCATTTTATATGTATTTCTGTGTGTGTGTGTGTGTGTGTGTGTGTGTGTGAAAAGTAGCACGTATTTGTGTCTGCATGTGTATGTTGAATGTGTGCACGTACAGTTGCAGATGCATAATAAACATCCTTTCTCTGATTTGATTGTTACTACAATAAGTCCACCCAAGTGCCCCCAAAGGATTACTACTCCTCTCTCCCTTCATCTTTGCTTCAGATTTCTTTTTATGGTTTCTTTAAAATTTTCAGTGAAGTTATTTGCTTTTACTTGGCCATTGATAAAAGCTACATTAAAACAGAGTGACTTTGATGCAAGGGAAAGGAACCTTTTGGCAATGAGCCTTGATGAGACAGCCAGTCGGCCAGCCAGCCAGCCAGCCAGGTTTTCATTAGATGAATGCTGTGTGGGACTGTAGCCAGATAAGATGGGCGCCAACATACTGGAGCCAACCAATATAGTTATAGCAAGGTGCTCTCTATTTCACTTCCTCTACGTCACGTCTGTCTTTATGGAAGCCAGTGTGTGTCTCTCTATCTCCATCTCTCTCTGGATGACCTGAGAGAGGGTAAGGCTAGCCTGCACAGCTTCCATGCCCTTTGCAAATCAACACACCCAGAGCGGTGATTTCCATAAAGATGTCTTGGCCCAGCTTTGCTTATGAATAGGTCGACTGAAATAGGTAGCTTAGTGGTAAATGTCAGAGAGAGATCTAAGAGTCAGAGACATGGAGAGATACAGAATGAGAGAGGAGAGTAAAAGACAGAGAAGGCGCAAAGACATGGCATACAGAAATATGAAAAATTCAAAGGTCCATCGCTAAATTGCAGCTGTTGACATAACCATACGATTTGTAACACACACAAGCCAACAGCTATACTTGAATGATTTTTTGATTATTATATCTATTTGCTACGCATAACACTACTACTGTTCACATTACATAATTAGCTGGATAGTTCAATTTATGTAAGAGTCAACGTCCTTTCCTTATCAAGTGTCATTGAGAAAGACAACGAGATGCAGTGTACTAGAATTACAGAATTAGTTTCTGTACTGTGCAATGGGGAATAACATCTCTACATCAAGCATCTTCTGTGACAAGTTAAAACATTTAGATCCCATTGCAAACGTCTGAAATGCAAGGATTTCTGACATAATATGCTTGTACATCAGCGAAGGTCAGTGGACACACTGTATGAAAGGCAGCTCTGTTATTCCAGGGCCAGTGTTTTACTGCTAGTCACCATTTTGCCCCCAGACCATGTAGGATGCCCTGGATTCCCGCAGATAATAATAGCTGCAGAGAGATGTGTTGAAGACTACAGCTGGGGCACGACTTTCCCCCTCTGTCTGGTGACCACACGCCATTTAAAAGGACAGTCTGGCACTCAGGCTGCTATTTTTATCATTTTGAGTAGATTGAAAACAGTATAACATATTATTTGCAATGAATTCATGTGTGAAAAACATAGTCACGTGGCATCACAGGGCAGGAGTAAATTAATTCCTGTTTTTTTTAATCTGCCAGAAATACTGTGATGAAAAATCCACACAAAAAATCTACAGTGTTAGTTACTGACAAATTGATTGACAGCTCTGAGATAATTCTGCAAGGACATGAAATAAAAAAAAGGTGTCATTTACAGGTCACTCTTGAGCCTATTAGGCTCTAGTAAAACATTTTGCTGTTATGTTCAGCAATTTTGGATCATGCATTCCTTTGCCGGGGCCCCTTGTCCTTAGCTTGTCAAAGACATGACCCAGTCAACTGAATGACCCGTACACAGTGGCATCCATTCACCCATTTGGGTAATACCTATGCAGTGTGTATGTAAGTGTGTTCTTACCTGTGTGAATGCTCACACTTGCAGTATGTTTGTGCAAGCTGTTGATTTTACATTGACATGTGTATCAAGTATTCCCTAGAGTTTACAGGTGTTATGAATAGTTTGATTGACTTGTGATCTTCATTGTACTGTATGTTGAGTGGGCCTATTTGTGTGCATCTGTGTATTTATACAAAGCATGGCAAATCCTCTCACTGGTTGTTTTAACTTCTGAGAGGTTGTGTGTGTGTGTGTGTGTGTGTGTGTGCGTGCGTGCGTGCTTGTGTGTGTGTGTGCGCGTGCACGCGGTGCGACAGATAGTTGTTATCTATCGGGCCGTTAAGCTGATTAGTGTGAACTGTGGCCAGGTTCATTTGCATACGTTTCTTATCTCATTAGATTGGTATCAGCCTCTGTCACCATGCAAGGCCTCGACCGGGATGTCTTCGTAGCTTGCTCTGTAAGCACACATACACGAGAAAGCATGCACACACCATCACCCTTGATGCCCCTGGCTAACAACAACATTAATGTGTAACACCAGCCAAGAAGTGCAAGCTCCTCATCTCTTCTTGTCACCAGCACTACTACACCGCTGTCACGGCAACACATCACGTCTGCTCCTCGGGCTTTCCATGTCCCTGGTCTTATCAAGGTCATTAACTTGCATCTCTTACTCCCATCTCTGCACTGTCATCTTTGCTCTTTCTCTTTTCCCCTTGTTTATCTTTAATTCTTTTATTTCTGAGGTAAAATATTGTATCACTGTGATTGTAGTGACATTCCTTAAGTACTTACAAGATGTTGTGTAATTTCAGAGGTAGTTCAAATATATTGGCATCAATTTGTGTTTGTCTGCTGCTGTTGGGACATTTCAAGGATGGGGTGCTCAAAACAAAGGGGTTTTGTAAATAGACAAAAGATGCATCCAAAAGCGTGCCTCACATATTATCAAGACTAAGTGGATTATTGAATTGCCAAATGAATCCAGTCGAATCAAATTCAGATCATTCCAAATAATGATTACTTTCACAAGGGACATAGAATAAAATCTGACTTGGTTAGACATCACACTCATTAGCTTCCTGTGCAGCAGCTAGCCTTTAGGAATAAAAAGTAATTTTTTCATTTTCTTTTGCATAATTCCACTTCCACCCTTGCCCTTGTGTGTTTTGGAAAACAGACATGTTAATCTTATCAATTGAACCACGATGGACATTTATAGAAGAATTAACACGCTGACCATTGCACATCAAAATCAGGATGACCCTTGATTTATGATTTATTGCTCTTGATATATTTATTGACAAAGAAAACAACACATTTGTTTGCTTGACATAGCGCTAAACTGTAATGTGACTTTCTTTTGACATGTGCAAGACTAACACAGCAACTACTTTTTGTGAGATTAATCGTGTTGCATTACAACATGAAAGAATCCTTTAGCTCATGTTAAAGTGACAGCCTTGTTACTTTGAGTCATTTGGAGAGAGTTTAAGAGCAGCTTTCACTAGCTACCACTTGTGTGGTTTTGTCAGGCAATACTGATGTTTAGAGATACAACTTACACTGCTACTAGATAACATTTTATTTACTATCATGCCTTCCATACCAAGGACAGCATTAACACTTTGTTTTATGAGTTCTGTCAATGCCGCCACGCCTGTGGAACAACCGATACATTGTTCTCATTTATCTATCAAGCACTTGCCCGCCTTGAGTGAGTGGACCCACAATGAGTGCTTGTTTTAGCACTGCTCAGTCATCTCCTGTACATATTTCCAATTTCAGGCCAGGCCATGGATGCTGATGGAGACATACATTATATCAATGTCTGGGCAGCCAGTGGAGACACAGAAAGGTCATGTTAATTTTTGGTTACAGCCAAAAGTAAATATCCTGTACTTGCATAGTGCCTTTCTAGTCTTCTGACCACTCAATCCACATTCATATACTGATGACATAGGCTACAATGCAAGGTGCCAACTACTCATCAGAAAGAATCTAACCATTTGCGGTCTCTTTCCCACAAACACTTCCACATGCGGGAAGAGAGAACCTGGGCATCGAACCGCCGATCTTCCAAAAAGTGGGCGACCTGCTCTACCTCTAAGCCGCAGTCACCCCGAAGTGCAGGTACAGTGCTAAAGTCTTCAAATGTTGGTATAGTTGCATTCATGAATAAGGCAAGAATTAAGCAGTCTGAAAGTACAATAAAACCTTCATGTGTTGTAGAAGAAGACCTAGGTTTTCCAAGTGTTCTTACTATTAGCAACGAGAGAGAAAATTACCTTAATACACAGCTGTGTAGCATTTCAAATGGTTAGTGACAGGTTTAGGCGCGTACACCTTGACAATGGGAAGAAAATAACACAAGATAAGAGTATTAGTGGGGAGCAGCATAGTTAATTGGCTTAGAGCAATTTTCACAATGTCCTTAGTATTTTCATATTCACTCCCCAAGTGTTGCTAATCAGCTTCATGTCACTGTTTGCATCAGGATTTGTGTGAACAATAAAGGAAGCATAAACCTAAAACCTAAAATCGAATAGGATCAGATTTCATATGTACTGTCTGAATATTAGAACCGCTTTACTGTGTTTGCCACCATCCTGTTTGCTAACAGAACAACGTTGCCAAGCTAATTTATTTTGCAAGTAGCTTAACAATCGAAGGTACTTTAAACAATGCTATAATCACAAACCACTGAACCCATGATCCTCTAATGGTTGAAGTGCTCTGAGGTCTCTTGCCCTGTACTAAGTTGGAGCCAAACAGACCAATGAACAGAACACTGTGTAAGGTCAGTACAGTGTGGGACGTTACTGAAATGAACATAGTGCTATGTCATGAAATTTAAAATGGAGTCACACAGCTAGTGTCAAAGGGGTTCAATGTTCTGCACATAAACCATGTCCTTGCAACATCACGGATTTGAATCTGGCACATGTGAAGTGTCATCTTCTTTGCACCGCCTCTATGTGACGAAGCAGAAATCTGCACAGCATAATTTATGGCTTTGAGACGTTTACACTATCATATTTTCCTATGATATATTAATATTGTTTTACAGCAGAGGTAGAAAGGTGTGTATAGAGAAAGTTTTGGGAGGAAGTGAGGAAGTTTTATGGTCACTTTATTATTTATTCTGCATTATACCTCAGATTACTTTCATAGAGTGCCACTATTCAGTGGAGAGGAGATGAGGCCCCAGTGTAGGAGTAACATGTACAGTGTCATAGCAGATGCCCACATTAAGATTTGGTTTGTGTAGAAGAGGTTTTGGTTTGTGTAGAAATATACCACCAATTGCCAAACAACCGCCCCACTTTGGTGTTAACTTTTGTTCTGTAACTTTACACTGTGTTAGTCACTTTTACAACTTTATCGACTTTCTTTTACACAGTTCTACAAATGAAATGAGTCAGTCATGTCAGCCACTTCTGATGTGATTGTAGTTTATCCATGACACGTTGACCAGATTTTGACACAAGAGTCCCACAATTTATCTCTTGGTAATTTTTTGTACTGTTACATGTACCTCCTCAGCGATGAAAGGAGTACATGTACATGCCTGTGGGTTAACTGTTAGTAAGAGTTAGTGGGGAAAAGATAGCTGCAGAGACAGCCCCTCACATCTCTGTTCCCTTCAAGAGGCTAATGCTTTATTTATAACATTGCACCCCCCAGGTGCACACCTCAGGTCCCTGCACAGCCCCTTCTCATCCCCACAGGTATACTCTGCGCCTCTGCCTCGTACTGCGCTACCTAGCGCACCTTCACATGCCTTTCCTTTCAACATCCCACTCCTGCGGCTGCATAAGAGGAGGAAGTTGAGGAGAGAGATACAAAGACTCGGTGTGACGCACATACAATCTGCAGACTGAAGCGGTTTCACAGCCATGGTCTCCGATGTCTCGCTGCAGTTCTCTCGTGTGTTGAAGAGAAAGAACTGAATCCCCTATCCTCCAGCCCTGCTCACTCCCACCAAGCCGATGAAACCCCACAGAGGAGAAAGAGAGCGAGAGATGGAGAAAAAGAGGAACACTAAAGGAATGGAGAGGCAGAATCGGAGGGGAGGTGAATGGAGAAGACAAAGAAGTGTGTGTGTGGGGGGGGGGGGGGGGGAGAGTGAAGAAAGCATGATAAAGAGAGAAAGAAATAGTGTCTCGCTCTTTTTAAACTTGGAGATGCTCAATCCCTTCTTCTCACTCCAACCTGCATTTCTGGGTCACTAGAGACATTTAAACTGCACTTATAATTAACAGCTATTTTTAAACAGGGAGGGAGAAGTGGAGCGGTGGCGAGGTACAAAAGCATTAAAATTGCCCCAGATTCGCTATTGAATAGGACACATCAAGGCAATATGCTGGCAGATCAAAGTGAGCGAGGAGAAAGGAGACAGGGCCGATCAGTGGGGATAAATTGTTCCCTTTATAATGGCATAAGAATAGACCTCTTTGCAGCTGAAACAATTTAATAACTGCATTCATTACCTCTGTCCGGTCTGTGTTTCTGTCTGTGTGCTGCACAATGTGCAAGCGCCTTTGCTATGCGCTACCTCTCTTTGTCTCTCATTCCCTTTTTTTCTTTGTCTTCCAAATGTATCACCTCATTCCTTTCCTTTCTTTACATCTCAGAGTCCTCATTTAGTCTCATCCTCCATCTACCCTTGATTCTAGAATCCTCCACCTTTTCTCTAGCCCCTGGTCCCCACCGTCTTGCCTCTACTCTTGCATGCACCAGCAGTAGCTACAGCAGCAGAGGTTGTACTGAGTCGATGTGCTGCAGGCCCCACAATGAAGATGTGCAATGTCTGACACTCTTGGAATGAGAGCCCTAATAGAAAGGGAAGCGGTTATCACAGAGCTCCCCCAGGACCGGCCTCTGTGTGCCTGACGCTAATTATGGCTCATGCAAATGAATGTGCAGCATTAAAGTCAGGAGGAGCCTGCCTGACTCTGTGTGTGTCAGTGTGCGCATGTGGCTGTGTTTTATGTGTGTGTGTGTGCGTGTGGGTGTGCTTACACAGGCTATGTTGTTTACAGTGTGAGTATATGAGCATGTTTGGATACTTAAAGGTGTGTGTGTGTGTGTCTCTGTGTGTGTGTGTGTGTGTGTATTCGTGCGCGTCTGTGCACAGCCGGATTGAACTGCCAGGCCAATCCCCTTTTACCCTTTCACTCCTGCAATGGTTTAGATACTTACACCGATTCAATCTTTTTTCTTTTATTCATTAGTATAGACTCAAGGAGTAGGCCATGCATCAAGGATTAGGATGAAGAAACAGACAATAATACAACCCCCCCCCACCCCCCCTCTCTCTTTCATGCACAAATGTGAGGTTGAGCAGAGGATCTCACAAGAGGATTCCTATAAATACATCTCCCTCACATTCACAAGCAACCTCTCCAAGAGGGCGTCTTTATTAAAACCATTTTGTCTTCCCTTTGTGTCCTTTGTATGTTTGTGTGTGTGTGTGTGTGTGTGTGTGTGTGTGTGTGTGTGTGTGTGCGCGTGTGCGTGTGCTCGCTCATGTTTTTGCATTTGTATGGGTGCGCACATGTACCTGCCTATATGTGCATATGTTTGAATGTGTTAATACATGTGCACATTGTGTTTGTATGTGTTTATTTGTGACTAGACATTTAATAGCTTTTTCCTATTTCAGTTTGTGTTTGTGCCGGCACCTTTACGAGACAACCCCTATCTGTTTTCCCATCGTTGTGTGTGTGTGTGTGTGTGTGTGTAGTCTATATGTTGGCCATCTTATCTCCCCATTAGCCTCTCGTGCCCTGACCAGTATTCCCTCTCTCCCCTTCCTGCTTTCTCTAATGGGTAATTTAGCCATGCTCGCCTGACATCTAGCCTATTCCTTGTTTAGTTGCCATGGCTACGCAGGCCTATGGATTGCTCCCTTGCTCCCCTGGCCTTGCTGTGGATGCTATAGATGTCTCAACTATTAGAGGGCAGAACTGCTAAACACAGGGCACACGCACACACACACTAACACGCACACAGTGTAGACTACACAGATAAACAGTTAAGCACTCTGGCGTGGATATAGATTAATCTCTTTGCAGAATAGAATCTCTGACTTAGATAAGCACTGAAATTGACAGTAATAATGAGGGTGATAGCGATGGTGTTTTATTGTTAGGTTAACAACACAATAGATGCAATTTGAGAGATCGTTTTATGTTTTGTTTTATTTTTTTAAACACCATCAGTGCATTGGACCAAAATTCTCAGTTAGAAGTTAAATGTATAATAAGTGATTTGATTCCTTATGTAATGATCAGACACAGTGGAAGAAATCGTGTATAGGATTAGCAGGCCATGTTTAACACCTCGATACATCTTCCAAGGTCAAACACATTGTACTGATACAAGCATAATTGTTCTGCAAGATGACAAGAGGATACTAAAAACTTCAGTGGCCTCTTTTGGTTTTCCTTTATTGTCATCTTAGGTAACTTTTAGCATGATAGTTTTTATCGGTTAAGGTTTTTGTCTTTATTTCCTTGTTATGACAGATCCGAGCCTGGCTGGAGGCAGAAACCTGCTGATAGAGGAAGCCCAAAAAGAAATCAGAACTCCAATCCTCAACCCAGACACCTACAGAGGCCAAGCTACATGAGTCAGTGTGGAAGCATTAATGTGTGTGCATGTTCACTGTGTGTGTGTGTGTGTGTGTGTGTGTGTGTGTGTGTGCGCATGCACGTTTGCGAGGTATTGATTTTTATTTCCATTTTCTTAGTGGAATATATAAAATGTATTTGAAAAGTTTATACTCCTCTGCCTCACAAGAAACTTATTGTACTTTCTCATCAGTTTGTGAGGTCATTGTGGTAGATGCAGTGCCATATGCCAGAGCTGCTTTTTACAGAAGTTACACATGGGAGAATGAGGGCTGCAGGTGGGCTGGGAAAAAAGCAGCTCGGGTTTTGGTCTCTCTTCCTCATGTATTTTGCAGGACTTGGAAGTTGGAGGTGGAAGATTGTTGCAAGGGGCTTAGGGGTCAAAACAAACAACGAGCTTGAGGATTCATGCTTTTGCAGAAGATCTTGTTGTCTTTGAAGTTTTCACTATCGAGAGCAAAGGAGAGAGGGAGAGGCAAACGGGTATAGAGAGAGTTAGGATAGGGAGAGCGGCGAGGGAAGGAGAACAAGTTATAGAAGTGTGAAGCCCTTGAGTTGAAACTGTGCCTGCCTGGGCCTACAGAGAGCAGATGACAGTAGCTTTGGTTTCTTTCGCAGAGCTCACAGTACTTTTGCCTTACATAACCCCTCCCATTGTGATTTTTCAATTATTTGGGGAGAAATCTTAAATATGCACTATAAAAGTTGATGCTTTCATGTGTTCCAAAGTAGGGGGAAGAGAGGGGGCGCATCACAGATCACACATACTGGAGACGGCTCTGACAAGTTTTCAGAATATCGACAATTATAATATTCTATAAGGTATATCAGCGGAGTTTAACAGCGTGCAGTAGTGTTTTGGGAAAGGGAGAAAGAAGAAGAACACTGAGAGAGACATATAGCATTGTAAGAGCAGATCCAAGCAGTGCAAACTCAGGCAACTCTTATTTTTTCCCCTTCCCCCCATCCCAGATTCCCCTTAAGGTGCCCCTTACCCCCCTTATCCCCTCCTCTTGGTTCTCTGTGAGGTTAAAGCGCACCTTCCCACTAAAGGGCTCTGGGGTCACGCATCTGCATGTGAAATGTGAACCCGCTGACATTCCTGGGCAGCCCTAAGCCGTGCAGTCCTTTTGTTCACTAGGGTGCCAGTGTCAGGCCTAACAAGCCCAGTAAGGGTCTCTGAGAGAGGAGAGAGAAAGACAGGGAGAGAGGTGGGTGTGTTATTTATGCCCACTGCAACCATCAATTTTCACAAATGTAAAAAAAGTAGGAGAAAAGAAAAGTTATGTTGCTCGAAATGGTAATAAAAGTTCTCTCTTACTGGACAACCCCCAAATTACACTGTTACCACATGCTGTAACACCAAATGACATTGCTTTGGATATGTTGAAGTGGTAATGTATGGATGGATGGGGGGGGGGGGGGGGGTGTCTATATATTGAATAAGGTCAAAGCGACCATGAAAAAACTGTCAGGTTTCCTTGACAACACTGACTGACTGTGAGGCCACTGTTGGCACCAGAATTACCAGAACTACATTTAATATGTGGAGTGCTGTTTTGAAACTGTTCAGCACTCTGATTTTTTTAATTCTCAAAAGTTGACTAGACCTGGTGTGTTTAACCTAATAGAAGGCTTTCCGGCAGACCTCGGTGGACATGCAAGCTCTTTTAAATCAGGCAGCACACAGAGGTGCTATGGCAGGGCTGGGGTCCTTTCAGCCTGTGAATTAAGTTCTGAGGCACAAAGGGCAGCTATTCACCAGGCAGTGATGGACTTCACACTAGCCTTTATGTCCTCACTGGCAGGCAGAGAGAGAGAGAGAGAGAGAGAGAAAACTGTTGTGAGGAATAAGTGACATAGAAAACACAGAGATTGCTCAGGGAGTAGTAGTATGGATTGACAAATATTTTAGAGTAGAAATGATGAAATTAGTTGATTAGTGTGACCACAGGTACTCCTAGACCACTGATTTGTGGTGCTTTTGAACTCATTATAGTATTCAGTGCAATGGCTGACTAAAAAACTCTAACACAACAAGCACAGATAATGGATCTTGATACACAAAAAAATACAATAGTCAACAGGTGTGTTAGTATATAAAGCATACAAACAAGTAATAGTCAGATCCTTTCCTATAAATCAGATTAAGTCAATAGCTGCAGATACATGGACCCGATAGATATCATTCTGATTTGAGAGTCCAACTTAAGTGCTTACAAGCCCAAAAGCATTTAATCAGAATATAAGCTTTTTTTGCATGGAAAAAGTGGTTCCATCCACTGTGAAGTTTCTGATCTGCCAGAAATATAACAGAAAAAGAAGAAGAGACGGGAGCATCTGCAGCTTATTTCAGACAGAGGCTGAAATGAGGTCCTGCATAAGTGTCAGTATGAGATAGAAATACATTTTTTTGAACTTTGAACCATGCAAAGCTACCATACAGGATTCACGGTGCAGTATAATAGGTCACCTCTAAGTTCATTAATCCAATAAGGTCCTTTTAATTTTTAATTTTTTGGAGCAAAAACCTTTTGACCTGTTGACACCATGTCTTGGAAGTCTTTGCAGCCTTGATGCTGATGTACCTGTTCGAAGTGACATGGCTCTGGATTTTGGATCTATCGCTGCTATAGTGATTTTTTGTGTGTCTTGAGGGCGTGAATGTTTTTACCAACTTAACCAGGACCACATGAATTTTTTAACAAGTTATGATAGTCTTCGTTGTAAAAGGAGTAATCGTGCGGGAAATTAATAAAAGTGTCACATTTGACAGTTAAACCTGTTGTCACCCTCTTAACTGATTTATCTCTCCAGGTACACATCATTTATGATTGTGATCTCTGAAATCAGCACCACCAAGGGATGTGCCTTTCCTCCTTTCTACTAATTTTTCAAATAGGTGCACTGAAATGTGTGTGCACGTATATAAAATCTAAATGCAGACACATAATGTCTCAATTATTGTGATATAATAATGAGTCCCAAGGACACGCTGTTGCCAAATGTCTAAAGAGGTCATACTCACACTCTCTTACACAGACACATGACACCACACAAACATGCACAGCCCTTTTCACCATACACTTTAACTTACTTTAACATTTTGTAAGTGGGGCCTTACACTCCCATCCCACATTCCTGCCCCTGGGGAGCCTGGTGCAGTGTGAGTGATTCATTTAGCACTACTACATTAGAGCTGTCCATCCATCCGGTCTGCTTTTTCAAACACATCCATCCCAGTCCTAGTTAAAACACTGGGGGATCTCCACCTCCATCCCCCCACCCCCAAAGTCTTTTATGATGTCCATAAAATGGAAGAGTGCAGCTTTACTTGAACTAATAATATCTGAGCTTACAGGGCCGTGATTGATGATCTTTAAAGCCAGCCCGATCGGTCTCATCTTTCTTCAGATTTTTATCACTGACTTGTTTGCAGTCATGTGCAATCACAAGCACCGGGAGAGGTAACAAGTGCTTGATGTATGATGCTTGAGCCACTTTTGTCAGCTGCGCATTTCCCTTCTCTCCCTCCGCTTTAGTTTTTTTTGTTTTCTTTTCTATTTTAACCCTAGGCTTCCATTTGTTGCCTCTCTTGAATTGTTTTCAGACTATTGGTTAACTCTCTTCTTCTTCTTTTTTTTCAGATGGTGGGAATGTCTTTTCCTGGGGGATGGGGCAAGAGGTGAGCCAAACATTTTTCCACTTTTGGCCCTGCCAGGAGAGTCAGACTTAGAACAACACTGGACTCCAGGCTTTTTTCATATTACACAAGTGTTCTCTCTCTGTGTCTCATTCTGTTTCTCTCTCTCTCTCTCATACACACACAAATGCTATCCATTTTTGAGACATTTTAAGATGTTTTTTTTTTTTTTTCCAGAGTGGAGATTAAAAGGTTTTGGGGGGGATCTGTGTCCGAGCACTCCCTTAGAGCACTTAATATCCTTCATGGTGTGCCAAGAACACACATCTTTTTAAATTCTACAAATCACCTTTATGGGTTCTGCTGTTTGTCCATTTCAGCTCCTCTGCTTCATGTGGACAGAGCAGGAAATCCTCTTTGTGGAATCTACTGTAGTTTATGTACATGCATGCCCCTTTTAATGTGTATATCCAAAAGTATGTGCATGTGAGGCTGTGTGTGTCTGTTGGCCCTGTCCTGTCTCTCCTCCTCTGTTAGATAAAGAATCCCACCTGTCACCGAGGATTGTTCTGGCCTTTCATTTAAGACGTTCTTTAAAGAGCCGCATCATTACACAGCCCTCAGACAGAGCCCAGAGAGTGTAAAACCTAGGCCCTGCTCAATCCCTCTGTTCCCCTCTCTCTCTGATTCTTTTTCCTCCCGGCTTTGGTGTTTATCTGTGAGGTTGTTTGAAACCATGGCCAAAATGTGATCCCTTTTACAACGTGACAGTGAGGATGACGCTTTGCCAGGGCAGTGAAACAAACATGTAGGTGAAGGTTAGAGAGGCAGGGGGCGCAATCAAAATGTTAGACATCAGTTGTTATGAGATTTGACGTGGCCTTGGCTTCCACAGTACACTCTTACGTTGCAGTGTGGCTTCTAGTCTAACTAGACTCATTGGATTTTCATAGGCGTTCTCGCGTCTATATAACTCTGTTACTTTCTGCAAGGGCACGTCTCTCTTTCTCTCTCCCCTCATCATGTTCTTTCTTCCTCCTCTTCCTCCATCTCTCCTATCTTCCTACCCTCTCTCTCTCCTCTGTCTTGCAGCCGTTCTGATGATTGATTGTTTCTCTGTGCAGTCTGACAGGATGTAGCACACTCGCGGCCCCAGGGGCCCCGAGCAGACTGCACCACCTGATTAAGACTCCCCCTGTAATCAGCCGCACAGTGCCACACCGAAAGTACTCCCGTCAACACGTAAAAAAATAAGAAAGGTTCCACCTCCGGAAAGATAACACTTTGTTTGTCGCTGGAGAAGAAGTGAGATGACGGGCCATCTTTTTCACTACGCTGATACCTTCCTCTCTCTAGGGCTTAAAGGCTCTTGTGTATCAGTAACAGCAGAAAAAGTAGAAAAGCAAAAGGTCTTAAACCTAATAAAGTTTTCCGTTGCCTTACCAAGGTAAACCTAGGCAGCTCTAACTCTATTACGGCTGGTAATAGTATTACAGATAGAAATCTCATTGTTTTTCTCCTATTGAGACTAAAAGACGGACGGCCTGCGCTGTATCACATGATTGAGGTGAGAAGGAATTTGAATGATGTCAGAGAGTGCATGCCACAGCCAGAATCAATATGGTAACAGCATAACAGCGATAGCAAATAAGTGTCAAAGCAAGCGGGGGAACAAAACATGGTATATCGGATGCTTTTGGAGTAAACAATTGTTTTTATTTTTACTTTTTAATGAGTAATAGTAAAATAGAAAAAGTTCATATCTAAATAGTTATCACTATGACTTCACATTATGGATTATTGAATTTACCAGGAAGACAGTGTAACTGATGCCGTTAACCCATTACAGACAAATACATCTGCTGTCTGGAGTCATGTCTCGATTCCTAATGTCAACTGTGTGATAACAGGGTCATCTGTCTGCCAACATTCTGTCAGGGAGTGCAACCGGCCAGAGATCTGAATTGACATAACATCCAATAGACTTAAGCGAGTTCTAAGAAGCCTACATAATGAGGTAGACAACAAGGAAAAACAACTACTCTCTCATACAAAGCAGATAATGGTAGTACAGAGAAGAGCTACAGATTTACAGTGTATCTGCATTACCAATTAATTGCAAAACTATAAAACAAAAATCTTCCTGGAAAAGGTATTTGATTGACTACAACAGAAAAGAGTAGAGTGCAGTGGGAATCAGGAGAAATGCAGATCTGCTGTTATTATACAACAACACAGAGTAACAACAACAGATAACATGAAACTAAAACACAAACACACACGCTATGTAGTAATAGTCTGTTTATGTATGTCTGAGGTATGGCTTACAATCAGTGTGGCCTTCCGGTCTGTCGATTGCAATCCTGTCTGCAATGTAATGATGAGGGTGACACATCAGGCATGGTAAATGATAAGTGAGCCGGCCTGGTGGTGGTGGAAACCCCGGGCCTGGTTCCAACATAGTTCAGGCCTCATCGAATCTTGGGCCTGTTCCAAATTGATGCTAATATGGTCTGGGCTGCTGCAGTAGAGTAAATGAGCTTTATTGATGCCATTGATCTAGAGGTCTTCTGCGTGAAAGAAGTGAACATGAAAAATAGAGAAAGAAGAAAATGTGTTTGTGTATGCGTGTAAGGGCACATGCATGAGTACATTTTGTATATTAGCTTGTGTCGATGCAAGCTCATGCTTTGGATGTATGTGTACATAGTATAATCATCTTTGCCTGTGGGTTTGTTCGGTATTTCACCATCCTCACATTTATATCTGTCTATGTTTTCCGTTTCCCTTCCTGCTGATGCCATCAGTACACACGTTGTGACTGATGACAGTCGTTGCCACAGTCTGATGCTCTGCTGCTTAATGTACTTTTTGTTTATTAATTAACTGCAGGACATATATGCTGAGAGACACCTATTGATTCTACTGCTGCATTAATTGATTTTGTGCTTCACTAATCATATTGTTGCTGCAAGATCATTACTGTGCCTCTGTGATCTCTTTGTGGTGGAGGATTGTGTGTTGATATACTGTGCTGTACTCAGTTTTGTGGGTGAAGTGCTGATTACAGTTGTCATTTTGAATAGACATCTTGCTGTTTTTTATTTTGTGATGTATTGAGAATAAGAGGGTGACAGAGGAGTCTTGACATTTAAGGCCCAAATCGGCAAAACCCAAGTCTGAACTTCAGGTTTCAAGTTGTCGCCATGCATCGTTTATCAGAATGAATCTCATTCTTAATCATTTCTAAATGTAAACATTATCTAACTACTAACAAGAATAATTGGTAGAAATGTTTTAATTAGTCATTCATACCCACATGGTTTGCACACATGAACTGGATTTAGAAAAAACATTTTCATACAAACTGTTAGCCCTCATCAACCCACCTCTCTTTTTCTCCATCCCACTTTCTCTGCAGATACATCCTAGAAACCTTAAATAATTTTCGCAGTTCAAAAACAGACAGTCCTGCTCAACTTAAAATCATTTGAAAACTGGCCTAAACTTTTTTTTGTCTGTTTTGACTACATAAAATCAAAATCTAACCTAAAAAACTGTCATCTCTTGTTAGTTTTTTTAGTCCAAATGCTTGAGTCCAAGTAAAGAAACAGGTTTAGTCAAGTTGCAAGTCTTCTGATTTTGTCATACACACATACGAGGTACAAGGTTATAGTAGGCCTATATTAAAATATGGTAACAAATAAAATAAAATAAAACAATATATACAGTAATTTATATATATAGATACACGTATACACCCCGAACATTCCACAGTGCATTTTTTGAATTTGCATGTGGGGTGAATGTAAACAGCAGCAACCAGATGATAATAATGACCAGATGATAATGAAAGTTTCATCTTCACTATTAACAGTCTGACATTTGCATAATTGATGTAAAACACAGAGTCCATTTCCTCTCATCTTGCCAGAGTCTTGCGCTGACAGCTCGGAACATGGACCACCCGCCAAGTGCTTGATCCGGGATGTTGAAGGGGCAGGTCTCTGTAACGATGCGGGCACAACAGTCTCTGAATTCTGTTGTCTGGTCAATATGAGTCCCCTTTTGTCCAGACCAACTATTTAGGAACAGAATTAAGGCCAAGCTCGGCCAGCATGGCTCCACTCCTGGATCTCTTTCTTCTCCTCTGAGCGATCACTGCACCCTTTCCTCTCCTCTGAGTTATCACTGCACCCACCGCGGTGCCTGGTCCAGTTGTTTGGGCCGGGTGGATTGTAGTCTGCTGCTCTTTAATCCAAAAAAACCCCGTCTTCATCTTCCAATGACTGTATTTGTCAGACGTAACTCATGTTTTGGCAATAAACCCGGAAAAAACAGATAAAAAAGTTTTGAAGGCCAGCTGCTGCTTCTACAAGTGCTGCCGGTAGCCATAACACATACATGTTTGGACACCCAAAAACATGTAGGTGCACAGACACATCAAAAAACATACACCTGGATTGCATTGTAGAAAGTAGGCAACAGAAACCTGACAGCTAAGAAAAGGTGGGTGTCCTCTGATAAAAAAACACTACTATTCTATCACTGAAACAAACAGATTCCAGTGTTTGGGTTGCATCTGACTGCCAGAGGTTCCCCAGTGAGTCTGACCGGGGGTTACGGTGTAACCAAAGCGTCTGTCTCCTGCTCACCACCCAGATCAGCTAGTTCAGCTTGACTGGGCCCAGTTGTCTTGGTTTCATACTGACGACTGTCTGGGAAAGGTCTGTCTGGGGTTCAAGTACATTAAAGTCATCCGCTCCGCTCCCACTGAGCCCCAACACAGATGGCTCCAGATGCAGCTGGCACAGCATGGAGCAGCACCTGACAGTGCTCATTCACTCAGACACACACAAAAATACACACATGCAAACATAAACACATGCAGACGCACAAACACGTGCACAAACTCAGGTATGGACACATCTGCTCACTTACTTTACCTAAATGCAAGTAAACACACACACACTCTGATGGAAGCACATACAACCACACCTATAAATACAAAGACACACACACTCACAGCAGGAACATATGTTGCCACACATCTACAAACCCTCACAGTAGTGCACATACGAATAAGCAATTAAAGACCCAGATTACTGCACCGCGCACACACACACTGAAATGTAAACCCACACATATTGTGCTCACTTTCAAACATATGCCAGGGCATGCCGATGTGCACATGAGCACAGTGCAGAAAGCCCTTTATCTCTGCAGGAGCAAGCAGGAAAGAGAGGAGCAGGACAGCTGAGAGAAGTCAAACTGAACACAGAGAAAGAGATGTAAATTGAGGACAACACATTCTATTACTGCGCGAGACGCTGTGGTTATTAAGCCTTTGTGTTTGAGTAGAGTTTTCACACAGACACGCTCGTCGATGAGGGATTGCATTGCCAGGTAGTTGTACATGACGTTAAATGAAACATGAAACACAGTAGACATTTGGCTGGTGATAGAAATACCCGGTCTGCCTTTTTTTAGCAGTATTTCCTCCTCAGTGACAGCCATTTGAGCCAAGATGAATTGCCAGTTGCCAGTGTCATATATAACCTTACACAGCAGATATAATAACACGGCTTTACAGAGATGCACTTAAATTATGATACTCTGGAGGTGATATACAAGACCTATTTGACAAATCTAACAGCCATGTTTACATTCAGGAATGGCAGGGCACCATGAATTAGGATGATGAAAAATAAACTAGATCTGAGTCACTGGCTGGTGCCCCACAAAATGAGAACATTGTTTTTTCCCCAAAATTGAAATACCACTTAGACATGTATCTTTATTTAACTCTTCTATCTATGAGCAATGAAATCACTGGGATTAAACTTTTATTTAATCCTGTGAATGACACTGTATTATCATTTTGCTTGCAGGGACAGCTTGGACTTGGAGACGACAGGATTCAGATCTCCACCCCTTGCCTTCTGAGCTATTCTCAGCTAGCTGAGGTCACACAGATACAAGCTGGGGACAGCTACAGTGCAGCCGTCGCAGGTGAGCCAAGCAGCCAACCCCTCAACTGTATTATTTGGGCCTAAACATGTTAAGTACAATTCAATAACACAGCTTAACTCAAACGTCCAAATGGGTAATTGTCACGGCAGATTTCGCTCATTGTGATATTTCTTTTAAAAAACCTTAAAAGTTGTATTCACTCTACATAATATAATAACAACTTATTAACTTAAAAACCTTATTTTCCCAGCAGTATCCCTCACTGTGGCTTTCAGCCATGCTAATTTTTCATCTACATCATTTCATTGAGTTTTAATTAACACTACAAGGATTCAGTGTCCTCAAATGACATCACTTGCAGCACAAATTCAACCTCATTAGCTCTCAATATCTCTTAAACCAAGCAAAATTGTGCTGTACTGCACCCAGTAGTGTTATGTGATAGATGATGTACATAATGAATTGATTTGTTGTTCAAGCAGCTATCCCCTAAACTACCCTGCTAAGATCTCAGACTGTCCCTGTAGCTACTTTGTTATTAATAAGAGTGAGAGATAAGGAGCCACACCATCTCTTCACATCAGCTTTTCTACTAGCTTGTTTTTTCCCTGTATTTCCTAATAAAACAAAACTCAGAACCCTCTTTGCTGACAGAATTAAAAAATAGGTAGTCTCAGATAGTACCTTTTTAACCTTTCCCTCTCTTTATTCTCTACATTGTATGATTTTCAGCAATCTGATTTATCCCCCCTCTGCTCCATAGAGAGTCAGTGAACTGCCACCAAACTTGCTCTAATACATTTACACCATTACAAAGTGTCAGGCAACTACTTCTCCTTCAGTTGCTGCTTGCCTTCTGCCAGAAAGCTAGAATTAAAGTGGTTACACTACAAATGTAACATCAGCCATTTTAAGAAAAAAGACATTGTACTTGTTTCAAGACCAGGGCACATTTACAGCCTACTGCGGCACTGCAGTATTCCCTTAAAAAAATGGGCCTATTGTTGAACAGAGACGTCTGCTGGCACTGTGCGCGAGGTTTCACTGGAAATGCCACTGGTTCATTAAATGAACTGCAGTCAACATATTAGGTTTGGCCCCATTTGAATTCTTGGCGCGTTGAAGACTATTTGGAGAGTGAGGCCTGGTGCCGGTGGTTCAGTTATGTCTTTAGGTGATCTATAAAATGTTATTATTTAAAACAAGGTCTTTATGGATTGCTTACGAGGCATGCTTAGCACATGATTGAGCTGACCTTTCACAGACCGTCATTCTTTGGGAAAACATCAGTCTTAACCTTTTTTAGCTGGATTACCCTGCCAGCTTGTGTGTATGTCAGTGTGTGTCAGTCTGCGCGTGTGTGTACATGTATATGTTAGTAGTGGAAGCGCATGTGTTTGTGTGTGGGGTAAAACACCATCTAGCATCGCCTGCCTCACGCTTTCATAAGGTTTGCTTCACTGAGATGAAAATAATACATTACTGATTGATTGATCAGTCATGTCTGAAAGGGTATTTGTGTGTGTGTGTGTGCGCGCGCGTCCATGCGTGCGTGTGTGTGTGTGCGTGCCAAGGCTACATACAGCTTGATGCAGAATAGAGATTGATGGAGGCTTGCCGTGAGGAGGATACTCAGTTATCTCCTTGTAATTAAAATCCACCTCATAAAGATTATTGACTCCCCCACCACACAAACCAGCATGCTCCCTCGCTTGGCAGGGTTTGCAAAGCGCTTCTTAAAAAATGAAAAATAGCATATTAAGCAGCACATATTTCCCATTTATGCGGAACATTTAGATGTGGTTAAGTTATCGTAATGTGCAATAAAACCTGGATGTGAAATTTGTAATCCACTTTGGAAAATTGCTTACTATATTGCTTTAACATCCTCTGAAAGAGCTTTTGAGATGTGTGTGCCAGGTTTATTGTACACCATAATTTAAAAGTCCTCAATGCTGGCAGTAAATATAAATTTATTAGTGGCAGGTTTAAATAGGCAGACTGAGGTAACATGAGTGAGTGGATGCTTGAGTGTTTGCTCTATGTGAGTACATACAGCATGTGTGTATGTGTGTGCGCCTTTGATAAGTGCCAAGTGAGAATGTGCTCCCTCTGCCCGGCACGCCAGTAAGACAGGTGTGTGGGTGTGGGTGTGTGATGTGGGTGGGGTTATCATCTCAATACAGTGCTGTACATCAACTCCTTTTCTAAACTAAACTAAACTGACCAGATGGTATTCTCACTTCCATTTTACTAGTTCTAATTGGGGGTCAGTGTTTCTTTGTGAATATAGAGGAAATCAGAGTTGTAAGGTTTAGTAGCAAGCTAATCTGTGGACTAGGGTCTGGTTTCCTCATGGCCCCGCGGCTACTGAACGGGGAGAAACACCTCTGGCACTAATTAGTTTTATTCCAGTGTGAGAATGTGCATGTTGTTTCAACAGTCCAGTGTAAATATGATCGCGGACCTACAATCCTAATCTGGCAATACATTGGAGAGTGTCGGAAACATTTGAAGAGCATGTCCTCATATGGAACATTTTACTTTCCTTAGTTGAGATAAAGGTTTTGACATAAAATATTTGGCAAGGACATTGAATGTATTTCTGATGTATCTGTCTGAACATTTTGCGCTTTTGTTTATATCTCCAGCAGGTGGAGAGCTGCTTCTCTGGGGTCAGATCCCCTGTGTGTGCTGGGTCAGTGATCATCCAGGCCTCAAAAGACTCTGGACCCCCCAGCCTGTTCCACTGGCAGGCAGAAAGGTGTGTGTCAGAAAGACTAGACAAATGATGTTTTCAGGCTCCTCAAGTAAAACTGCAGGATGTTGCTGTGCTATTTCCCATGCTAAGTAAAGTAGGAAGTAAATATATCAAAGAGGTATTATTTATACATATATTGCATCTTTGTGAGGCTACCTTCAGATAGATTTATCACAGAAAAACAATTACTAACATTATATCTTATTCGTTCTTTAATTACAGTACCATTTGAGGTACAAAAATCCAGTTTCATGGATGGGGAATCAGCTGATCCATTCTATGTGCATTTGCACTGCTTTAAAGTCTTCAAACTTTTTTCATTTTATGCAGGTGTGTGATGTGGCCTGTGGTACCTGGCATATGATGGCCCTCATCACAAGTGAGTAATCTATCATCTATCCCTAAAAGTCCGCAATTTTGTGAATAGTTGTTTTTGGGGAAATTACACCAAATGTAAGCCAGAAAAAAATAGGTTTATTATTATTACTCGCCCCTTTCCACTCCGCACTGGCTTCTCTTCCCCTTCTCCAAATGATGTCTTGCTCCTCCTCAAAGCCCCTCCTCACTCACTTTCTCACTCATCAAACCATAATTCACTTCAGAGGGAAGTATCATTAATGCACAGTAGGACACACCAGCTTGATGTGTGCTAATTATATTGTGTGTTTTACACGCTGAATGACTTTTGCTTAGTCAGTGATGAGCTCAGTCTCTGGTAATTATTTTTTGGATGTGATGAGTTTATAAAAGCCTGTCTGTGTGTATTTGTGTGTGTATTTGGGCATGTTTCGTATGCGTGTGTTTTTCCGTGCATGTATGTCTGAGCGAACGTTTGGATGGGGAGAATTTTACTATGTGAGCATGCAGATCCTCACATTTACACGTGCCAGTGCATGTGTAGTCTTGCAGTAAGGCTGTGTGCATACAGGTATACAACATACACTGTTTTTATAAGTAGCCAGAAAAACACATCATACGCTTATGTGAACTTAATAATGATTAGCAAACAGTCAAAATCTCATGATTGTTCTGACACATTAAAACTGCATGCAACTTTAAACTCCATCAATCCCACACAAAACTTTGACATGCACCATCAACCATGGCACTCCATGACTTGCTTGCATTCGCCACAACCCTTGTGATCCTTTTAGTACTGTACATAAGTCAGTGCTGTAGCTAGAAATGCTGCTCAGCCTTTGGTTAATCACGCTGATTGGAGGTGTCCTTTGGCTCACCTGGGGGCTTCCAATCCTATTAGGCCAACCGTCCTGAGCCTAGCACACCCAGCAGCCGCTCGTGTTTGATCACTGGTGCTTAGAGCCCACACTTGTCCTCTTATGTTGGTATTAAGGCATGGAGGAGAGGAGCAGCAGGGTGGGGTTTGGTGGTGTGTGTGTGTGGGGGGGGGGGTTAAAATGTGATCTCCTTAACTCTCTAGGGGGGCAGAGGGGAGTTAGGTGCTTCACCTACCTCACTGACGCCCCTCTGCTCCTGCTCTTTAAACTTCTGATATCGGTTGAAAGGCTGAATACATCAAGTTGTTTCCCAGCAAAAGTGAAAAAGACGGAGGGAATGGGAGACTGAGAGAGAGGGGTACTAAGAGGAGGAGGTTGAAAGTGAATGTATCTGTTTTCATGTTTAAAGAATCATTTTGAGTGTAAGTTTTAAGGATCACTCAAACTCCTACCCCTCTCTTTTTAATTTTTTTCATCTTTAATTTTTTCTCTGTATTGTCAGTCTATGGAAGCATGAAAGGTCACCTCTTTGGAAGCCAATACACCTGATCCCTACTCATCTCATTCTACCCTCTTCCTATCTCTACCACATACTCTTCCTCCTCCCTATCACTCCCTCGCTCAACTTTCCTCCTGACTGTTATTCTCCCTCACTGCACACCCATCACTTTGTCTCTCTAGTGGCTATCCTTCTTCCTCCTCGTTTTGCCCCTCCTCCTCCTTCTTCCCCGGGCCAAGAGCGCCCAGGAAGAGCCATGTGTTTCCAAAGTGGACTGGATGGGAAATCGAAGCAGGGCTTCTGTGTTTATCAAGCCACAGCTCCGTCACCTTGCTCCTACTCCCGTCTGGAGGCCCCGGCAAATTGGTGACAGCAGCAACAACCCTGCAGCACACGTGCCCCTTTTTTCCCTGTGTGCACGTCCACACACACAAACACACACACAGACTGACTCACACACACAGCCTAGCACCTTGGCCTGTTTAGTTTTATTGCTGGTGTCAGGTGAGGAGGTGGAGGTAGGAGTGCTGTCTAATGTTCACCTCACACACAGTCATTTCCACCCCTGCCGACACCTTGGCTAACAAGACCTGTGAACCGCAGTGACAGAACTCCAAGACTTGTCAGAGTCCCAGTCATTTAATGCCAAGACCCGGCCCAGGCTCTAACCCAACAGGGTTTCTGTATGCACACCAAGCCACATAAGCTACACGGTGATATACTGAGCATGAGTCTACTGAATACTACTCATCCAGGTTAATATTGTACAAGTAATACCTTTACTACAGTGATCTACTGTGATTATTTTTATAAAATACTACATTACTTACATAGAATGATATTAGAGTTATCTGAGGTTGAAATGGAGATAAAATGTGTGGGTTGTAGGACATGGCTTAGTTTAACTTTACCCTCAGTTTGCACCTCATTATGTTGATCTGTACCATCACACAAGGCTTCTTTCATCTGTAAATGTTTTAATGTATGCTATTACTCCCGTCTGTCTACTTGCCTGTGTAGCTGTACAGTTATGTGTCTGTAAACCTGCTGTATCCACAGCCATTTTCATATGAAATATCTAATAGTCGTGAGTCATTGCAAGTAGGTTTGCATGGACCACTGCCCCTTTTGTTGCATGTGTAAAGGATGCTCACCGCTCAATGCCTTTATCGGTGCCCCCTCTTTGCTGTGATCATATAAGCGGAGGAGAAAGGAGAGTTGACTCGTGTTAGAGCCCTGCACGGCCTTGCTACTTGGAAATGAACAGCCCAAACAACGCCTGGCCATTGTGCCTAAGCACTTACAATGATGCCATTCAAGAGAGTATTGATCTACCCAGTGCAGGGTCAATCATTGGATCAATAGTGTGTGGGTTGATCGGCTGGAAGGCTGGTTGACTGCATGAATGAATGTATGGTTGCATAACGGATGAATGGACAGTTGGATGATGGATGGATGGATATGTGGATTGATTCATGGGTATATCAAGACATATCCATGGACTTGTGCAGGTCTGAATATTTTAGTTGTCTGCCCTCTTTTGTGTGTTATTGTGTCGAGTTGGTCTTGTCCTGCTCTCAAAGATTGCTACCATTCAGTACACACTGAGATTTACTGTAGGTTCAAGTTAATTTGATTCTTTTTTCTTTTCACATAGCCAATTTAATTTAACAGCAATAAACAATCTGTGTAATACTTTCAACTTTTTACTTCTAACTTTTGTTGTTGCAGAGGTAGGCTGTAGTTGTTACGGAGGAGGGCATACAGCATTTTCATCCAATATATGATAATATATATGTAAGCTAACATTTTTCCTAGGATATACACAGGCTTAAGTTGAAATCCCTCAATGAGTTTGTGTGTGTGTGTGTGTGTGTGTGTGTGTGTGTGTGTGTGTGTGTGTGTGTGTGTGTGTGTGTGTGTGTGTGTAAATAAATAAATACATTTATATCCATACACAGTATATATGGATATATAAATATATAATGTAAATGGGTATAAACTGAAAGAAGAGTAATTGTCATTAGCACGTTCTTGGTGGATTCTAGTGATATGTTTATACCAGGGTTGATTGACCTAGTTACCCAGCCCCTGGCAACACAACTTGAAGAAATGTAACACAATGCAACACAAGGGAGAGGTGTAGATTCCTTCATTATTCTTACATGTGAGACACATGTGAGTGAACACACACACATGCACTCATACACATACACAGAGCAGTGATCATCAGGGGCTCACAGAGGTCGTGCCTCGTGACAAAGTGAAAAAAGGGAAAGAGCTTATTTAAAATTCTGTAAGAGATGTCAATTGTGCCCTCTGCATATTTCTATGGAAAATTTGTAAATAGATCCTTTGTAAATAGCTTCTCTCTTGCCAATCACCCTGTCTGCTCTCTGCACAGCAGCATTAAAAATTGATCCTTAGCCGCACCAGGGTGAAATGCTAACATAGCTGCCAAATGACTGATTAAAAAGAAAAACCTTTAATCTTTGCTTAAAAGTGTCTACTGCCTTGGCATGCCTTTCCCCTGTGCTCCTCTATCTTCCAAGGCTGTGAACGGAAGGAGGGGGTCGCCGTGGGGGAAACGGGGTCACGCTTCATGTAGAGTCAGCGCTGTACAGTGATATAGCTCTAGAGGTGAGGGATTTCACTAAGAGCAGATCTAGGAATCGACATGCATTGCTCTCTTCTGAATTGAACCATAAGCCAAAGGTTAAAAACACATTTGAGCATTCCACAAGAGGGGGTGAAAGCGTTGGCACTCCTGCTAATGGCTTGCTGAAAAAGTCACTTTTTATCCAACTTTACCATGCAGGTAAAGAAAAATCAGCAAATTCATGTTGATAATGAAGCATAAAATAGGTTGACATGCCTTCAGCTTACTCAGTTGCAAAGCAATGGAAATTGACACTCTCTTTCTAATGATGCAGTGAAATGGCAACTGAAAAGTCATGAAATAAAGAACCATAAGCAAAAGATTGGATTAAAGAAGATGAAAAAGGACATTATGTGTTGATTAAAGGTGCTGAGAAGTGGGTTTGTGTTTCAGGAAGCAGAGAGAAGAACAGAGAATGTGCTCACCCAGAAACTGAATCTCAATTCAGAGACCCTGTCAGCAATCCCCTACCGACAGAGTGTACAGAGAAGGAAAACAAAGTGCAGGTAAGATAAACATGCCTCCTCTTTCTTGCGCTATAGCCCTTTTATTGACTTAGTTGCATACTATATAGCTCAATCTGTAACTCAATTGCTAACTCAACAGCTCCCTAACTCTTACAGTGGGTTGCTTCTGATTGATGCCTTCCTCTTCCACACTCCCTGCCTGCCTTGTTGACATCCTCATTCCCACGCATCCATTGTTTGTTTCTCAAATCCTCTTTCATTCATTGTTTCAGTTTCTTTATACGTGCTGTAAATCAACATATCCATAATAATTGATATAATATAACAAGTTGCACTTGAGTAAACAGCACAGCCCTCAAAACGTTAAGTGGGGAACATATTCACTCACCTCTCAGGATATCAGTGAGGACCACTAAACCCAGAGCCACGCACACACACATACACCAGAGCTCTTGCCCCTCCCCATCTCTCTGTCATTCAGGTGTTTACTGTCATTCATGCTCAGGGTTTTGTATAATCCTCTCACCACACCTGAGTGCTCCCCACTCACTGTCACTGGATTTACTCTCTCTCGCGCGTGCTCTCTCTCGCTCTCTCTCTCACTTCCCCTCTCCTCCAGTGCACAGCCTTTTTCATTTTGCATCACAGCCATTCTTTTACACACGTTGTCATTTCTTATGTAAATAACCATAGATAAAAAGACAGCAACAGACATTTTAAGATTTACACACACCACTCGGCGCGTATGTTTTCAGTCATCCCCTCTCATCAGCCAGTTTGTTTGTAGAAGTGTCTGCCTGTAGCCATAAATTAGGGGTTGTGATTTAACTCATTGAGACAACAGAGAAAGACAACGAAACATGAATAAAACAAATGATGTGCAGAAGGTGTGGGGGAGAGAGAGAGAGAGAGCGCACGCGAGGAGAGGAGGGTGAACTGAAGAAATGGGCCAGTATGTATTTTTGCTCTACTTTCACTTGGGAAAGGCTTCATTAAGAAGTCTGTTTCCAGAGCATGGTTGAATCTGTGTGTGCATGTCCATGTGTGCACAGGAGTGTGCGTATATGTTCATAGGTTAATGTGTGAGATTGTGTCGATGCACATGTACAGTCTTGCATACATGTGAGCGTGCCCTTAAAATAATTTGTGTGTGCTCAGTAAGAG
Organism: Micropterus salmoides; assembly: GCF_014851395.1. Taxonomy (NCBI): domain Eukaryota; kingdom Metazoa; phylum Chordata; class Actinopteri; order Centrarchiformes; family Centrarchidae; genus Micropterus; species Micropterus salmoides. The sequence continues at coordinate 27,998,322 of NW_024044459.1, forward strand.
AGATCTCTTAAATTATTTACAACCAGAACTCTCAAATTGGTATCAAGTTTTTAAATGGGGTCAAATCTTTCTCTCTTTTCTCTTGCCTTGAGTCTGTATCGTCGTATCTGGTGCTACAGTGCTGCTACTTCATTGGACTTGAACCTATAAATGCTGTATTTGCCTATTGACTGGGGCCCTGCTCTCAGACTGGAGAAATGTTCTGCTCCAGGTTGAGGCAGAGGAGGGAATGTAATTTTATTACTGTGATAGGGCTATGTTAGTCCATCTACTCGTGTCTGTTACATAGAAAACATTCTATGAGAGATCTGGTGAGTCGTAAACATCAAACAGAGGTGCACACACACACTCCCACAGAGCCTTAGGCAGCGCACAGAGCTGGTATTAGATTTAAGCCCCCTAATAAAGCCAATTAGAATTATACTGTGCACTGATGAAGGCAAACTTACCAGGGAAATACTCTCACCTCCACACACGCACATGCATTATGCACATGCATATACACACATACAAATGCAGATACACATGTACATGCATTGTAACTACTGTATACATGTCAACCAGAAACACCATGCTGAATTCCAAATTAATTCCCAGTTTTAGGAGTGGATTTAATGTAACATTGTCAAATTTCTTTTCAAGTACAGAGTTTGGCTAAGTTCCTTGAAATGTTTCATCAATTACTTAATCAATCAATTACCCATTAAACATTACTCATAGAAATGTACTTACATTACTTATTACTCGAGCAAAATAATAGTAATTATTTACATTACTCGTTATATTACTTTTGTTTCTCAGCACAACTGAGTCAATGATCCCTTTAAGTGTCCAAAACTATACTTTGCATCTTTTGTATTTGTAAGTAGAAAATGAGACGATGTGTTTTAACACCTCACACACACATCCTACAGTTTGTAATGTAACTAAATTTCAAATTGTAATCCTTTGCTCCATATTACTGAAAAAGCAACCACATTGCTGTAACACTTCAGTAATGCATCATTGCCCAACACTGAGTAAGTCACACTGTCTGCCCAGAAATTTACACAATGACTAAGTCACAGTGAGCATGAATGTTTAATGTGGTAAATTAGAGGTTTGCCAACAAAGCAAAGGATCTCAGATTCCCATTTTTTAGTGAATCATTTTAGAGTTCATACATTACCACACAGCTAGCTGCAGTTTATATCCTTTTATATAAATCTAAATACTTACTTTGAAATGTTTTCTGTTTTCCTATTATGTGCTTTGACTGTACATTTAAGGTATGTGTGCCACAATAGTAACAAACTAACCACATTCTGTGTATCCTCCTGATAGGCCTCCAGGCAGGTTCAACACAAGCTGCTTCAAGGTATGGGGAGACCAGAGGGCTCTGAGGAGCAGGAGAAAGATGAAGCGAGTGAAAGTGCAGAGGAAGAAGAAAGACATGACGAAAGACTAAACAAAGATGAGGGAGATGGAGCGTTACACGATTCAGCATTTGCTATAGCGAGGTCTGCAGCTGGGATGGACAGGAGAGGAAATGGCCACTCATCAATCAAATCCAACCAGGGGGATGAGAGGGAGGGTTGCAAGACAGCAGGGCCGTGGGAGCTGTGGAAAGAACCATGCAAAAGCAGAGGAAGCAGAGACATAGTCTTCACCACTGTGCATGTTTTACCCAGGTCACAGTCAGAGCGATGCAGGCCCACTGCCGGCACCTTGCCCCGGCTACTGACAGGACAACAAGCTCATTGCAGAGTTTTAGCTGAGGTTCATAAGGTGAGCTTTAATGTGGTTATCACAAAGAACTAAACTAAATAGTCCAGCTTGTTGCTAGTGTTTCCCCATGATAATGGCGCATGTGTCTTCAAAAGGGAAAAAAACATCCATATTCATATTTTTTATTTCAAGATATGGACTTTAGGATTTTTCCTGATTTCTTCTAAAGTGGAAGTTTGGTATTATAGTATAGCATCATGCAATTTCCCTATCAGCTCGGGACAAATTACACTGTTTTCACTTCTGTTGTTGTTTTTGTTTTGTTTGTTTTTTCATATGTCTTTGTTTCTTCAGGAGGGATCTACACATCTGGCTGAATTGGCCCAACAATCTGGAAGTGAAAGCAGAATTTTGCAGAGTCCAAGGCTAAGACCCAAACCTAGACCTCCTGGGGGATGTACAGGTCCTGCGGCTCAGAGCGTAGCCTTGTGTCACCGTTCAAGAATTCTTAACTCTGGCCTCAAGTCTTTGATTTTTAATTCTTCTCACCATCTGAGCCCTGGACAGCAAGTTCAGACATCCTCCCCTTCCTTTCACCCGAGGCCACAAGTCGAAACCCCCCTTTCTCCGACTCCTTTCTCTTCTGAACGATTCAGGTACAGTCCCATACACAGAAGAGTGGCTTCTTCCTTTGACACTTCTTGGGAGAATCTATAAGAATCCACAGATCCAGTTATGTGATGTTTTAATGTTTGAAACATGTATATTTACCCTTTTATGTCAGGTTAAATGAAATATTTGAAATCTGTTGTGAATAATATTCGTCGTATCTCCACCCAGACAATACAAAGCTCATCCATAAAGTCATCAGAGAATGTGCACTCTATTATCTACTTAATAAAGCTAAATACTTTTGGCTCCAAGGTGACTGACAAACAGCCTCTTCTGCTCTGTAAGAGCTCTCCAAAGCAGACTCCAGATCAGCATTAATGGACTCCACTTTACCCCACATTGTGATTTGGCAAATATGCTCCTCTTACAAACCATCTCAGTCAATGACACACATGAACCTTGACCTTATCTAAAAGCATTAGACTTTGGTCTTACAGTCAAAGCCATGTGTAGAGTCCTTAAATCACCACATTTCAACAGAACTTGAGAGGGTTGAGTTTTTTGCAGTACATACTACTGAGCTGCATTATTTTTAATACTTACCTTCTGTTGTTTATTAAAGACATAACGCCCTCTCAGATCTTGGCCTCTTGTAAGACATTTCACGGTGGAGTGTTTTCATGGCTGCCCGTCTCTGCAGTATAAGTCACATGTGCATGCTGTGTTGGCTCTTTTGAGTATGATGAAATGTAGTTGTTGCACAGATACTATTTGAGGAGGTTTCTCAAAGTAAAGTAGGATCATAACTGCAAAGAGAGCTGCCTTTGAATTTGCTTTGTGGCTTTGCTTTGTTTTGTTGCTTTTTTGTTCCTTAAAAAGAGGCTCTTGATTAGCCTTGTACTGTATACAAACTGGTTCATTGCCACAGTGCAGACCACAACCACGTGGTAATTCCTCTTGTCAGGATTTCATTTTAAGTGGCAAGTAGTGTTTTTTTCATTATCAACATTTACATTTAACTAAAAGGACCTTTTGTCAATAACTTGGGACTGTGTAACACTGTATTACTCTGCTATCTGTATTTAAGAGTTATGTTGATATACTGAAAGTATATGTTATTTTCTCCTGTTTTGCTTTCATCACAGTAGTTGTCATTTGAGTTGGACAAAGAATACAAATGGACATCAAAGCTATTCATTACCATGATCCCAGTTTTTAAAGGTAAAAATAGATGCTAATAGTTAGTTTTGTGAACCTTAGTAAAGGTATTTAAAAAGGTTACTGGATTGCTGCTCTAGGAGTGTGATGAGTAAACTAATAAAAGTGCTTCTGAATTGAAGATTAAATTTTCACAACCCAAACACTGACTACATACAGGCATGCAGTCCAGATGGCATTGAGACATCCGCCCTGATCCCACCCCATCGTCTCTTACACTCCCTATGGTTTGTTTTGGTGTGTGTGAGTAAGTGTTGGTTGTGTGTATCACGTCTTTGCCCTGCGAGACTCCTGCCAATCGATTCAAGGTGAGACCTGTCGATTAAACACCCTGAGCCGTGCTCTCTACCTAACCCCAGGGTGATTCAATCCCACCCCTTACACACACATATGCACACTCATACACAAACACACACACAGATACACACCCACTTCACCTGTCATCCATCAATACCTCCATTGGCCCTCTATTGATCCCCTCCATCCAGCCTCTTCACCCCATGCAGTACAACATCAGGGCCGAGACGACGTCCATGCAGGTTTAATTTCTGACAGATTTACAATAAAGCTCAAGTTATTATTTAACTCTTCCGGCTGCAGTGTGCTCTTTGATTTAGCACCCTGGGAGAGGATGAGTTACAGCTGACTCGGAGAATCTGCCGGGGCTGGAATGGTAGGCACCCGGTTCATAACTCAGCCGCCGAATGTGTAGTTAGTCAATCACTTGATCTGTAATCACAAATGCTGCCAGAAATTACATGAGTGATGAGCTGTAATAAAAGCACTTACTTTTCCTGCTCTGTCTCTTAAGTGTTATTGGCAGACCCCTCTCTCCCAGGAGGCCGTGGCTGTGAAACAAAATCCCGATATAAACTGCCTCATTGGTCCCTGCCTCACGCTCTCTCTCTCTGGTGTACTGTATGTGTGTGTATGCGGCTGTGTGTGTGTGTGTGTGTGTGTGTGTGTGTGTTAATGTAGAGTGCTCCCACTACAGTGTAATACAAAGCTCTTTTTGACAGTCTTCCACTCTTGGATTGCCTTGCTTCAGGACAAATGATCCTCACTCCAGTAAAGACAGTCATCTGCGTCTCTATCATTTATAAGCTCCAATGTCTTCAGAGGCGCAAGGAAACGCTATGCACAAACCACTGCAGTTTTTAAACAGACCTTGCCGTGTTAACTGGTCAGTAAAATGCATCATAGACATTTGGCTTTAAATGTGTTGCTAAGCAGTTGATTGTCACTTCTTTTAAAACTTTCCTTGTCTGACTCTCATCTCAGCCAAGATGTCCTGATAAGTTATGGTACATCAAAGACATGACCTTATGTACAGTTAATCAAACATCTCAGGGCCACGACACAAACCTTTCTTTGACTGTGTGACTCCCAGCTGCATAGCCTTTGGCAGGAGGTCATGCCTGAGAGTTTTATTGATACAGACCTCTGTAATAATTACACAGCGTCTTGCATGCACTATTGATCAGGCCTATTGATAAAATAATGTTTTACTGTAAAGGTCTGTTGATTTGATGCATTACAGAATAAATCTCTCCACACAAGCAACTGATTTGGAACGTATCCTGCTGAGTGATGGATGCTCCCACAGATAAACACACACAACTATTTATATCTATTGTTTGAATGGCGTAGTAACAGACACAGGTTAAAGACAGATAGAGATGTAATGATATCCCTATCCTTAGTCCATCCATATAAATAGACGATCACATAGATCACAAGTGGGATGTGCTATCCTGCCCAGCTCATATGATGTGATATATATAATATATATAAGCGAGGGTGTTTATGGAGTCACTGCTCCATCTTATCATGATTTGTATTGTCAGCGGGCGCTGAATCTGCATGGTGGTAATAGATTCTGATGTGGTTCAAATGCCCCGTGGTGAATGGGAAATAGAGATGAATGTGACAGATCGTCAGGAACTTGTCCTGTATTTAAACAGGCTTTAGAACTGTTGTTCTCACAGAGCGGGAAGGTTACCTGGTGGAACGGCTGGTGTGTAGAGAAATGCCATTGCTGGTATTAAAATGGTAAGAATCTGATCCTCAAAGCTGACCTCTACAGTTGACTCAATGAAATTTACATGATTTCCAGATGAGAAACATTCTATACTTTGGCTACTGCAGTTTTTCTGTTAAAGAGGTTTTTGTCATATTGAAGCTGCATGCAAGCCGAAATGCAGACTGATGGAGAACTAAACAGAAAATGTCAGGTAATATACACTGGTGCCTATGGTGTCGCGCATTATCACCCTTTGATCTTACAATGGAAAACATAATATGTTTAATACAGGAAAAGAGCTAATTTATTACTATTGGAGGAAAGGAAAAATTGGTCTTTATGGTTCAGGTTAAAAAGCAGCTTACTAGACCATGTTTCCGCTTTGGCTGGCAGTTCAAAAGCATGTTTTCTTTTTGGACTTTTCTCTGGCTGGATTCTGAACCACTTGGGGGTAGTTCACAAAGGCTGTGGTGCACCAGTGACGGGCTGGTTTTCACATTTAAGAAGCCAAAGGGACATGGGGAACATGTTCATGTTCAAGAGGCCTACAAAATTCTAAAAGCCGGGATACAAAGTTAATCGCTGGCCCAGTCAAGGCCCCCCCAGAGCGGCTGCTCCTGCAAAATGCTGAACAGCCTGTCTGGCTGCAGCACAGGAATGTTATCCTGCAGAGGACAGCAGACGGGAAATTGATTCTAATCAGCAGTGATTTGTTTTATAAGCATAAAACCTGCTCCAACCTGAACTGTTTTAAATGCCCTGGAATTCTGATGAAAATAACAGCATATAGTATTTTGGGGGGTGGGGTGGTTGTCTTTTGTGTTTATTATACAAAAACTAAATTCATGGAAGCACATTAAAAGAAGCTACTATAACACATTGGCCTCTACAAGGCCTAGAAATAAAAGTGAGGCAACAGTATATTAAAAAAGCATTTGGTGACATAAGAAAGGTAAAAAAAAAACAAAAAAAAAACATTTTTCCTCAGTGTTTTTGCAATTTAGGACCTTCTGTAATGTATGATTGATACAGAATGGAATCTATCCGTGGAAAATGGCACACAACTAAAGCACACCGCTGACTTGAACTTACTCACTACTTTTGTACCATAGCTGTTTGATGCTAATATAGAGCTTGTGAAATGGCAACAATACCGCCAGTGTGCTCCACAGAGCTGGAGGGAGAAGGCAGAGCAAGACAAAGGCAGTTTTTAATCTGAGCAGGAAGCATACAGTGGCGATTCACTGTGACATGGTGATTGATATGAGTGAGTAGTGTATTTACAGAGTCTGACGGGATAGGAGAAAGAGAGTGTTTTCTTCCCATCTGTATGCTTATCTCCTACCATAAATCACTGCCAATGGGATGCATAAATGTGGACGAGCAAATGTCGTATTGCTCCGATTCAGGCAATTCCACTTTGACCTTTACATTTCGCATTGGTCACTGGTGCTAAATGCATGCCACAACCTTCCCTGACCTTGGGCTATTCATATTTAATAGCCATGAAGCCTGATGGTTCCTCGGACAGCATACAGTATATGAACACACACACCACACAAACACACCAACCAAGTAGTTACTGTAGTCAAGCCAAACAGTATTTAATGTCATAATTAGAGAGTCTGGTCATGAGCAGCTCTGATATTTTTCTGTCTATGAAAATATCACATAAATGAAGAAAAGAGATGATGCTTTTTTTCCTCCTCATCACTCCGTGTCTTTATAGCACTGATTCCATTACCCCTTGCCCAGCGGCACCTTATGATGTCCTATGTCCTTCCTAACCTTTGACTCCAGCCAGTGCTTTAAAGGTTCTGCACTTTGCCCTCTCCCATTTGACCTGTCTGAAGTATACCTTTATAATTGCCCCTGTCGCTATCAAATGCACATATGAGAGGGTGCAGGGGCAGGGGGCTGAAGTCTGTCCAGTAACCTTTTGGCCTCTTGCTCATCTATTCTGCTCGCAGCAACCACAGCAAGCTTCCTCCCCCTAACCACAATCCCATACTGTATTAGTCTGCATGTCGGAGTTATTGATGGTGCTCTGGAAATATTTTATTGGTCAGTCATGACCTTTGGCTGGGGCAATGCAAACACTAACCCCCCTAAAGCTTTCTATTGACATGGATTTATATATATGGACACACACACACTCACACACACATATGTATGTGTATATATAAATATATTTGTATATATGTATGTGTGTGTGTATATATATCTATATATATATCTATATATATATATATATATACACACATACATATATACATATACACTATATATATATACATATACTCACATACATACATATATACATATACACTATATATATATACACACACAGATACATACATATACATATACACACACACACATATATATATATATATATATATATATATATATACATATGTGTGTGTGTGTGTGTGTGTGTGTGTGTATACATGTATATATGTGTGTATATATGTATATATACTGTATGCATGGATGTTTGTGTAAAGTCATTTGTATTAACATTGTGAGGTCAGCATTCCTTTTTTCACTATACGTGTGTAGGGTCAGTAGGCAAAACACATTGAGTTTCTTATAATGGAAACTATCCAGTGATGCACAGACAAAACATTTCGAAAAAATAATAGACACAAAAAAGTGTATAAAAGAATACTATTATATCATATCCAAATAGGTTTTAGATTTTCAGATCAGATTTTAGATGAAACTCTGACACAGTGTTCATTTTCCACTGCCAATGTGCAAAGTACAAACAACTGATGGAAACATATCAAATACACTTTAAAATGGTACATCCTTTTCTTGTCCCACTCTCCTTTCTTCTCCCTTTATTCCACATACTGTAAGTCTCTTCATCAAAGGAAGTATAGCTTGCACTGAAGAACCCACAATTAAGATAAGCCTGACTACAGCTGGACAATTACCTGCCAACTAACCTTTTCTGGAGGCACTTAAGAATGTAAGGACCCCTGGGGATAGATGTGCCCTGAGTAGAACAAGCACTTCAGCAGGCCAGAGAGAGATGGGGCAGAATGTAAGGCATGAGAATGCAGGAGTACAGAAAGGGTGACAATGAGGGAGAAAAAAATGATAAAAATAGAGAAAAAGACACTATCATGCTGAGATTACCTAATCCTCTGTCTGAGAGCAGTATTTGAAGGGCCTGGTGGTGTCAGACATGAGGAGGCTTTGCGGAGGTTTACCCAGGAGAGGCCAGCTTAACAGGGGGATCTAGTGGGAGGCCAGGTGACCAGTACTCAGTCCCCAAGCACAAACCCCAGCCCGTGGCTTTGTAAACACTGTTAAATTGATTGCAGTGAGCTGATGAGATTTCCCTGCAGCCTGGGTCATTATCACATTGCATACCAGCTCTAACTCACTCATACAGAGCCATCTATGGATTGTCACTCTGGTTTATGTTGTAATTTTTAATATAAGTGACAGTAATTTCTGTCAAAAGTGCATGTATCTGTCAGGTGGTGTGTGAGTAGGCTGGTGGTAGACATGCAGGAATTCCAAATGTGCCATGAATTAAAAAAATTAAAAACATAAACTTGTATTTAATTTTTTAGTGCTTGGTGCAGTGATTTTAGCACTGGTCAGGGTGTTACAGTCTACCCTGCTTCGTAACCGGGTGAGTTTCAGCGTTGTATGATATCTGATCCCAAAAACCCCGCAGGGCAGCCACAGCAAATCAACAATGGATTAATGGATCTGGTTCTGCTCGTAAATCTCTGTGGGATTGGAAAGCTTTCGAGGACAGTCAGCCTGTAGTGGTGTGCTTAATGTTACAGGCAGTTTGGGTTTCCCATCGTTCAAAGCAGTGACAGGGTAGTAAAGATGTGGCAGCATCTTATGTCTGCGTTAAATCAGTGAATGTCAGGAATGCTGGATTGTCAGTCTGCAGTGCTGAGAGCTGCACCAACACTGATTCATTGGTACAGATTTGTTTATAAATAACTCCAATGCTTTTCCATAGCTCTCAACGTACATTAGAATACCTTCATGCAACATAGCAGAGATAGAAAAAACGGTGCTGTGCAGACATGGCCTAATTCAGTGTTGTCAGTACAACCCTTCAACCTTAGCCTGGTGCGGTAAGGCCATGCCATAGATCACAGTGGTTAACAGTTAGCTGTTCCTCCAGGTGTATAGGGAATGGCAGTAACTGCTTCCATTACTGGAGAGAATGGCCCAACTCCCACAGCCCCCTCCAGACAGCGCTGTCATTACCCATCCATTGTGAGGCCTGAGAGGGAGCTGTAAGTATGGCAGACTTATGGCTTTGTTAGAGTGACTGGATGGTCTCCTCTGGCTCAGCACAGGATAAGGAGGGAAGGTAGTATGGGAAGGATAGCCAGAGAGAGTGATAGAGGATGAGGATGAATCGAACACCCCCTGATACCCCACCACCACCGCTCCCCAATGTGCTCTTGAGGAGAGTGCAGGCTGGAGGGTGGGGAGGGTTATTTGGTGCTATTTTTACAAGAAATGGGTTGATTTGTCTTAGGCCATTACCGTCTATTACAACTGCGAGTCTTGGGGAAAAGGTGGGAAGCGGCAGACGCTGGCATTCTGCCTAAAGAGAAATCAATGAAACAAATTAATCCTTCGCAGGCTGCGGTGACACAGTAATCCATCATTCAGGGGGCGCTTTTACACACTGAATCAGGGAGCGAGGCAGGGAGGTGGAGAGACTGGGAGTCGGGGTGGGTGGAGGGTGTTGGTGGGTGCATGTTGGTTGAGGAGGGGTGGGGGAGAGCGAGACTAAGGCTCTGGGGGACAGGGGCAGACATCCACGCTCTGGTAACACGGGGGTAACGGTGGGTGGTGGCAGGGAATCAAGTGGCTCTGAGCCCTTCCTTTACATCCTTGAGCTGCCTGTGGACATACAGAGCAGGAGGAGGAGGAAAGGGACATAAACGCAATCAGCTGAACTGCACCATGGACATGACCACGATTACACACATACGCCTACACATATTTTCCATGTCGCTTGCTGCCTGCTTAAACCCCACCAAGTTTATGGCTGATGGTTATGAGAGGGGGATAGGAGAGCTTTATTATTTATTTACACTGGACATACAGGCACACACTGGTCATTAATGCGTGGACATAATTTGGATGTGAATGAATGGAGGGAGAAACAGGGCCATGAGGTGGAGTGAGAAAGAGAGAGGAATCGGTAAGAGACTGGAGCCCTGCAGTAATGTATGCACATACTGAAACCAGAAATTCCTCTCTTACCTTTCCTGCTGCACAGCTTCACTGTGTGGCATTGCATTGTTTCATTTCAATGTCAGAGCTATGTGCATTGTCCAAGTGATGACATATTATTTTGCATTGTAGATCATCATAACAACAGCCCTTGTTCTAGGAGGCCCCACCCACAGACATACACTGAACTCACTGCCCTCTTACCTAGGAAGGCAAAACACAACCCACCATTTTACTATTCAAAGCAGAGAGCTGTAAACATGCACCCAGATTCACCACAGTGATGCGCCAGTGCGCGGCCAATTAGAGCTCAGATCTAGCCGTGAGATTGAGTCATGTGATCAACGGCTCTGTGAGGAAACAGTCCTGCCCAGGCCAAGATCCATGTGAAGCAGCTGTACCCTCCGATGAATCACATAACAGACAACATCAAATGATATCACAATTCAACTGGGAGTGAAGAGAGAAAAATACACATACACGCATATTGGGATTGATGTGTTTTTATTAAGATCTTTTCTGTGTTGCATTGCCTTTTAGTAGTATTACATCATTATGAAAGCAAGTTCAAGAGTGTGATCCACTCTGTGTTACTGTATCAGCCGGCTTTGTTGGTCTCCAGGCTCCTTTTGTGGCACCGTGGCTGCTCTGCTGACATTCATCGGAGGTGACTGTGTGTGTTTTTACAGCAGTGACTTGTAGCCAGAGCTCTGATGGAAGGTGGTGATGCTTAGGAAGCCGGGGTCATTCCATGAAAAAAAGTGACTACAGTAACACAACAAGCAGAAGCATTATTTGGCGTGTCATTGTAATAGAGGGTGCCACTTACCTTAACCAGCTTTCCGAAGAGGAATACCAATACCCCCCCTTTTCCCCTTAAAGACACAGGTGGTAGCATTCTGTGGAACGGCATGTTAGAAAATCAGAAGAAAATAGTGAGTGGAGGAAAAAGGGAGGGAGGGGGCGAATGTGCTGGGTGGAGAGAGAAGGGAGGGAGAGGCTGAGATTGGGCAGGATGGTGCAGCAGAGAGGAAGGGTAAAGGGAGCAAGAGTGGTCAGAGAGCAGAGAGAAGGTGAACATGGACAGGGAGGGTAGGGGAAGGAGTGAAAGGATGGAAAAATGTGGGGATATTGCAGCAGAGTGGATGGTGTGAGGGAGGCAGAGTGAGAAATGTTGCCGGAAATGCTAGAGCCAGCAGCGTGTGTAAAAAACCACACTGCAACATTTCTCATCCTTGACATCACTGACAAGCTTTCCAAACGCACACAGTGTGCTTTCAAAGTGCTGGCTTGTAATAGCCAAATCTTTGACACAGCTTCTCCTCTAAGATCACACTCTTTTGTTTTCTTTCCTTCTGTGAACAAGGCAGATGTCGGGGACATTAAATTTAACCAATGTTGTAATTCTTTAATTTGAAGGGTGTGTGCTGTAAGATTCCCACAGCAAATACAATAAAACATGTTTGTTTGTAATGACTCTGACTCTCTCCAAGTCGTGGAAGAGACATACTGAGAGGAGTGAAGGGGTGAGGAATGACGGATATGAGGGGAGGGGAGGAGGAGGACATAAGATTGGTGTGGAATGTTTGCAGTTCTGGCCAGAACTCGACCATCTCATTTGTCAGGGCTTGACCCCAACTGTGGGGTCAAAGGTCAAAGGAACATCTGAGGGAAACCGACTTGGCTATTACACGCACACACACACATACACTCAGACAAGTAAACACACAAACATGTGTGAGAGTATCTCTCCTTTGCTGTCCTTCAGCACGTTCACACATAATTTAAGCTCATGCGCAGTACGTCTGTATATATCACCATTAATATCCATCCTAGTCTTATTTGTTTTATTAATACTGAATGTTATGTTGACCTCTAGCTATGAAGAAGATCAGCTGCCAGTTTCCCAAAAAGCATACTGTGTTTTTTTCCAAAACAAACCATTGAGAAAGAATTTGGGCTCCCGGATGCTTGGATTCATTTCTGAGTAGAAAAGCTTGGAATAGTACTTGATAAACACTCCAGTAATGTACTTAGTGAAAAGACAAAATGTGAACTGAGCAATAAAATTCAGAGTGCAGCCTCTTTAAATCTATTCTGGGAGTGACTATTAATTTGCCGTTAATGTTATATTTACCACATGCATGGTTAAGTACAATAAGCTTGTCAGTGCAGGGCTGTCATATCAAGTGATCCCAACACTCATACTAAGGAGTGGTATTACCGTCACTGTCCTATAATCAAACAGCACTCGCCATAAATTTCATCTCATCCCAGCGTCAGTCCTCTCACCACACAGACACGTCCTACTGAGTTTCCGAACGCCCGGCCGCCATGTCGCTCTCTACCTGCGAGGAGACACAACACAAACTCAGTTAGAAAGGGCAAGGTTAGCCCCACTGAATCACTCACACAAACTCTGCTTCAGGTTTCAAATTAAAGTGAGGATACAGCATGCAGTGGAAATGCAGGTGGCCTGCTTCACTGACCGACATAATCACAGGACACCTGTGAGTTACATGACATTAAGACAATGGCTGACAGCCACACCTTTTCACACTGAAAATGGTAGATTGAGTTACTATTGAGCTTTATTAATGTATCTGCAAATCTAGATTAGCATACACTTACTGTCAATGTTCCCTGGTTGCTCTCTTCTGCACCCTCTGTTAGGAAACAAATTGTTCATTTTTCTTGTTTAAGGAAAGGGCAGCCTATTTCGCTTTTTTTCTGCCCTGAAAAAGAGACAGGTAGCTGATATTCATGGCTTTGAGATGCATCTTAAATCTTACACCTTTGTCATTCTTTGGCCGGAGACATCAAACAGGTGCTATGAATAATTTATCTTAAGAGTTTCACATTGATAAGGTCACAATCTGCCAGGTCTGGACACTAAACACAGGCCACCTTCTCTTCACTGTCTTTTTACACACATGTGCCCACACATGCAAACACCAGACACACACCTTTCAAATGAAAATACAGAAAATCTCAAGAGGGGTTTTGTGCGTATGTGGGGGTGTGAGAGAGGGGTGTCTTTTGCTTTAAAGATTTTTTTTGACTGTGCTTTCACTTAGAAATGTATGACATTTAAAAAAATGATATTTTACCCAATTGCTGTGTTGGTTAATCAGTGCTATATTTTAGCATTATAATAAATTATATTTCACAGTTATTTCTGAGGGTAGAAATGAAAGTAGAATTTTGATTACTGCTTCATGTCCCTATATGTATGCATTTTGTGGCGCAAAATATTTTCAAGGTTGCCAAACATAAACAAATTAATGTTTTTCACTCAAACTGCCTCTGAGAGTTTGTGGGGAAATAATTTTCTGTTCTCTCTGTACTGAACTAGTGTGCTCAGTCATTTTCATCTCCAGCATACTGATGGTTCAGCTACACTACATTTCTAATTAAGACCCTGCTGTGTGTTGGTTTTGGGGAAGGGGGGGGGGGGGGGGGGGGGGGGATGCAGTACTGATGTGATGCCACTCATTTAGTTACAAAACAAAAGTTAAACAAGTTCAACCACAAAGGGGGTCAAACTCTGACCCAGTGTCAGCAATCATTGCAAGGCATCATAGCCAGCAGTCTAAACAACAATCTATTATAGTTAAGTACTTAAGAGAAAGATAAGTAATTTGTTTATATGTCTCAATAAACAATCACATCCTCCTTCATCTTTGCTCAGATTAATATGTGTTTGATTTAAATTTACACACTATATATATATATATATATATATATATATATTTATTTAGGCCAGCATATAAAGGTAGGTAAACTTATAGATGGATCCACAATCCACAACACCAGTGACAGGACACTTAATGATCCGTGAGCTTTGTCATTTTTTTTGCTCTTTGAAAGCACACATCACTCCTCCACCATGTTGACCCCCCTTCTTCTCTCTCTCTCTCTCTCTCTCTCTCTCTCTCTCTCTCTCTCTCGCTCTCCTTGTTCGCTCCCCTAATAATCGCAATACTTCTTAAAAATTGTTTTGCACTCCTCTGTGTCGGAGGGTAATCTCGCTCTTTTGTCGCTGAGCTATATTTCTACTGTGTGTTGTCGGATAATGTGAGGATGGGATGAAAGGTAATCTGCGTGCAGAATTCCTAAAGCTCCCTTATCCTTGTTGAATTTCTCAAGAATTCCACCTTTGCCCTCCGGTTTCCCTGAAATAAATTACTTTAAGAGTGAGATGCCTTCGCGCACCCCCGTTTGGGTCCCGGTTTTTTCATTGCCTTCTTTAAATGCAGTCAAACAGGTATTAAGTCTTATTTTAATTCAGTTTTTTCCTTAAGGCTGCATCGCTCCCTGGATACTTCACGGGCATTCAGGGAATAAGAATAAATGATTTCTCAAACTTGCATAAAAATAGAACTCACAATAGCTATAAAAACGGTGTTGTTTTGATCATTTATGATTACAATACTGCAATAAGTTGACATAGTAGCCTAATATAAACGTTTTTAAACTTAACCACCGGCCTGATAAGACATTTTTCCCTGTCAGTTAATTTTCTGTTATGCTTAGTTTACTCTGTGTGTTTCCCTTTGCTGCTGATTGATATACGCTAGGCTACCTTAAGAAGTAGACTACACACGTTGTTGAAAATCTGTTTCCCTTCATTGCTTCTGGTGCTTAAAGTTTTGGTTTTTGGTGTACTACGAAATTACAGTGTTTGCACTGTGGAACCACGAAGGTTTGGGTGCTAATGGATTTATAATCTCTGTCTCTGGGACCATCCAAAGTAATTAGCACATAGGCTCTGAAGAAATGATGGTTAGTGAGCAATAAAGCTATTGCCCATAGCTTAAACTGGCAGTCCCTCCAACTTAACTCCAACCTCAAACCTAATTGAGAACAAAAACGGCAGTGACTTTCCCAATTATATTCTGGGATGCAAAAACTCTGGAAAGCGACTTTCATTCATCCCTTCTTAAACCGAGGGATCTCAAATCTCTGGAGACGCGAGGCCATATTAAAAATAATGAGGAAATAAACAATAATATCTACATTCAAACTAGGATGACTGGAGAGTATGCAATGTTACAATTAAGCTCAGTCATTTTGGAGAAAAAAATAATAAATAATAAGCATACGCAATATTATGATGAATTACAGTACACAAAAAGTTAAATCTACCCTGAATATATATTGCTGTCTGCATTTGTCGGTTTCAAACTGATAAGTAAACTTTCCCTGTTTTGGGGAGGAACTTTCCAGTTTCCAGTAGCCTAATAATTAATGTTATTTTGTGAACTCTTGTTGCCTGTTATGCTTGGTCTTAAATGGCTGTAGCCTATAGGCTCAACGATATTTCCACTATTTCTCACGAATGGCCTTTCCATTAAGAGCGATTAGATTATGTCTATTGAAAGTTGCTGATCCATAAAAAAAAAAGCCAGCGGATAAAAGGCGATTTCAAGTGACCTTCCCGTCCCTTTCACACCAATCTGAGCCCCCGGAATAATTTGGGGATCAGATTTGGACAAAAAGAAGCACCCCCCCACCCCCACACCACCACCACCACCACCACCACCACCACCCTACCCCACCCCCGCAAACACACCCCTCAACCCCCTCCTCCCCTTTCAACACACAACCACTCAAAACAACAAAACCTCCAAGTCAAACATAAGAATTAGTTAGATTATTTTTTTTATTGGGACATGCAAATATATGATATGTGATATCGTCAGTGTTTGTTCTGTGTTTAGCGCTGGTCACAGTCATAATTCTCCCTTTTTCCAAGTGCCATTTTTTAAGTACAGCCTGAAGAGGAGAAAAGTTACACTAACTTTATTGTAGCAGCTAAGTTCTCACTTATAAAACCATGTCAAAATCACAGTTGTTTCAAACAGGTCGAGAACTTTAAATGTCATTCGCCCTTGTTGCCCATCTAAAACAGCATAAATCATTATGCCAATGCAGGGTTACTGCTTCCACACATCGAAAGCAAATAATCCGTGAACCCTTTTTCAAAAACAAATTCTGCTCAAAACATATCGTTGAAAGATAGTCATGGGACTTAACGTGTCGTCTTAAGCTATTCTCAATGTGACATGTAGGCTATGGTGTAAGATAGTATGCATCTATGTCTTGTTTCAGTTTTATTTCCAAATATAAAACACATTCCCCTTACATTAGTGTGCTCACGTGCTCGGGAAATGTATATAACGGTGAAAAACAATCTACAAATGAGCATCTACAATAAATAACAGGTGAAAATGTGTAATGCCATTGTCTGCAGCGCTTTAGTGTTTACTTACTAAATCTTATGTGACTTAATTATTAATGAAACCAACGTTAGTGACAAACTACTCCATACTACACAGAAGCACAGTCCAACAAGTGTAAAGTTATTTAGAAGGTTTGCAGCTGTGTCTTATTTCCACACAGGCTGGACTTGACTATTAATCGGTGTTGGTTATTCAAACAAACAGCCAGGACCCACCATGGAGGTGTTCAACGATGCTCATAGCTCCACGCCTAAAGGTGTCCATCACCTGATTCGTTTTGGTTGTTTTGAATGCTTGTAATTTTGCAGGCAGACAGTTGAAGTCGCAGGGATCAGCATCAGCTGTATGTGGGCCTCTAGCACGGGGTCCAGAAACACAACACTCCCGTGTACACAGGAGAGGCGATCAGCCTCCTACAATGCATTTTTGCTATATGCTATGGTTATAACCCTGATGTGATTACATGCAATAAATAATAAACAGACCCTCGATCATTTATAAATCTCTAAGCTACATCTGTTTGCATCTTTTTAAATGCTCTAAAACGCGTCCTTGTAGTCATCTGTTGTTTTATTGGGGGCCTTGCACTTGTGACCTCACTGTTTTCCCAACTGATTGCGCTGCTTGTTGGTTTCAGCTGTATTGAACTGCATTTCGCGAGCATAACAACGTCCTAATATATATGTGTAAGTTATTAATCATTATAGATTTGGCTAAAAATGTTATGTGATTTATATAAATGTTGAACAAATAAAGTCATTTGACAAAACTACCATACAATGGACATTTAAACAGCCCTACACAATCTATTTGTGATTATTCAATTTAGATGAAAATGGAAAAAGTCAGATTAAAATTAAATATTCCAACATCACTAAGTATCTGCTGCAAAGCAAAGTATTATATGTAAGGTGGATGCAAATGCGCAGTTGCATCATTTCCTGAAAGACGTGTTTAATAATCTAGTGATAGCCTAATGTGATTGTTTACAGGTTTTCAATAAGTTAACATATTATGAAGCCTTGCATATTTTGTTCACATAAGGAAAGGTAGTATACTTAATAAATTGGACATGAGAGATAAATGTTACTTGGCTCACGTAAAATTAATTAGCATGAACCTTCAGCAGGAGGATTAGGTTAAATGTTATTATATAAGGCTATTTTACAAAGCTGATTGACGTGCAGTTTGTCCTGGAATAAGTTAACCTGGCCTACATTGCTACATCATTCATTTTATATCAGTTTCCATTACAATCCCTTTGCATCAATAATGCTGCTTTGATAAATCACAGTGTTTGTCATCTTACATTTCCTCACTGCAGCCTGTGCTGACACACAATGCGTTCTTTCTGGTGCAGGAGATTTTCTGCCAATCTATAACATTTGCATCTGACAGTATAGTGGCTAAACTGGCACTTGGAAAGCAGTGTAAAAGATGGGCAACGGCTTGCCTCCTTGATCAGCCTTTTATTCGGTGACACTATCGCTGAGACAAACAGCCTCCTATCGATCTTTTCATTATGTGTTCAAACAACAAATAGCCTAGCAGGTGAGGTGCACGGGACGTACGAAAAAAAGCTCCCACGTCCAGCGGCACTACAACCAGCCTGTAATAACATTACTATCTGATGTACAAA
This sequence comes from Micropterus salmoides, assembly GCF_014851395.1. Taxonomy (NCBI): domain Eukaryota; kingdom Metazoa; phylum Chordata; class Actinopteri; order Centrarchiformes; family Centrarchidae; genus Micropterus; species Micropterus salmoides. The sequence continues at coordinate 28,017,001 of NW_024044459.1, forward strand.
TCAGTGAGGACAGCTCAAAAACGGGCAAACGACTGTCGGTGATCGGTAATAATGTGGAGAAAAGACGCGACTCTCCCCTAGTTAAAAAGTTGTGACTCTTACACCGTCCGGGTCGGCTACATGGTTTAAAGTTAACGGTCATGTGGCGTGCCACAGAGAATTTAGGCTTGCATTTACAGCCACGCGTGTGTAGCGTAGAAGTGAGAAATAAATATTGTACTTGCCTTATTGATGGCTGGTTTTATCCAGGTAGAAAGCCGCTCCTCTGCTAGTAACCGCCGCCGCCGGTGCTTCTTCTTTTAATGTCCTGCTGTCCACTTTCTCCTTTTTCTCTTGCCGTTTCCCAGCTTTCTATTAGAGCCCCTACCCTGCTCCCATTCGCTGTCCCTCTCACTCTCCTCTTCTCCCGCGGAGCCTCTTTCCAATCTGTGGAGTTAAATCTTAATGATACACTTACAGAAAAAATTCTTTGTCCGATTTAATCTTATTGGTTTCACCTTTTCAAAGAGCTGGAGATATGGCCGGGGAGTTTCAGTGGAGTGTCCGACACAGGGACGGGAGAGAGAGCTCTCTTGTTGAATACTTAAAAAACAACCCATCCCTCCTATGCGTTTCCAAAGGGGGCACTTGCATATTTACGCTCCATTATATCTGCTATATCGCTCTGTAGTTTAAGATCTGTATACAATAACTTTGTTTATTTTTATTCAATAATTGTATTGATATATTATAAACGTTATTCTTTTCCTATAGGGTGTATTACTATGTTTTTCGAGATGATTTACGCACATCATTTTGGATATATGTTCTAAATCTATATCTAAATCACATGCAATCACCATGCTATTGTACTTTTGGGACTATATTTTATTTTGTTGTAATATAATCTATATGTATAATTGATCTTTGAAAGTTTTCTCCGTTTTGCAATCTTAACTTCAAAAGACTGTACTTTTCAGAAAGTCAAAAAAAAGACGAGCGAAAACAATACCAAAAATTGGGGCTTTTTTTATTTCTGAAATCACCTTTTACATTTTAAAAAATTCATGTCTGATGACTTGTGCATGCATTAATATTATGTTGTAATTGTACAATGTACGCTAGATGGCAGCGCGATCCAGACATTTTTGAGTTGGAGAGGTAGTGAGCCTGCAGAAACCCTGATACAAAAAAGCCGGAATCCCCATGCAAATTATCAGCAACTTCACATGATTTTGAATTACTGTCATTATTAAGACATAATGTGACACCAGCTCAGTGATTGTGGAGACTATATGACCTCAGTAATTTTTGAATATTGCGTATTGCTCCGTCTAATTTTAGAGATTTTCGGCCGCAGGCACGGCATCCGGTTTGTATAACACACTGATTTTTATGCACCATTCTTCTTATTGACATTTTTTTCCCTTCATAAGCTCGTTTGAACTAAATTGTAAGTTTTAATCAGTGAGACAGTGCTGATTACAGACGAGGATGTACCGCAATGCGCACGCCAAAGACAAAACAACGTGCGAAAACATAAATACACTGCTAACCAATAATGGCATCCCTTAATTTTATAATAAAGATACCGGTCCCAGACAAACCATTTTGAAACTTTGGGGAATTTCTGTGACAGAGTGCCCCTTTCGCCGCTGCGCATGTTTTTGGTTTATTTGTCGTGCGTAAAAGCTTTGTCCCCCTTGCCTTTACCCTGCTTTTTCTGCTATTCTATTCAGGGTTTCTTCCTCTTTTTGGTGACAATAGACGGCCCATACTAATCAGGTTTCAAAGTAAATAGCAGCGCGGGGCGAGCTCAATGTAAATTGTGCCTGTCAGAGCCCCCCAGCCCCTTCAGTCGTGGATGGCAACACTGCAAAAAATATCCATCCTCAGACGTCACTCAGTTCACATTGAGTCTGGGAATCTAACATTTACCAAAACAGGAGACTTGGTCTTCCGTCGGGCGAGATGTTTCCACTTGTTTCCAACGTCAATCGACTCATCACCGTAAATTGTATTACTTCGGCCGTTGATTTCTGAAGGAATCTCCCCGTATATTCTGCATCATTTCAAGCTATTGACTTCAAAAAAGAAACCTACAAACGACTTGGATTGTGATTGGAAACAAGTGGAATTCTGCAAACTGCACTTGCATGTTGTTCTACTGTGTTTTCAGCAAAAAATAACATTTTAAGATTTGAACACGAGACCCGATGACTTGTCGGAATGGACATTTTTTGCAGTGAACGAACGGAGGGGGACTCTAACCAATGGAGAGAAAGAGAGGGCTTGGCTATAACCTTAGCCTCCCATTTTCTCTCTCTCCCTATCTCCCCCCTCTCCTCCTCTCCTCCTCCTCTATGCAGGGCTCTGGCCAGTCAGTCGCCTTTGATTATCAGTCTCCAGCAGCCCCTCTCTTGGCTCCTTGACATGAGCACCATATAAGGCGCAGCGATCTCCATAGAAACGTGTCAGTTTCAATAGTAGTGTCAAAGTTCACTATATACAGACATTCGCGCAGATCCCCCGTTTCGGAAACATTGCTCTGCTGGTCCTCTCGTTTAAGCGCATTCATTTTTGGGTCTCTCCTTCTTCTTGCATATTCTATTAGTTGTTGGTGTTGGTCTTCTTTTTTTTTTTATCTTTTCTCATCGTATCTCCATTCCTCCTGCTGGAGAGAGGTGAAACTATACATGGGCACTTCATTCGGCGACGCGGTTTTCTTTCGCTGCTGGGCGAGATGATGAGGTTTATTTAAGAATATAGATGTAAAAATCCAGCTCTTCAGTTTTTCCTCCCCTCCTATACGGCGAAGACGGGAGTGTAAAGGAGCAAGGGGAAGAAAAGAGAAAGGAATTTATCTCCGCAGCACTTTGGATCGCGTGTCTTTCCAGCAAAAGGTTTTTTTACTCGTTCCTGCGTCCATGTGAATCGCCCCTGCCTTTCCTTTGTGGCTATTTTATATCAAACTGCAATTTGTTACGTCTGGACTCGGGCTTTCCTACAAGATTAGGGATTCCTGAATGGCTGACTGCAATTTACCTTGGAACTGGCCTCCCGATACTTGCATATCCTGATCGGGTGCCTATTGAATCGCCTCCTGTATTTTGAATGTATTGATCGCGTTGTACTCCCCTTCTCACCCCATATGAGATTGCGTTCTCCGATTTGACTTTGCACTGCCCCGTCTTTTGAGATCTCATTTTCTCCCCTCTACGCTTCATAAACACCGGCGATCATTTCGCTTTATAGCACTTTCAGGGGGCGAGATATGGCAATGGTAGTTAGCGTCTGGCGAGATCCGCAGGAAGACGTGGCCGGAGGACCTCCGAGCGGCCCCAACCCAGCAGCGCAGCCGGCGAGGGAGCAGCAGCAGGCGGCGTCGGCGGCTCCGCACACTCCGCAGACCCCCAGCCAGCCTGGTCCCCCGTCCACACCGGGGACCGCTGGGGACAAGGGGAGTCAAAATTCCGGACAGAGTCAGCATATCGAATGTGTGGTTTGCGGAGACAAATCGAGCGGCAAACACTACGGCCAGTTCACCTGCGAGGGATGCAAAAGTTTCTTCAAGAGGAGTGTACGGAGGAACTTAACATACTCATGTCGTGCCAACAGGAACTGTCCCATTGACCAGCACCACCGAAATCAGTGCCAATACTGCCGGCTGAAGAAGTGTTTAAAAGTGGGAATGCGGCGGGAAGGTGAATATTTATTTTAAAACCCACTCATGATTACTCATCCTAGTAGCAGACGAATAGGGCTGCCATGTTGCATTAATGTTACAGGCTATATGGCTGGGCTTACTGCAGTCTCCATCCATGTTTTTTACAGGGATGTTTGCATGAATGATTAGTGAGAGAGGGGTAAAAGGCCAGTGCAGTCACAGCAGCTATGCTTGTGAATGCAGGTCGCCTGAACAAAGCGGCTCGTTTAGCTGACTATTTTATTTTGTTTTTCTTGCAGTCCAAATTGTAGTACTGTCAAGCAAAGTCATTCGGTCCAACAGGCCTATTTTACGTACAGGTTTTAGAGCAGAAGAAGGACTGTGTGTCTGTGCCTGTATGTATGTTGGTCTGTCTGTCTGCGTGTGTGTGCTGTGTGTGTGTGTGTGTGTGTGTGTGTGTGTGTGTGTACAGTGTGCAAGGCTAATAGTCCCTTCTATGCATCTTGCTAATTTATAATTGTACAGTAGGGTTCGTAAGCTGTCTGTGTGAATGTAAAATGAACACACTACAAACCCACGTCTCCCTCGAGCTCCTTATGCTGACTAGACAGCTCAGACACACTGAATAATGCCGCTGAAGTTGTTCATGGCTCATTGTTTTGCCTGATGCATTAGGCTACAGGCCGTGTAACTTTCCTCTCTATGTCAAGTGTTTTATTCCAATTCATGCAAACATCCCTCATGTTAAATCTGCTATTTGCAGTACACATTGCAAACCCATGTATAATGTACACCGAGTGACATTCATATTTTATTTTTAATCTGAAACAATAGCTGAAATCCTTTTTTTCCCAGCTGACCTATTGATGTGGGTAAAATGTGTAAATGTAATTGCATTTAACAGTAATTATCAATCATATTTGTAATATATTTGGCCACAATTAATAATTATTAATCTAAACAAAAACCCACTTAAATATAATGGTAAAATAATATAAGTAGGCTACTGCATGCATTATTCAATTACGCTTTGAAATACTCACAATAGTATATGTGTTAAATGTACTTTTAGATAACAGAAAATATGTGTATTTGCTGTATAAAAGTAATTTTTATTTTGCATACAGTACATGTAGCGTTCATCCCTAAATACAAATGCAAACAGTGTGAAGGTTGAGGGATACAGCACATCTGTTTTGATGAGATGTTTATGCTGTCGATAGAATAATCTCTGGAATAGTGTAGTATTACAGACAGTATACACTAGTCAATATGTTTTGAAAAGCGTACTGAATTTTGATTTCAGTGCATGTCGTTTTGCTGAGAAGAAACAGGCTAGCTGTAGCTTGCTTGACGGTGGTAATGCTCATGAACAATGTTTATCAGTCCTGGATGCACATTTCCTCTTTTTCTCTTTCTTTTTGTCAGCGGTTCAGCGAGGACGAATGCCTCCAACCCAGCCCAACCCAGGCCAGTACGCGCTGACGAATGGGGACCCTCTGAATGGCCATTGCTATCTGTCCGGATACATCTCGTTATTGCTGCGGGCCGAGCCCTACCCGACGTCCCGGTACGGGAGCCAGTGCATGCAGCCCAACAATATCATGGGCATCGAGAACATCTGCGAGCTGGCGGCTCGCTTGCTCTTCAGCGCCGTGGAGTGGGCGAGAAACATCCCTTTCTTTCCCGACCTGCAGATCACCGACCAGGTGTCCCTTCTCAGGCTGACTTGGAGCGAGTTGTTTGTGCTTAACGCAGCCCAGTGCTCCATGCCACTGCATGTGGCCCCTCTGCTCGCCGCGGCGGGCCTCCACGCCTCCCCGATGTCCGCGGACCGCGTCGTGGCTTTCATGGATCACATCCGGATCTTCCAGGAGCAAGTGGAGAAGCTTAAGACCCTGCACGTAGACTCGGCAGAGTACAGCTGCCTCAAGGCCATCGTGCTTTTTACATCAGGTGGGTGTCCAACATGTCACATAGGAACATGTCTATAATCAAAAGAGGCCTAGTTGCAGTAATGTTACTGGGAGAGAGGCTCGTAGGGCGAAACACTTTGGCATCAAGAATATGGCTGTCAAGTGTAGGCTGGTCACAAATCTGAGTTTACGAGATGTTTGTGTTGCCGATGGAATAGGTATTTTGTCAACAGCTTGCTACATATCTACTAACATGCATTCTCATGTCAGTTGTAGCCGCAGCATAAGACGTGTAAACAAAGCCAGATTGAGAGAGCGCATCAAGTTTTTTTTGTGTGTGTGTGTGTGTGTGACACTCAGTTCGGTGCTTTTTAAAATTGGACATAGTTGACAATCTCATATATGTAAATATTTTATAATTGTTGAGTTTGAGCCGAGACAGAGATTGTAGGTTCGTGTCCATAAATTTTGGAACAGGTGTCAAATAATTGAGCGTAAAGATGAAATAGTCTATGACTGGGTGATATATGACAGCTGATGCATTTATGAGTGTTGGTGCATGCTTTTATCCTTGTTTTGCGTGCACAAACACATGTCTTGGTTGGGGTGGGGGGTGCAGGAAATAATCCTTAGCAGGCTGAGATCAAAAAAGATGAATGAAGTTGACTCATGTGTCAGTGCATCGCTTCTGTAGGACACAGAGCAGCACTGCTGTATAGATTGTTTGTAGGTTCGTCTTAGCTGACCTATTAATTTTCATAGTTATTGAGGATAGTTTATCTTGTCGCACACGCTTTGAAAAGTTATCAGCAGCAATTTTCAAAAGTAACCTACATTGTTGATAGCTTAATTGATGGCTGACTAGGGCAAGGTCCTAAAGGTCCTCATTTACTCTCTGTGCGTAATTTAGATGCTATTTTGGAGTTGGTTGTGTACGCTTGGTGCCATTAGCACTGCTATATTAAGGAGCCTGGTGATGATGGGAAGTAAAAGGAAAGTCTAAACTCACTTACAGGCCCCAAAGTACTTATGCACTTACCTCAAAGTTCTGACCTCATTGTCTCATATTTGACGCATTACAAAATTCTTTAACATAGTTGTATATATCCTATAATTGGACACGTTCGTGATGGAATATTCAGTTTTACTGTGGTATTCAGATTTAGATTTATATTGAAATATTTCTCAATTTCAATATCCTTAGAAAGCGTCATAACTCCATTTTATATTGAGTCGTTACACTTGTCTTCTAGCACATTTCAATAATTATTGTTTATTATTTACTTAACGTCACAGGGATGTAAAACAGCATATATGAACTTCTCTTAATTTTTTAATTATATTATATACAATTGTTGATCAGTTCTCCCATACTATATTAAAATGTGTGTATAAAGGAACAATAACCTGTGTATAATCAGGTTCTAAATTCTCCAAATTCTTGTTTAAGTTTGAGTGCTCACCAAACTTGTAAATAGGAACTCAGAGATTACATTCCAAGATACTAAACCACCTTCAACTTTCAATTTTCCTTTTTTTTTTGGCGAATATGACATTACCACATTGGGATTTTTAGTTTCAGGAACCATAATAACTACTTTTCACTTATGGGGTTTGGCAACTAGGTTAATTTGACACGCTAAAATCTAAAGGCATACTGAGAGGTAAATATATGTTTTAACACAAATAAATAGGTATTTGCCTCAGTTACCGTACTTTAGTAATGTGACATCCTGTTGGAATCGCTTTACCGTGTGCACTGACATATTTGAACATGTTTTCCTGCACAGCTTTTCACTAATTCACCCCAGATTACCCAGAGAAACTTCATACACACATTAACATCCTACATGTTTTCTAACAGATCAGTTAGTTGGGTTGATAGGCTACAACTGGTGTTGGCTATAACAAGTCATGTGGCACTTTGCCAAGACCAGCGTGGATTGTTTGCCTTTAATAACGCCAGACTTGTCAGTATTTGATGCATAAATAATGGTGGCCAAGCTAAACTATTTCACCACAGTTCAGGATCATTGTCTTACATTAACTCCTTATCCACACGTGCACACTGCAGTGTGTGCCTTTGCTAAACCCACCACAGAAATCGTCGTTTGAAAATCTGGAAGCTATCTGCTCCCACGTCTTAGTCGACTGAGGTAGTGGGGTGCAGGGTTGCAGTCAGGCCTAATGGAGAACTATGGGATGTCTTTGACCAGCTTTCTCTTGACGCATACATTCAATTGTAGCCTATTCCTTGCAATGCTCTGAACTCTCTGTGTCGCTGCACTGCAAAATGCATGCCACGTATTAGACAGTTTACAAGAAATTCCCAAAATGTAATTAATTTCCACCTCATTGATTGCTGTAGATTTTAAAAGGGACACTCAGCGTTAATCCAAAGGGATTTGCATACATGGGGCTCTGACCGGCCGGACTAAGGTCACAGTAAATCACCCCGAGATCTCAGCGGTGCCCCCGGGTTCACAAGGTTATTGTGTCTGGCCATAGTGAGTTATAGCACTGAGAAATCACGAATAGGCTTAAAAGCCTCTGTCCGGCGTTTAATGTATTGAAAACTAAAGCTGTCTTTCGTGTGTAGTTTTTACAAAAGCACAATACAGAATCTTTTAAAGACAGCCTAGACTCCACGTGGGACCATATATGCCAGCTATTATGCTGCTTGCGTTTACAGCACTTCATAAGCAGTAGAACACGCAGGCTTGGGCCGTGTGGAAAACAGTTATCTTTATAACAGGCTAAAACACCGCACAACACGAACAAGCCTTATATGCCTTTGTCTATGCTTAACTCTGGCTTCATAAGCCACCAGTGAGCACCAAACAAACGCCTGCGTTGTTGCACAGACTCATTTTTCTAACATTTTATGTCGCGTCTGCATGATTATTGACTTCACCTCTTCTAATAAATTTGATTGCTTCCAGCGGCCTGTCCTATAGGCTCCATCAAAAAAACAGGCCAAGAGTGGTCTATGGAGAGAAGAGCGGCGAAATGACTTAACAGCTTACTGCAGAGTAATTAGGTCACATTACATCCAGTGTAATTTCAGATTCATCAGCTCCGTTTATGTTTCCTTATACTTGAATCCCCTGAGTCCAGATATCAAGGGCAGCGACCTTTAGGCCTGTACCCTACCTATCGCCTTTGCTCCATTGCCCCATCACTTATTCCTCTACACACTTACAACACTGTTTCCATGACATTTAGCTCCATTTTCTTGTTGATTGTTGCAAGAGCAGGCAGATCCTCCTCCAGTGAGTTGTGCATCCCCTACTCCTGCAGAAAGCCCCTTGTTTATTCTGTATGACAGTCCCACTCGCTCAGTGTGATGTAGCATGTTTGGCCAGTGTGTTTTTTCATTCCACTTTGTCAATAACGCGTAAGGGCTGATGTTGAATGATAACCAGAGTGCTTTTGCAGGACATAAATTGGGTAGGCTATGGCAAGGTGTGCACTTGCCAAAGCTAAGCCCACTTGAGGCTAAAATTGACCATGTTCATATTTTTTTACAGAAAATTTTAAGCGAATTTGTCAGCAATGTAATTTGAGTTCTATGCACTTCAAATAAATATAATGAAAAAGTGATAATGTGCAGTTAATGTCACTGTTTCTGTAAGCTGTGTGTGTTTCTCTGCAAGCTTGGTGACCTGGAGAGTCTGATATATTTTAGTCTGATATAGTCTGATCTATTTTAATAATATAATATTTTTATTGTTTCACTTGTTCCTCGAAATGTTCAAGTTTAACAGCAAAATACTATTGGATTCGGGGACTTTCCCACAACATGTTGTACCTTGGGGTTTTAGAAACGTGATGAGCCTAACCACTGTTTTTTTTGTTGGGGGGGGTGTTTCTTAGACGCTTGCGGTCTGTCGGACGCTGCTCACATCGAGAGCCTACAGGAGAAATCCCAGTGCGCCCTGGAGGAGTACGTCAGGAGCCAGTACCCGAACCAGCCCAGCCGCTTTGGGAAGCTCCTGCTGCGGCTGCCCTCTCTGCGCACCGTCTCATCGTCGGTAATCGAGCAGCTGTTCTTCGTCCGCTTGGTAGGTAAAACTCCTATTGAAACCCTCATCAGGGATATGCTATTATCCGGGAGCAGCTTCAACTGGCCTTACATGTCCATCCAATGATCCTTATATGAAAGTGGAAAAAAAGAGAGGGAAAAAGGACCAAAATTCAGCACCCCTCACCCCATCCTCCTTCAAGAAGACTATATATAGGACCTTTTCTGAGAAACTTGGAAGACATTACTTTTTTTCTGTCTTCTGGGACTGATATGGAATACATTATGTACAGAAAAATATTGGAACTGGACTTTACACCTGTGTAAATCCACCCTCATCTTCAAGAACAATACTCTTCATTTTGTAAAATACTAGTCTTTATTTTCCTTTTTTTGTAAAAAAAAAAAAAAAAATACAAATAAAATGAAAAACATCATATGCGCAGTAAGAAAAAAGAATCAAGACTTAGCGGGAAAATAATGTTTCCAAGCAATTATAAGAATTGTCCTGTGTCTATGTACCTCTCTGTTTTGTATTTTTTCTGGTTCTAAACCAGGGTTTCTGTGATTCTATACTAATAATTTTTTGATATAACCTTTTGCTTCTTATAATGAGTGCGATATATGTTGTCGAAGCTATGTTCTCCAAGAATTAAAATTGAAGTGAGAATTTAAAAACAGAAAAATAAAGAAATTTAGACAAATAAGAAACAGTCTAATCGCTATGACAATATCACCACTGATGGTTGAACTTTTTTCCCAATTGATACGATGGACCTGCAACAGCAGCCAACTGACCTCCAGGACATTTTTACTGAGAGGACGTCTGGGGTGCCTTTCCCCGGGCCATGAGTGCGTGTGGAGTCGATCATCAGTCAAAGAGGAGAGACATGAAAATCAAAAGCACTTTTAATATATCATTTCAAATACATTTTGTTTGTTTCGTCTTGAAAATTTTCATTGTTTCTTGAATTTTATTGGTTGTTGCCTTCAATTTGCTTACTCCATGATGCAGCTTTTTGCAGAAGGGTCGGTTGATGAAGTTGTGTGATGGTGACTGTACTATTAAAAAAAAGAAATAGGCAACGATGTCTCATTCTCAAGCATTTTCCTGGATGCAAATGTCAACATGCCCGGGCTTATTTTAAACCACATGAGGGAATCTGTTGTCTCTGTGCGCTCCTGGTTCCTAAAAGAAAAGCGCAAGTGCAGCATACAGTTACTGATTCACTATCCTGCATTGCCATTAAACGGAAACGTAATTCTGAATACACTGTTTGCCTATAATACACATATCAGTGAAAACGAGACGATACACGGGATTAAGTGTGGTAATTACACTATGGGTGCATACCTTACATTTTAACAGACCCACTGACATAACTGGCAATGTGAACACAAAGGAGGGGAAGGCTATACGTGAGGAACTACAGCAGTGAGCACTCTGCCAGCCTGTGAGCGCATTAATGTTTAATATTTTTCCCAGACAGCAAGGAAAGCCTGCGCACCACACAGAGCCACCTCCATCCTACCTCCCGTGGCTTAATCAAGGTGATTCCTCACAAACCAAACAATATGCCCCTCTCCCTCGTCCTTAAAAACTCTGCCTTGATAGTGCATGCCTCAATATTGATGTGGGCGTCATTTGGCAAAAGGGTTAGGCCCCGCTGCAAAGCTGCTGTGATATGCGTGATCAATCTGGAAAATGTATTTTACAGCATGTAAGCCAGTCGATAGGAACACCAAGTGTGATGCATTGTGTGGGAATAGAGAGGACGAAGGAGAAGGGAGAAAGAGAGAGAGAGAGAGAGAGAAAGGGGTAGAGAGACTATGTAGCCAGTGCAGAGACAAACGAGAGGGGAAACGTGTGAGAAGGAAGGCGTGTGTGTGTGTGTGTGTGTGTGTGTGTGTGAGAGAGAGAGACAGAAAGAGATGTGGCCTTGGTTTGCCTGATACATTCAGAATGTAATGAGTACATCGATAAGTCCTCAGTGTGTTAGATGGGTTACAGAGAGTTTCTGTCCTTGCATTGGTCTGTCTCTGTATGTGCGTTCCCTCCTTTTTTGTCTCCATATAATCCAAAAATGACACAGGAAGCCCAGTTATGGACCTAGATCGACCCTTACTGTCATTACTGCGTTACACTCACACCTAGAGTGATAAAATGCGATAAACTGGAAGGCGTTATGAAGAAGCCTTTTGGTGCGACAATTATTATATTTGCCTATTTGCCCCCCCCCACACACACACACACACACACACACCCTTCATCACCAGACGTGTTGCTTGTGTGCCATATTGCCCACATCTTCATCTGCTGACTGGCAGTGATGAGGGACAGGTCAGGAGCCGAACTGCATGTAGCACGTTGCTATGTCTGAATTTGATATCGCCATATTTGTTATCTGCCTTATAGGGGGAGGTGCATTTTTGCCAGTGGTGTATTTGTTTGTATTTCCTGTCTCGTTCAAAGGCTACAATATTGAGGTATTAATTAGTTCGCTCTCATGCTGGAATGATGCTAAAGCCTATGTTGTGTTTTAGGCTGTCCTCAAATGCTCTCTCACAGGGATACAGTTTTCATTCTAATGATTAATGTCTGTTCAGGTATATTGTACTACTTATTAGCTCCTAATCGACCTGTGTGTAGCACTGGGTCAGTTGTCAGAAGCCTTGTTGTTGCCTAAGCTACTGTACAAGCATAAATGTGATATTTCTTCAGGCTTGATCGGTGCTTCCTTATTGTGGATATGATTCTCCCGGAGCTTTAGATCAGGTGAAAGTTGCAGAATAAATAAGCTGATTGGGCCTTTCCTTTCTGCTGGAGGTGGAATGTGGTGAATCTAACCAAAAATGAATAATAGACACACATAACCAACAGCCTCTAAAACGCAGCCCTAAAAACAGATAATTACCTAAGCAGTGGAATTATTTAGATTGCTTGCCTTTAACTGGTGTTTTTTTTAATAATCCAGAAGATCGTTTCCTGGACAAGGAGGAAGGCTTCATGTGAGAATATATTTTTGTTTTTCAAAGAGAATGGCTATGACTTCACCATGGCCATCACAACAGTCCAGGTCGTTTTTGTTTTATGTAGCTCTGGACTAAATTGTTTGCCAGGTTATTAAACGCAGCTTTCAGCTGGTTGTCTCCACATAATGTATTCTAAATCCCTCTAGAATAGCTATCTTTTATCCTCTTGCTGTGAGCATTCGGTTATACAAGTGTTACACTACAGGCTATATAAAGCAATAGTTCAAAAACAGATGAAATGGTGGCATGTGTTCCTAATTAACGTTTCTGTGTATGCAAAACAAGCAAAACACGAAGACTCCAGGAAAAGTGATATTTTCTATTTGCGGATGTGGACCATTTTTGACAGAAGCTCAAATTAGTATATTAGGCAACACTTCAAATATTGAAATAATAAGCTTCAAATATCAGCTATATTTTAATTATTTTTCAACCAGACGTTTTGTCATCACATTTCTTATCAATACTTATATTTAATTAAATAAAAGCAAAGGTAAACGTACGAAGTGCACTAAGAGAGAAGTAGGCTAAATGCACTGTCAGAGTGGACTCTAGCTGCGGTGGGTAAGGGAGATGGATATGTGGCACACTATGGGCCCCATTTGTGTCTCTGTAATTTCGGAAACTCCGGTTACCAAAGTGTTACTACGAAATGAGTTAAATAACCATTTACCTTTGTCTGGATTCATTCATCAAACCACAAGTGGAGGACTCCTAACACGGGGGGGCTATTTGTTTGCTTTACACAAGCAGCTGGGTGCGATTTCACGTTTGAGATATCTGTCTGAAAGCGAAACATTTATTATCCTAAGTTGTCAGCGAACCTATTTCTCCAAAACCCTCAATGCAAGCCAATGGTTTTATGCAGCAGTGGAAATGTCCTATTGGCGTTACACGTCACTTCATTTCATTTATAGTAGCCTAGTTTTCCCGGTCACATTTGACAAATACTGTTGTTTCAGACAATAACAATTTCCAAATAGCGGCTGCGTGTATGAATGGGGGGGGCTCTGAAGTATGACACGGCTTATTTCTCATATTGTCTTGTGCGTAAAAATGATGACAACACAGGCCAACAAGTGCTTCGCCGTGTCTGCCACGCACCTCATTCACACACGCTTGCAAAATGGCTGGGGACGAGGACAAATGTCCAAAATTAAATGGGTTCCCCTGAGATGTTTGCGCTGTATCTCAGCAAACAGCCTGACTTTGTTGTTGTTTGACTACACAGTCAATGGAGAGACGCATATCTTATGATTATAGTGTGCTGTTCTGAGATCTGTCCGCGGACCTCATAGGCAACCTTTAAGCCATGGATCAAATCCAGCCCTACGGGGTATAAAGTATTCCTAGTTGTGAATGTAGCATAAGGGGACGCCTCCCGGGGACGCCTCCCCGCGACCGTGTGTTGTGTGTGTGTGCGCGCAAATTTGTCACGATTATCAAAACTGTGTGTAGGCTATATATATATATATATATATATGTATACACACACACACACACACACACACACACACACACACATATATATATATATATATATATATATACACACACACACACATATGTGAGGTCTTTCTGTTTGTGTGTGTGCGGGCGCGTTCTTTGCATGTCCGTGCATAAAAGCGTGTATCTACCAGCGTGCGTACGCGTGTGTGTGCGCGCTACTGGCCGAGAGAGAGAGGTGGTTGTGAGAAAGCCCGGATCGCTGTGTAAGCGGATCCCTTTGTGTTGATTTAGGAAGACGTTTGCTGTATATAACGTTCAAGGCTGATAATATCATTGCCTGGCCAGATAAATAAAGCATTGGCCAAAACCATCGGGTCAGCTATCGATCCGCTTTTTCTCCCTTAGAGAGAGAGACAGAGAGAGAGAGAGAGAGCGAAAGAAGGAGAGGGAGGGGGTGGACAGGAGGAGGGGGTTTGAGAAAGAGAGGGAGAAAAAAAAGGGAGAGAGACCTCACTCATTAGCATTCCACAGCCATGGACTAAACGCTGACAACTAACAGAGATATCCAGCTCTACACCACTGCATGCATTTTCCCCCCTTTGTCTTCTTCCCCTGGCCCTTCATTTCCAGCGGACAGATCTCTCGTCACAGCCAACACATTTTTATTTATGCCTTCTCCACTCTTTTTGCACGAATGGACCCCGTGCACAAGAGAGAAAACCTTCTAGTAAAGCAGAGAAAAAAGGGGGGAGTGATGTTGTAAAAGCAGTGCAGAAGTGACAGCCCTAAGCACATTGGCTTTACTTGGGAGAGATACAATTGTGTATGACTTGACAAAATAGACGTTTTAAATTGCAACCTTAACTGCTATTATTTAGATATTTCAGGATTTTTGAAAAAATCCACAGCCTTTATGCTTCATTGTGAGAAGGTAAACGATAATTATTTTATTTCTAATTCAATAGTAGAGCAACATTTCCACGCTTAATTTTGGACGTTTGGTTCCATTTAGTGTAACAATTGCAGAAAGTGTTTTGCCTTGAATACGTTGGTCCATTATTTTTCTAATAAAGCTGTTACGACTTCAGCAAAACATGTAGAATAAAATAAACATACAGACTTCCATACAGAAAGAAGTCGGAGCAAAACCAGTAAATTCAAAATCTCTCAACCTTGAAAAGTTAAAGTTGTGCTTTTGTTACATTTTTATATTAATATATCAATGATTTAAAATTGAAATCTTCTAGTTAAAAGTTAAATATATGTTTGAATGAATACATTAAAACACTGAATGAGTGATATAGGGACTACCAATGACATTATTTGGACAAGCTCCTTTTTTTCAGATGACTATATCTTAATATGCGTTCAAGTCTCGCCCAACAATGACAGCTGTTCATCTGATAGTAACTTCTTTCCAAGTTTTCTCCCCTCCCACCCCGGGGCCCCGGTCTCTATCTTGCTTTGTTGTTTTAAAATATGCATGTCTCTCCGGAATGCCAGTCACGGGTCCAAACTTTGTGTGTCCCAACCTCCCACATGATGAAATGATCCTTTTAAAGCGGGCTCAATATGTCTCAATCTGCACTCCTCTTCCCTCTCTAAAGCTTCTGGGTTCGGGACACTGCCCAGAAATATATTAATTAAAGCGCACAGACTTTTTAGCACTGGGGAAGAAGTGGCTGGATCAAGTCAAGCTCTGTCAACGATGGATGGATGAAGATTCACGGCAGGAAAAAGGGGAAAAAGTAAGGCTTTTTGACGCTCTCTCTTTCTCTCTCTCTCTGCTTCTCCTCCTCTCCTCTCTCCCTTTCCTCTTTGTGTGTGTGCGCGTCTCTTTTGCACAGTGTTCTTGTGTGTTCCTCGAACTGAAACGGATAAAGCCAGGGGGAGTGAATGAGAAAGAGAGGGAGATGTGTGAGCGAAAGGGGAGGAGGGGTATATACGTAAAAAGTGAAAGAGGATGGACGTGTGTCTATGTTTGTGTGTGTGTTGTATCCATATATATGTAGGCTATGTGTGTGCGCTTGTCATCACCAAGAAATTAATCAGCACGTAGCATTAAACTCCAAAGTGTAAGTTTTTTCACTGGTGTACAATTTATGTCGGGTATATAGATCCATATTTACATGAAATGGAGGCGCGCGCGCGCGCGCGCGTGTGTGCAACTCCATAAATGCTGTGTGGAATACATCACACTACCTACCAGGAAAAAAGAGACCCGGATGGTCGGAAAGGAAATGCTTGGTTTTAAAGGGGGAAAGCGTGAATCGGATGTAACAGAGCGTTTGCGGCTTAAAGGGAACTACTAATTCATTCTGTCAAGTTTGAGAGGATGTATGTTTCTCCAAAGTGATGCCAGCATAAAAGACAAAGCCACTTAATAATAACTAATGTCTGCGCGTAGGCTATAATAATTAGCAGTTAGGTTAATGGAATTTAGGGAAGTTGGAGTTGAAGCCAGTTAACCTGTTGCTCATGATCCAAACATAACAGCAGTCTCAATACTGTGATAACATCCCATGAGCCCTGCAGCATTTCATCCCATAATAATCCACCCTCTCCAAAAAAAATGTAAACAGACCAACACTGGGAGTCATTGCGAGATCTGCACAAACAAACTGCATTTAATTACTGTGCTCTTTTATTAAATTCAAATACGTTTTAATAGACACCCCAACAGTCTGATTATGTCAACATATGGGAGGCCATGCAGCAAGGCCCGGTCTTACATACCTGATAACGCCTGGGCTTTTCAGCAATATTTACGGCTTCTCTTTCTAATACACTCCAGATGGTGTTTGACTGTGCAACCACAGTCAGCGAGCTCCTCAATTTTTACTCAGCAGCTTTTTGTTGCAATTACATCAATGCTGAGAAAGAATTTATTGGAGACCCATTTTCGCTGCAATATATGTAAAAATAGAAAATTTAAAAAAGGGGGGGAATATAGAAAAAACTATTTTTTTGGACACTACTATGCTTTATTTGTAAGATTTTTCTTAAACTGCTTTGAAGTTGACTTTTAAGTTAAAAAAAATATTTAAAACAACAACAAAAAACTATCTCATTAAAGTATAGGGCTCACATAGTCCTCACTTCATGGTTTGATGGATTAATATGTTATGAAGACAAAACACACAGGCCGCATTCATGCCTGACCAATCTGTTGTAGCTTGTGCGTTTTTTTCAGCCAGTCACTCAGGCAGAATAATGCTTGTAAAGATATAATCCACTGAGCCTATACCCTCTGTAGTCCTTCGCTATATTATCCACTGACAATAGATTGGTAAACTTTTTAGCAGGTATCCAGCCTCTCCACTAAACACATGTGAAAATCATTTTAGACTAATAGCCTAATTCCGTTTATATTTTATTACTATATTAGGTTTACTGTGACATGATAAAAGCCTGTGTGTATGCGATAGAGTAATTCTAGTTGTGCATTTGTGCAGATACTAACATGAATAGTTTGCATGAACTGAAGAGTGATCTATCTATCTATCTATCTGTCCATCTATCTATCAATCTATCAATCTATCAATCTATCTATCTATCTATCTATCTATCTATCTATCTATCTAGTCACTGTTGTGTTATGGGTTGTTTTACTGTCTGAGTTGCAGCTCATATTGTTGCTATCTGTGTTTACCTGGATAGGCTGCTGTACGTCTATTATGATTGACTGTAACGAGGCATTGCAGGGTATTTTTCATCTGGGCCACGGTGAACCGCTCCTTACAGTGGTAAGGTTTCCCATTGACTCTCTTAAGTCTCATGGTTGGTGTGCTCTCTCTCTCTCTCTCTCTCTCTCACTCTCTCTCTCAGCCACCTCAGAGGACATGCGGAGTCTTGATAAATACATGTCTTTTTTCCATCTTACTCAGCACCATCCATCAAATTTGTATGTCCATGTTACACTGCTGCTTAGGGAGGCTGGGGTACCAGTAGCGGTGTTGAAACACACTCTAAATCGCCAACAAGGGATGTAGTATTTGTCTCTCTACACTCTAAATAATTACTTTATCATTCGCGCTGGTCATGTTAAGGTGGTGAATTGTCTTAAGTCAGTCAATGCCAGGGTTATGCTGTGTGGAGATTCAGAAGTGGTCTTTTGCTGTGCTCTGTCGGTTAATCACCTCTTCACGCACTATAACCACTGTGTTTTGATCCCAGTAATACGTTGGATAGAGCATTTCTCTGGCTTGCCTACGGCTTGGACCACTCTACAGAAGACCAGTCGCCCTGTGGTTGCAAGCTCTTTGTGGCCCCACATACCGCCGCTGTGATTATAGAAGTGCCTCCTCTCCCTTGTTAAAGGAGCAAAGCTCTAATCTAGCCTGTGTCGGCCCCAAAGCCAGCGTGCTATAGTGAAAATGTGCGTGTATGAGCGCGCGCGCGTGTGTGGGGAAGAGTGAGTGGGGGTCGGCCGGAGCGAGAGAAGAGGGTAAGGGAAGGGTGGGAGAGAGGGAGAGCAAAAAGGAGGGGGGTTTAACGGAGTGGCCCTTTCCTTCTTTTGAGTGACACGACCCCTCTCCTCTCTTCAAAGGCCATGCAGAAATAAACGCATCTCATTTGAATGGCGATTTTTCTTGGTGGTATTTCACAGCCAATATTTCTGGAATAGAAATGTGTATTCAATATTCAATTCGAGGATGGTTCTGGTGGCGTGGTATTCAATATCCCCAACTCTCCGCATGCAGCATTCTGCAGCCAGTGTGGTATTTTGTCCATGACTACACCAACACCACCACTCCCTCCACTCCTGCACCCCCACCCCGTCCAAATTCATTTGCATCCGCTGATGATATCAGTAAAGAATTGCTGGCACCGTATGAGGCAGGGTGGGGGAAGAAGGCTTATTTGGACAAAACTGGACCGCAGAGTGGACACGGCCCTAAAGGTCAGTCGCCCATTCATGTCAAGGTGGCAGGGGGTGTGTGTGTTGGTGGGGGGTTCGGCATGGGATTGCCAAAGAGGCTTATTTGAAAGCGGGCGTAGGCCTATATTTGAGGCAAGGGAATGAAAAGGAGTGGACCACAAAGCTCGTCATACTTCAAATACGCCCCGTCACATCTTCACTCTTTCCCTTCCATGCAGGCGGCGGGCATATAAGGAAGGTGGGGTCTCGGTACCATGGCCTGGCCTGCAGAACATGCAGTAGAAAATAAAACACGTGGACGCCAAGGTGGATCATAGAGGTTTAGGTGTACAAAATAATGGCTTTCCAAGGTTCTCCTTTAGTGGTTCCCTCTGATTTGTGGAAATAAAATACTGGATTAATTCAAATGAGGAGGCCAGTGTGGTTGTCAGAAAGTTCCTTTAATGCTGCTGATGTGGAGCATTTCATGTAACCACGCAGGGTTCTTTACAGCACCATTATGCTGAAGAGATCCTTTCTGAAAGGATTCTTTATAGCACCAAAATAGGGCTTTGCCTTGGAGCAAGCCTATCATTTTCTGATTACTAGGCTATATACCACAATTTTGGTAATAGTGCAGAATGTCAAGGATTTACTTCTAAGGCAAAACATAAAGAAAAAAGAAAAAACTGAAAGTATGAAAATAATGGTTTGATTGCTGTATATTGCAACTGTGACACTGAAAAGTAAGAAAGGCAGGCAGTAATATTTGAAATATTTGTTGCATCTTTTTTTACATTAGGATGATCTCATTTTATATAAATCTCAGGAGTTTTATATGTAATAAATCACCAATGACCAGATGCTGATTACATTCAGTATAGTCTCCTCAAAACAGAATAGTAGATAATGTAAACAATATCATACAATGACAGAACATGTAATAAAACTGCAAATGCATTTTCCCATTAATTAATAAATCAATTAATGCACTCTCCTGCCGTGCATATACCCCAATTTACTTCGAGGGCACAGCCACCGTTCCATCGTGCGCGTCCACACGCACACACACACACACACACACACACACACACACACACACACACACACACATATTTATCACTTCATCATTATGTATATGTAATAAAATTAGGTGTGGTACATTGCAGTGGAAGGAGTCACAATTCACAATTTCATTATAATTATTTCTAAAACTATATTAGTGGCCTATTTATAAGTGTGCCCATGCAGTCGAAACTTTATTTTCAGTATGGAGGCTGTGGGGGATTATATTTACGCCTTAATCGAGCGAAAATTGTCACAAATTGCTAGTTGTCGAGGGGCGATTGACAAGATACCGAATATGAGAAATTTTGCCCTGACACCACATATCAATGCAAAAACTGACTAATCACTCCCATGCTGTCCTTTAGTAGTATTACAGTTCAATACCATGTTTATGGAATTGTTAATTTAGATTTATTTTACTGTCAATTAGGCTTGATGTACTAATTAAATTATCTGGGATTGTACAAGCTTTTCATTTCACACAACCTATTGAACATACTGCAAGATCTCTGAACCTGTTCGGTTGTAATGTGGACTAAGATGAACAATGACAAGAAGAATACGCTGAATGAATGAAGCACAGTGAAGCTATATGGCTCTGCATTGATTGCTGCACTAACAGTGATTGTACCCCAATACTCGTAATGCGGCTTTTACCTCTGCTATCGTTATTACTCCTCATTATTACTGCTTATACTGTGTGTGGCTATAACTGCTATTGCTGTTATTGTTCCATCATTGCCAGAAATTATGTTGCGGGGAAGAAGACTTAGTTATGTCCTTGTATATGAAATAATGGCTGCGGTGAGGACGAGTAGGGGGGATTACTGCGAGTGGGTATGGATGGAGAGATGTGGAGGCACAGTATTGACCATTTTACACACGTGATTCCACAAATTTTTTCTTTGTTTTATTTGGTCAAAACTCTCCTCTTAGTGCCCGTCAGTAGCAGCAGAGCACCAGACACTACATAAACCGTATATATAAAAAATGAGTACAATCAACTATGTACTCGACAGAAGATGTATTGTTTGTTTGTGGCAGCCTACACGTACACATCCCCAGCAAAACGCTGTGATGGAGCTTGAAAGTGATAGTATCGATTGGTTTTGTCAAGAGAGGGAGTCACCTGCTGCCCTCCCCTTCCCTCACCCACTTTGACATTAAAAGTTCCCCCATTTTCATCTTGACCACTGATCAGCTGGTTTTCCATCTTGACCCCTCGGATGCTCATTATTGCAATTTGATCCGGTGGGAAAATAAAAAGCAGCAGACGTTACACTAACAGTCATTAATCGATTTGGGCTGGATCGTGTATTAATCTTGGACAAATGGAAAGCTTGCACAGCAGGCACGGCTGGGCTGGGATCGCGCCCCAACGTGCATGATACACAAAGTTTGTAGTGTTTGAGAGTGCTAAACCGCGGCGCTTTGTTGTGGCGTCCCTCTGTGCCCCTGTATGCTGTGTGCGTAAAGACAGCCTCTCTGTCTCAGACCTTCCATGCTATTATTGTTTCTACCTTTGTTTGCTAGATGGCGCTCTGCGTTGTGGGACCCTCTGACACAAGAACCGCCTCACACCCTCTCTCTCTCTCTCTCTCTCTCCTCAGCTCGGCTCGGCTCTCAGCCCTCAGTCCACCGCGCAGCACAGAGCAGCTTTTCCAGGAATTTCAGCAGCTGCAAACGACTCGAATGAAACCCCACCGCGGCGAATAGTGGGGGAGATTTATAATTGCATTAGCCTATGTCGACTGACATTTTTGTTTGTTTTGTTAAGCTGTGGTATCACATCGATTACAACCAGCGATCAGCAATGCATTTCATTTTAATGTAGTAACACGGACTATCGCCCAATATTTGATCTTTGGATAATTAATAGTTTGTTTAAGCAATGTAACGTTGCAGAACATATACACTTATTCAAATATAAATTGCGTTGAAAGGAATAAAATGACTTTTTCCATTTTCAAATAGAAAACGTCTTATTAATTCAGGAAAAGATAGGCACACTTAAACTGACGATGCAACAGAGAATTAAGTTCGACTATAAAATGTATACAGCAGAAATATATAGCAACATTTTGGTTTGACAGAAAATCTTTTGAATAAACTGACACACAATATCTCGGTGAAAGGTTGCTTTAGGTGCACTAGTGCAAAATAAAACGTATTATTCGCGTTAAAACTGTTTAAAAAATAACGAAACTAAACCTTCATATAATTTTGCAATTTTTATGATTTCTTTTAGCAATTCAACAATCATCTGTCCGACTTTATAATCTGTTTTAGATTGGTTGCAACCAAAGAAGAAAAAGGTCCATTGTATTGTTTGCTGAGTGGTCCACTCTGCTCTAAGATATACTGCTGCAGTTACACTTTCACTAAATAGCGGCTTGTCGGTGTCTGACGTTGATGAATGTGTTGGAGACTTGGAGAGCCTTTTACAGCTGTCTTAAAAAGCGCCGTTGCCCCAGACCAGCCACGAGCAGATCAGGTGCAGGGGCCTTAATACGGCAGTCAGTGACAAAGAAACACGCACTTTACACGCATTTGGAAATAGCCACTTCTGCAATAAAAAGTAAACTCTGAAAACCTTTTATTTTCAAATCGAGTTTACTCACCTTTTCGGTGGACTCAAATATTTATGAACTGAAACAATGTCAGTGTGATGTAAACAATTTGAAGATGTGGTCATCTGAGGAAACAAACGGTTACATCTTTTAACCAAGATGAAGTTGTTTTTAGTTTTCTGTTGTGTTGATGAGCAACTGAAAATCATGTATCACATGAAATATTTTCATTGGATCACTGGACAGATTCAGAAAATGGATTTCCTCTCATGTGGCTGAAGATAAACACACTGCAAGTGCAGCCCATGTGGGCTGCGAATTAGAGGTTTTGGCTTTTTTCCCCTCACTGTGGCTTCATCCATTCCTCATGTGAATACATGTAAAATACAAATGTAAACTCCAGTATTAATATAAAGATCTAATTAAAATGTTATAGCGGGATTAAACTTGATTATGGTTCGACTATGGCAGCTCATTTCGACAAATAGTCCAGGCTATTTAAAGTTGATAACAAGATAATGATACATTGTAAATGTCATTAGCTGAAGTGCTCAGGAACTTTAATGCCTGTTATAACGGATGGATGAGGAGAGGGAAGCTTCAGGAAATCACACACACACACACACACACACACACACACACACAAACAAACTTACAGACACAAAAGTTTTGGCATTTGAACCTTGAAGTTTACAGAACAATCTATCCGACCGCAGGCTAGATTTGATTGTTGAATGCGTTGTATTATCCATTTGTTCTTGACAACCCCTCCAACACACACACTCACACACGCAGTCACACTTCCTCCCCCGTTGGATCCTGGGTGGTGTGCCACAGCAGGTTCGCGGGTACTGTATACGGGGCTTGTCCACCTGCAGCTGCCAGAAGACCCAGTCAGGCTTCACCTCATCCCACCCCCCACTCTCCCAAATCCAACTCTTCTCTTACTGCTACTTACACGAGTTGGCCTACACTTGGCTAACACGTTATTAGCAGGCGGGGGAGAGAGGGAAGCAGCATTTCAATTATTTTTGGAACAATAGGCATGGGCCCGTCATACATTTTGAGTGCTTGAGTAAGGCTCTCTTGGTATTTGTTTTCCTCGACTTAACAAGCCATCATCTCTCACACATGCATATAGAATTGGAATTGCACAGAGATCCCGCAGGCAAAGGGCGGGTTGTGGGTTCAATTAAGGTGGAATAATGCATGGGGACAAAGCGTATGATGACCTCGATTGAAATTGATCAGAAAACGCATTCACCAAAAACACACAGCAGCCTCTTTGTTTTGTCTCAATGTTGCCTCTTTGTATCTGCGCTGAGGCCTATCTGCCTCTCTGAAATCGCAAGCTACTTTGATTTTGGAAATTCCAATGCCTGAATATAGGCTAAAGCTAAGAATTTAATACCACCCAACCTATGTCTAGACTAATTCACTCATTTTTTGACATGTCTTTCTTTCTTTCCTTAATCGAATTTGCCACATTTAAGCTGGTGAGTGGATTTTGAAGCATAAGCAGCCATTTGGGCTCTATCCCTGGAATGACAGAGAATACGAAGGTTTGTCATAATTTCTTAAGTAGAAAACAAGATATTTCACCGCCACAGTGGGATTTTAACGAATTAAAATATCTCACTGCTTGCCTGTGATAAAACGGTATAGGATTGAGGCGCTGGCTTGTTAAGTAACTTGCTGTCAGTATAGTTAGCAGTGCTCTGATATGGACGGTGGCTGCAGAGCCTCATCTCTTGGGGTTTTAATTAACAAGCTGTCTCAAAGCTGTAGAGCTCCATCAAACAGCCGCTCTCTCTCTCTCTCTCTCTTCCTCTCTCACCGCCAGTAAAACCTTCTCCCGTCAGTGCCTTGGGCTCTCTCTCAAACTTTAGACATTCTGGTTACCAAATCAACTTGTTACCACAGTATGTGCACCAGCCAATAGGGTGTAACTACTCTGAGGAGATTTGCAAAATATAAATTGCTTGTTTACTCTTTTTTGCTTGGCATCTCTTTACATGCATTGATGCGCACGTTTATTCACCAGACGTCCACACAGTGTACATATTCTGTTGGGTTTGACTTCAAGCCTGACTGGTGCATGAAGAACTGTTGCTTCCTCTGCAGCTCATGTGATTGTAAAGTCTGGTGCCGTGGATGAAATCTTTCAGTCTGCTTCACAAATGTTCGATTATGCACGTTTAACCTGCAAAACATGTTCTGAATGCTCTTTAAACTTACTTTACAAACTCAAATATCAAATAGGCTATATTGATTAGAAAAGGGAAGTGGTGGATTGTTACTCAGGGAAATGTTGTAGGCTCCTTTTTACTCCACTATATTTATTTGATGGATTAAGTTACTAGTTACCCAACAGATTAAGATTTTACATACACAACACAATATGTTTATAAAATCCAACAATAAGCCTATATTAAATTGTAAAAAT
This sequence comes from Micropterus salmoides, assembly GCF_014851395.1. Taxonomy (NCBI): domain Eukaryota; kingdom Metazoa; phylum Chordata; class Actinopteri; order Centrarchiformes; family Centrarchidae; genus Micropterus; species Micropterus salmoides. Next base: position 28,042,014 of record NW_024044459.1, read on the forward strand.
GAGCTCCACCTCAACCACCCACAACAGTAAACTGTTACTTACACATACATGCACTAGCAATAAAGATGCAATATTATAATAATAAAAACACTAAGTGGAACATTTCTTTTCTGAATTATTAGCACTTACTTTTGCTACTTTGAGTAGCCTACATTTAGCTAACAATAGCCTACTTATGTAGGCTACTTTCAGTTAAATGCCATTTTCAATGCAGGACTTTCAGGAGTATTTTTATTTTTTTGCAGTGTAGTTGCTTTTACTTAAGAAAGGATATGACTACTCCCACCACTACTTGGAGTTAACTAGGTAGTATTGAAGGAAGTCATACACGGATGGATGGGTCCTTTAAGGATAAAAAAAAACATCAATAAAGTCTTTGTGTAAATGTAACTAAGTATTGTTTACATAGGCGGTTGGCGCAACAGCCAATGTAAACCGCCAACCTCCTCTTGATTTACCACACTATTACAGAGCGTAAGCACTGGCTTCAGAAAAGATTTGTCTTTGGTGAAAGAAGCAAAAGCCACCCACCCCCACCCCTCTCCTCTCTCTCTTCCCTCTCTTCCCTCTCAGCCTACAGTAAACTTGGTGCTGGGCGCCCAGACGGGGGTAATTTGATAGCAAGGCAAGGTCAAGACAGTGCGCTGTCCATGGTGCTGCGGCGGGGCAGGCTGGATGTTATCATCAAATTAGACAGGACAAGTTTCAAATCGATGCCACCCCCGGATGTCTGGAGACCGCCAGCAGTCGGAGTTAAAGTCCTAACAAGTCCCCCCTGACAGGTCAACACCTCAACACAAACACACACCTCTGATGCAGCAGCCTACAGGTCAGCAGCGCTGTGTTGGCAAGATAAGCACCAAACCCATTGAAGGCTCTAAGTGAAATATAGCTTTGGGTCCACTATTATTCTGCGGGCCCTGCATGAGACTCGGCCAGCTGAGGTTGGATGTCCTGCTTATGTAAAGATTTTTTTTCCTGCACTTGAAGTTCTTGTGCTTGCCGATTTATTTGACAGTCTTTATTTATCTGTGTGTGAGTAATTTCAAGCTCCCCTCATCCGCAACAAACAGACACACAGATATCTTGGTTTATAATAAAATCTCTGAACATACAGTTCGAAAGTTTAGGTAAGAGACTACCTTTTTGGATACTTAATTAAAGTGTTATTATAATATACATATATAAGTATATACTATACATATTTATGTAAAATATAGCTGTGGACAAAAAGGTCGCACGGTCAGCCCAGACATAAACAATGTGCTTTTCATCTTCACATGACCAAAGGATATGTTTTTTAATCCATAAATAAAAAATAAAAACACGTTTTATTTGTAATTTTCAGATCCATCACAATGTCGTTATGAATTTATTTTCTTTTGCACTCCTCTTGAAATGAGCTGCATTTAATTTGCGACAGATTCTGCAGAATATAGAAAATATTGTAGTTTTAATTGGATACTTTATTTTTATTGTAATCAGACTGAAATAGCTGTTTCTAAATAATATACCAATTCCCCTTTTAGCTGCAAGAGGTAGGTTATGCTTTCGCTAGATTAAACTTGTTTTAAAATTGATGTCAATGTGAACTATTTAATACATAATATATCTTTATTTTTATTTGTAATAATATATCTACATTTTCTAATACTCATCGCATATCACTGAAAACTAAATAATGAAACCTAAGAATACTTATCTCGATATTGTTTGAATAGTAAAAATAAAAAGTTGCACGTATCTATATATGCATCATTTGTGTCATACAAAAGAATAAATGACATTAGTTGCCAAAGTAACAACCCATTTGGGAAAGATCAGAAGTGAATGAATAGAGGCGAGTTCTCAGAGAAAAGGGAAGAGGGCACTGATTAGAGATGCTGCCAATCTGTCACCGCCTGACAGCTTTTGCTGCGGGGATAAACAGCAATAAAGTAGAGTTGGCCGCTGTGGCATTAACTTCACACACACACACACACACACACACACACACACACAGCTCGCCACCGGAGGAGCAGGTAAATTCACTCAACTCCTCACAGGGCCCCGCTCGCCTATCATCGCCTCTGTCTCCCTCCCTGCATGTCAAACCACCCCTTCCTCCCGTCTTTCCTCCGTCAAACTCTCCTCTTTTCATCCTCCCTGCTGACTCAGGTAGCTAACACAATGAGGACCTCAGCGACAAAAAAGAAAGCTATTCAACCGGATGGAGAGATTGTGGACTGGAGAGAGGCACACGCACGCACACACACACACACACACACACACACACACACACACACACACACACACACACACAGAAACGTTATATTTGAATGGCTGATAAAGAAATGGAATGGATGGGAACAAAGTCTAAGCCGTCGGGATGGGAAGGAGGGGTGAGGCATCATAGAGCAGGCTCCAAGGTGACTGCAGGCTCTTTAATAACAAGTATATTAAGTTGCTTAACCACGGAGATTCAAAATGAACCCAACTTCACTTAAGGGGCTGTGCAAACCATGAAGTGCACATCAAAACATATACCTGCCAATCCCACCACCTATATTCCTCCAAGCCCCCCCACCCCAACCCCAACACCCAGCCTCTCTCGATCCGAGCTGTCTGTCATGGTGTGGCCCGGCTAATTTGAGTTCATTGGATGGCAATAACTTCATTTAGACCTTCATCTCTTTTTGGGGTGGATGTAATGAGGATGCAGGGTGCTGACAGTGAAAGGACGCTCCCTCAGTAATAATAACTTGGATCTTATTCTTACCCCACGTACTGCCTCGGAGGGCTGCGTCCACATGATGAAACTCATCTATAATGTCTGATTTAATATTGCGTTGCACTCTTTTTTTCTTTCAGAGAATTTAAACCCAAAAGACGGCAGGCTTTAGTTCAGGAGTTACACTGTAAAAATAGTTGCTTTAACACAGCTTTCTGTCTATATTAAAGTCTTTTTGAAATGTTTGATGTTTTTCTGAGTATGTAAAATCTATCTTACAGTCGAGAGAATTTCACTTTCAAACTTTTAAAATAATTATTAGGATAATATTTGTCTTGTTTAACACAATTTCTAAATATATAAATAAACAATATTTACTGAGCAGGTGAAAATTAACAGGGAATATTGACTCAATCGACACTCAGATATGATAACTTTTTTTTCACGTTTTTAAGAATACATATTTTAAGAGAATATGTGGCTGATGATTCGTTCAAAGGCAACTTTTTTGCAGTGTAAGTCAAGGCCTTTTCTATAACTGCCAACTAATCGATATCTCACCAACTCCAATATTGATTTACGGAGGGTTGTACTTTAAGGATTTCTGGAAATACCTAATTATTTCGTTGCTTTAAGTGCAAGAAATATTGTTTCATATAGAGTCGACCTCCTTCGATTTATTATGTTCGCTAAAAAACAAGATTATGCACTTAATTTTTTCTCATTGATGACAATACCCCTCTGGAGTTGATGTTAGTAATAAAAATGCTTTATAAGGAGAATTGATCTCACTTTGTTTCTGCATAGTGGACTATGAGCCACTTTCCCATGAAAATTCCTTCTCTTTTCCAGACAAACTCTCAGTAAACTTTGAGAAGACTATGAATAAAATTCCATTAAGACTGTGTATACACACACACACACACACACACACACACACACACACACACACACACACATATATATATATATATATATATATATATAGAGAGAGAGAGAGAGATAGATAGATTATTTTCCTTTAAGATCATCTTATGTAGTTTGAACTACAACCACTTCCCTTTTCGATATTTTTATTGTATAACTAATTGTTGTTTTATAATTATATCCGTCTGAATGTTTTACAAAAGCGTCCTTTATGATAACTTATTATCATAAGAAGTTGAAATAATTAAATATATTCTATTTGTTTTTTTCGTTTAAATGAAATTAAGTTTGCAGGTTACCATTTAATATGTAGAATACACATTAGTTTTATACAGTAGCCTACATTTAGATTTTAAAACAGATTTTCTAATGTAGCTTTATAATATTATATAATTTACTGAAAATATTTTAGCGCTGTTTATTAGGTCGGTATCCTTATAAAAATAAGCAGAAATAACAACATTACATATACTCAGAAAAAACTTAGAGTCACTGAACAACACCGTTTCTATTTAAATCAATGGGGAAAAATCTAAAAGGCCTTGCAGTCAACTAACTGGGAAATAATAAGTAAATAAAAATATTAAATATAGTAAATTAACTAGGGGGTAATTTGCAACTGAGTCTGAGATTTGTGAGAGGTACATTCACACTCCCTTCAAATTTTTCTGTGTATATTATGAAGCAATACTGGGAGACTTTGTAGTAAGCATAATAATGAAAGTTTTATTTCTTCTGACTAAATGTGCATATCTTAAAATAAGACACGGGAACAGACACACACACACGAGTGTGTAATTAAAATTGGCATTTGTCAACATGGTATTTGAAATTTGACAAATTACAGAGTGCTAAATAACACACGTTACTGGTCTTAAGTTTTAGATATCCAGTCGCATTTTATAGCCTGAGAAAGGCCCCGATCACAGGCCTACCTAGAGCCCCTTCATCTTGACTGCCATTCATCAAGACAAAATGACCAATTTTCCCCAGCAAGTCGTCGTTGGCCTGTTAAACTAGGCCAATGAGCTGTGTTATACTTCCTTTCCTCCCTCCTTCATCACGGCTTGCCTAACATTGCTTCCCTGAAATCATCGGAGTATAGCCCCAAATCTTAAAAGTCAGAGCCCATTCTTCAAATGTATTGCATTTCAGAGGGGGTTTTTTTACTGCAGGAGTCTTTAGGCCAGCAGAGTATCAGAGGAGGTGTAATTGAGGGGGCGGTGAGGGGATAGAGTAGCGGTCCGCCTGAAAGCTGCTATTAAAGCCAAATGGACTGAACACCGTAAAACGGCTCTGCCAACAGCTGTCTCACAATCGGAGTATTATATGCCAGGATCCTCAAGCACGCACCACACACACATTAGGACACGCTGCTGATGTAGTGGCTACTTAGAAGTATTAGACAGCAAAGCCGAGAAAATAAAATACCAACGAATATCCACTTGAATATCCCGCTAATATTCGCATTATATTCCTATAGGGACATCAGCCTAGTTGTGTTTCTTGGTGATTTTGGTCTCTAAAGGCATTTTCACCTCTCTACAAGCCTTGCTTTTCTTATAATAACCTGGGGAATTGCAGTTTTTGCAGGGATAGCCGATTTGCCTTGCATATTTCCACACATCATGGTTATGGAAGTCCCTTTTCATAAGAACTCCGAGACAGGTGTGAGCAATGGCAGAAGAATAGCGGGTCATCGTATATGTGTGTGTGTGTGTGTGTGTGTGTGTGTGTGCGCGCGCGAGTAGAGGACGCGCAAGATACCATTAGAGTAATTTTGTAAGTTTACTTGAAACCTTTGAATGACAGGAACTCCAAAATTGTGTTTTCCTGCAGCTGTGCATAATATAAATATATATTTGGTGTGTGATACCTCGCACAGCAAATGATTCGCATCAAACAGATAGAAATTAAAGTATATATTTGCATATTTCTAAGGGGGCTCCTACAACTCTTAAGAGGCCCAGCACCCCACTTTGGGGACCCACTTGGTGCAACACCTGTGCCCAGACCCGCATCTTTCAGCGGAGCTTCACCTTCCACGCCCCGCAGAATAAAACCCAGTCACCCTCTTCCCTAAATGTGATGTCTGTGGCCCCAAGTGTTGTCTCAGTCTGCGAGTCCTTATTAGAATATGGAGAGAGGCGATTGAAGAGGAGTTGTTTCCACTGGATTAAATGGTTTCTCTGCAAGTCAATGAATATGTAATGATGTATAACGAAACCGGCCAGTGAGTTCTGTGCTCTGGTATACAGGCCCAATATTAAAGACCTCTTCTGCTGAGGAAAAACACAGTATAGAGCTTGGCGGAGAAAAGAGGAGCAGAATAGGGGAAGGGAAGAAGGGATACAATCTTGAATGCGCCTCCAAGCTTAAGCCAGACATTCTCCCTCAGTCAATAGATGAAAAAGTATTTGCTCACGTACTGAGAGAGAGGGAGAGAGAGAGAGAGAGAGAGGTTGGTTGGTTGGGTCTTTTTTGAGGCAAGGGTGGGGGGTGCATTTACATTTTTTAAACTGCTTTGGAAATATTGTTTCTGATAAGCAGTCATGCCAATAAAGTAATTGAATTGAATTGCTAGAGAAGGGGCGAGAGGCATAGAAAGAGGGTTTCTCCACCATGATTGTTAAAGACATTTTTCCCTTAGTATACCCGATAAAACATTGATTGTTGCAGTTATTTGACCCGTAAAATTTGGAGGTTAGTTTTCTCTTCTGAGCTGAGCATATAATTATGCAAATAGTGATCTGACAGTGATCCGCTGGAGGAGTGCTGAAGGAGAGAGAGAGTGAGTGTGAGAGGAGGGGGCTGTCAGAGGGGTGACATTCCAACTTTGCCTAACGCCTGGTTCCTTTGGAGAGAGTTCATCTTCCGCAGGGACGGCGTGCATATCAGAGTGGGCCGGAGCAAGCAAGCGTGACAACAACTCTCTTAAAGTAAAAATTGAAATATCAGGCTGTGGCAGCACAAGGGTTCCCCAACTTTTTCATGTCAAGGACCCCACACAACCCACCCACTCCACCTAACATTACAGCACAGACCCCCCATTTGGCAGGATTTCACCCTAAAGCTCCGCAGCTGATGCTATTTTCTATTTAAGATATGATTCAATGTAGAACTGTCTGTGAGTTGACGACAATAGCCGGGAGAGTGAAAGCTATAATCAAATCAGTCATACATATTATACATTCACATGCTGTGCTAACTTCTAGCGAGTAAAAAGACAAATGAATCAGACTATTTCTCCTTTGGTTTGGGGTCCCGGGGACTTCAGGGAACCAGCACCCTTTTATACAAGAAGCCTCCCTGTCTTCAGAAGTTAGGAGACAGTTACACGGACAAAGTGATGCATGTGTGATCAATCTGAATACACAGGACCCTCAGAGAATCACTTGGGGATAAATGGGATATAGCCTAGTTTCGATTTAGACAAGATCGTAGATGCCTAAATTTAGCTGAAACAAAACAAAACAAAAAACTTTTTACGCAAATTTTTTCTCAACATTGGAACGGGGATGTAAACTACATATATCCCACCAAAATTACTTTACACGACTTTTGATGTTGCCATATAATCTGTAAAGTAGACTTAGCAGATAGTGAACAAGTCTCGAGGCATAAAATAATTCCTGGCCGAATATATCATTTATTTCTCTGTGTATTAGTTGTCTGCCTTTGATGATCACTGACTGGAGGTCATAATTTATGGAACCACTACATCAATGCTTCGGACAGAAGGCAGGTTATTTAATTAAACTCAGGAAAAAAAGTCTCGCTTGTGGAAGAAAAGAGATTTCCTTCCTCAATACCACAGAATTAAGTTAGACAGTCTTGTCCTGAGGAAGTTCTGAAGCCATTTTTAAGACAGAAAGTTTAGTCCAATTCACGTGTGTGTGATTGAATGCCTCTCTTTAATCAGCGGCCTGACACGGTGTGAGGGGGACTCGCCTGGTTCCACTTGTTGTTCAGGGGTTAATGGAAAAGATTTCTAAAGATTTATTGAGGGGGCGTTTAATGACCTGATCGGTTTCACCGTGTGAAAACAAATGATGCTGTAAAACCTTGCTGAGTTGGAGGGGGGTGGGGGGCTCCCTTTGCCAAAATTAATGACCAAAAAGAGGGGAATTACTGTTTATAGTTTGTTTTCCTTTTGACACACTTCTTACTGACGTTATAATCACTTTAAAGATATTGCTCTGTTTCAGAGTAGCCTGGCAGGACATGTTATAAAACGGCAAGCCTAAAGACTTTTATCTACCGCTTAACTTTAAAAAGCAACACCAAAACAAAGAAGAATTCGTGGTTTGGGGCGGTTTAAAAACATGACAAAATACACTTAACACTGGCCGATTGTGTGGCAGCAAATGAATGTTAGCTGGCCATCCTTCTCGGTTAGATTTCATAGATATCATGCGAGATGATGACTCAGGTCATTTTTCACGTGGTGCTCGACTTTCTGGTCCCGCTGCACTCACTTTACACTTTCGGGCACATCTCCCCGTCTCTCTTTGCAATCGTACCTGACTTTCTCGAACTGCTGATCTATTTTTCCACACATTCCTATTCTGCACTGGCATCCGTAAAATACTTCAGATGATTAGCGAGAAAAACACGAGGAAATAAATTGCAAAGAGAAAAACTGAATGCCATAAAAATCAATAATGCAATAGGAAAATATGTACAGATGCAAAAGTTCATTTTATTTGTTTCGACTAGTTTAATAGGTTAATTACAAAAAATTAAATCAATCATGTAAAAGTAGAGTAATTACTGTGTGCAGACACTTTAAAATCATTTTAAAGAGAGCCGTTTGAAACCAAAATGGATGAAGAGAGAAAAATATGTGACCTGGCAGGACACTTGCGGTTACATAAAATCCAAAGGCTTATACAGGGATAAAACTGAATAGGCATGTTCCTTAAACCAATAGAACATATAAACCATCTGCAGAAAATAATGTCTTCAAGAGCAATTGGCAAAATTAGTCCCCTTTTATTTGCAGACTGTGCTTTGGATTTAGGCTGCTGTTACATCTTTACTTCCATTCAAATATGGCTTGCTGGATATTATTAAAAAAAACAGTGAACAGAGTCTTGTTTATTCCTAAGGCAACAATATACAAATTATGGAATGAAAAATGAACTGATTGTAGCTGAAAAGCAGAAAGATGAGCAATGGTATCTTGAAACGAAACTCATCATATCAAATAATAAGCCAACTTCTTTGCTGAAACCTGGAGAGATCTGAATCAAATTAAAAGGAAATTAGGCCTGCAACCACCAGCCACAGTTGTCTCATTACAGCGGAAAGATAATCCACAAAAGCCTTAAACCATACACACAGTGGGAAGGAGAGGCATGATTTCACAGTGTAAAAGTTAAACAATGGTAACTATTTGAAGAAAAAAAGAAGAAAAGTACATATTTGAGAATGTGTCTAAGGTATCATAAGATTAAGTATCAGGTTTGAGTTTTTACTAATGTCATGACACATTAGAAATGTATTCCATTAAGCCTTGAGTGGTTTATAAAACACACCAGCCTTGCGGAAAAAATGTTATCATGTTTGTGTCACATAGTCAGATTATGTGCAGCTGAGCAGGGAGCTGACTTTGTCACTTCTAAGTACACAAGAAGAGTACTTTGGTAGAAAGAATAGATATGTTACATTTCTCCAACATCTAAGGAAATATCATTCAGGCTTAGAATAATATTGAAATCTTGGATTTCCTGACGTGTAAGGCGATATATTGAGGCTTTATGAGTGTTGTGAGCTGACTTCTGGCTCCTGTTAAAATGAGATATCCTCAATCCCATTTTGATGCCAGACTTTAAGTAATTTTAAACATGCTCAGTGTCCTGAATTTTCCATATTCAGCACAGGTTGTGTTTGTTTTATTTGTTTCATCACATTCAATCATCCAGAGACATCAATTTCTAGGATATCAAATTGAAAAAAAAAGATATATATATATATATTTATAATAAACACAGAGAGATGGACTTTTCACAGTTTTGCAAATCAAACCTGGTGATATTCTAAAGTAAACACTTACAGCTCTGAGAAGTATTGGCTTAATATTAAAAATCAAATAGTGTGAATGTGTGTATGAGACATTGCATTCAAATTTAGCTCAAAGTTGAGAAAAAAAGATAATTCTTTTTATAAGCACTGGAATCCCAGAAATAAATGGCATGGGTTAGAACCACATTTTACACAAAGCTGAATGAGAAAAGTCAGGTTCAAAAGCTGACTGCATGTGCGGAGGAGTTAGAGAATGAAGAAGTCATAAAAACAACACCCTTTGTTAAAACAAAACAAATGGTCACCAGTTAAAAATGTGTGTTCACTCTTTTTAAAAACATTTGTGGTGGGAAAAACAAGATGGGCACTGATCAGGTTGAAATGATATCGCACCACAGCAGAACATACCATACAGCTTGAGCTAATTTTGGGGGGAGGAGGCCCAGGCTTTAGGACCGGGGGGAAGAGGGAGAGACTGAGCAGTTCAGACTGGAGGGCAGGCAGGGCATTAGCTCAGTTCAGGCTGATGTCAGGACAATTAGAGGTGCACCACAGCGCATTGTGCACAGCGCCTGTCAGCCTTAATCTCTACTGCCGTGGCCCATACCCGTAGCCAGGCCACAGCCCACGGGAAGCGCTAACACTCAGGCCCATATTGCTTTGACAGTTGCGCTCATCTAGAAGTAATGCAAAACGTTATTATGATGTATACATGGTGACCTTGTACTCTTGTCTCTTACAACAAGGCTATGTGTGTGCAGAGCCAGGGAGGGCTGGAAGGGAGAAATGACACTCAGAGAGAATAGTCAGTAAAGAAAGATGGAGGGAGGTTACAGAGGGATAAAAAAGGAAGAATAGCACAGAGGATGTGGAACCTTCGCCTTCCTTTCTGTATTAATCCTTTGTCACCTGACTCTCTCTCCTCTTGTTCCAAGTCATTTTTGTTGGTCTTCTACAAATCTTGGTGTTTGTTCTTGAGGGAGCTACTGCGTGTGGTGACTGTGTTGGAGGTCTCCTCCGCCTCCTCATCCTCTTTCACCTCCAGCACCTCACTGAAGAACCTGAAGATTGAGTTGAAACTCATCCAGGAGGTCAGCTCATGCCTCTCTGTGCCTGCACGTAAAAGATACACACACATAAACATAAGCATGAGCAGGGTTCACAAAAAATTGCTTTTTGTAAAGCTGCAAAGACAGAAAGTGTATGGTGGATATTCTGACATTATTAAAAACGTACCTCTGAATCCTATACACCTACTGTGGCAACATCAAAGGTTAAAATAAACACCATTAGATAATATGTTAAACTTGTAAGGCTCACCACTCCCACAATGCATTGCATTGCTCCATCCAAGCCTAAAGCTTTATACATGAGAGCCATGACAGCCTATGACCTATTAGTCCAATGGGACAGCCTTAATATGTTATCCAAGCGGATACCTGATAATCAACACCACTGCATGTCCCTTTCCATCTCAGGCCTTCCAACAAAACCAGAGTTATGCACAATGGGCGCACTAAGCGAAACCAGTGGAGCGGTAGTCATTCAATCTGGAGGGCTGATTGAGGATAGGCAAGACAGAAGCTGGAGAGAGGTAACTAGCAAGCATATCAAGTGGTCTGGTGGTGGGGGGGGGGCAGCAGTGCTGGGTTTCCCCCTGACTTCTTCCAGGTGAGCCAGTTCCCAAGTTAGGGTCACACTGGAGCTTGAAATCTGGTACATGCGCCTCGGGTTCCTGTCCGCCTCAGGGGTTGGGGTATCACTGGCCAGCTTTTTAGTTGGATAGCTTGCAAATTCGATGGCAGTTTCTATGTTTCTCCTACGCCAGCTAGTCTTACTATAGAACACCTCGGCTCTGCATCAGAGCATCGATGATGAGGACAGATCGTGTCTGCAGCTGTTGTTCCGACTTGTCTCTAGTCCTGCTCACTAACCATTCAGGGACAGGGAGCTAACAGATAATGGCTTTTTTCTGCCGCCGCTGGCTAGCAGCTCAGCTGCTTAGCAACACAACTGTAACTGGACTTGAGAAACCATACTGAGGTGCCCTCTTGTTTTCCAGAGGGAGAGTAGGTTTGTCGTAAGATGATCTTAAGAGTTTCATCCCTTGATAGATGGATCTAAGAAATTTTTACATGTGTTTACGGACAGAGGGATGAGTGAACACAAGCCTTGAAGTAATGAGTTTTCTTTTTTCAATCCTTATTTGCACACATAAGACTATTTTTTATTGGGAACTGCATTTGTTTTTAAGATAAGAAAATTTAAATGGGTCCCTACAATTTTCTTGGGAGGATTAAAAAAAAAAGGATGAGCTTAGTATCTGAAATCAGCTAGGGTTGTATGAAAACAACTAGTCCAAGCAGAAAGGGTTGAAAACCATGACCCCTTTGGATGAGTCAAATCAGTAGTACATTAAAAATACCTCTGCTCCTCTCTTCAGTACCTTTCTCCTTCCTCCCTTCTCCTCTGTGTACATGCCACTGGCTATTAAAAAAAACTAGACTAGAAAGCTGCAGGGATAAAATTAGGAAGCACCTTAAAGGCTCTCTCACCATAGACAGGCCTCTGATGACCACTGCATTGACCCCATGTTTATTAGATTGACCCTTGCCTGGATGCATTAATGGAGATGATGTGTGTGCACGTGCGTGTTTTTGTTTTGTGCGTATGATTGTTAGATCGGGGGTAAGGATGAGGTCTTCAGCTGGGAGTAGATTTGGTGGTGTGTTTTGTTTGTGTGTGTGTGTACGATGTAAGGGGGTTCTCGATCACTCTGAGATAAGGGACTGCGCTGCACGCTATATAGCAAGCAGACTGCAGTTAGTGCCTTGGGTCAAATTTACTGGCCTAGCAATCATGGGAGTCAATAACCCAGCACCCTCGGTGACTCTGCTACCTGTGTAGGACTCAACATAACATCCATCCCTGGAAAACAAAGACACAGCCCTCTAATCTATCATTTATATCCAATTTGAGGCACTGTGATCTTTTTCCACCTCCTCCTCCTCCATCTTCCCCATCTCATCGGTCTCTCCCTCACTAGTGTTTTTACTTCTGTTTTGTCCTTTTTTTCCTCCTGCAGAAGCGATCAATGTCTGCAGCGCTCTCTCATTCACCCTGAACTGGCGGTGAACTCCTGCGGAACGCCGCCAGCCTCTCCACCCTATCCCATCGCAGTCCGGGGTCAACGGGGGGGCGTCTCTGTGCCAATATGCAGATGAGCCTGTGCCCCTCCAATGACTCTGGTGTGAAGCTCCACCCCTCTATATGGTGGAGAGCCCCCCACTCCACCCACCTACCCCACCTGACGACACTCACAGAGACATAAACCCACTCCCACACTGGCTTAAATAGGCATTTAACAGCTTACGTCCGCTCTTCCTTTAATAGCCAAAGTGTGTCGAACCTAATGGATGTTGTCAAAGCTGAGATGTGACCACTGATTTAGAGGACGAAGCCCAATGACCAGGCTTCACTAGCCCTTAAAGACTGGGAGAGATAGAAAGAGACAGAGAGAGAGGGAATTACCTCAGCAAAGACACAAATCAAAATAATATCTTTAAAAGAGTGGGGATCGATGAGGTGTCATCTGAATGTATCTTGTGTGTAAAGTGAACCCATAAACAGCCAATGAGAACTACTTTATCCTCAATTTTAGTCCCTTAGTGAAAAAGTACTTCATCTGATAAGCAGATTTTTTATGAGCAATTGATTTCATGTATTGTTAAAACAAGATATCACAGGCGAAGAGCACTTCCATTTTATTAGTTTAATTACAACTTGTGTCATGTATTTAATTGATCAAACTTTGAAAATAAAGTACCCTGTGTATTTGTGTGTGTACTTTCATGCATTCACTGTGAACCAATTAAGTTGCCTGTGCTAATTTTAACAAGATCATTGTAATTGCATTAATTTAATAAAGTTTATTGTAAATGCAATAATGTCCTCATTTATTGTAAACGCAATAATGATGTTACTGTGAGCTCCATAACATTGGGCATTGTCATGGGAAATACAGAAAAAAATCTGTTTATAATTAGCATTAGGCAATGGCAAGCTTAACGGAGATTATTTCTGCAAGTGGAATGATGATGGCTGTAACCTTGAGGTGAGGCAACACAAACACACAGACTGAGCTTCATGATGATGTTTCACTGTAACGCCGGAAATAGCAGGTATAGAAACAAGGTCTGTGGCGAAAGCTCCCCTTCGAAGCTCTTTGCTCAGGTCATGGCAGAGTTTCAGTCCTCCGCCTAACCTGTGCCCTGTGTTTGAACGTTCTGTGTGTGTGTTGTCTAAGCCTGGTGAGGCTGCCTCATTATGTGACAGGCACAGGAGAGTATTTGATCCTGGATATTTAGCCTCCTCCATTCTGTCACAGCCACTGGAGCCCTCTCAAGGTAATTGACTGACTGTTTGATCTCCTTCTGACTCTACACTGGTACAAGACGCTCACACACATACAAACACATTCGTCACTTGCAAGCATCTACTTATGGATGGCACGCACTCACACATACTTTCACTCACACATGTAGCGCATACCCACAGTACCCTCCCCCGAAACACCAAACAATCCAACACGCACCCACACGCACACAGTTGTTATCATTTGTGTGTAGTGAAGTAACGGAACAGGGGAGGAGAGTTTTGAGCTGTTAAAAGGAAACAAGGAAACTCCTCCATAGCTATGGGCCATGCTTTCTTCCCTCCGCACCAAACGCTGCATGCTGTTACAAATGGTAATCGGCTCTGATTGTCACAAATTTCAAAACAAACGCTAGGTGACTGAAAAGCCAAAGTGACGCCCCGAGTGATACTCCGACAGAAAGCCCGAATCAAAGCATGCCGACTATAATTAGGTTCCATCTGGGCTACATTATTTAAAGCCGCACCAGTTAATTGCTTGTGTACAAATGGCCTATTTTATTTGAATCAAACTTTTTTTGTGATTCGTAATTACATTGATGTAAAGGGGGACATATCTCTTTACTTCATTTACAATATAAATACATATTCAAATTATTAAGAGGACTTTGAAGCAAGGGAAATGTAAAGTGATGATACTTTTCTTTGTGTGAATTGAATTTCTTTAAACAGTTATGGGTGCTTAATCAAACACTGACATTTGGGTTAAACATTTAATTAGGTTCAATTAAAAAGGAGATGAACAACGATATAATCATGAAGCGAAAATTACAAAAACAGAACACCTAACAGAACTGATGCACATGATATTATTGCATGCAGAAGCAAACATTTTCTCATTTCCTCTTGTCAGAGTTTTCATCAAAAATCTAACACAAACAGTGCATTTTCTTATCGATTTCCTATCGACGGTAACCTAAGCTTTCGTTTTATCTCAATGTGAGGCAGAGCAGTGTGTTGTGGTGTGGGCCCTTGCTGGCTGTAACCTTAGTCGGGGTGCTGTTTGTGGAAACTATCTGTTGCATGGATCAGTGGTGGGGAATCGCTATCTGTATCCTGGTTGTCAGACGATCGGATTTCCGCCCCCGACGCTCTCTGATATTAGATGATCTTCCGTGGTGTGTGTCAGAGTATGTGCACAGTGTGTGTGGTTGATGAGATGCACATGCACGTACAGTCAGTTATGCGTGTTGTCATCTTGGTTACCGACATGCGTAAAGGTCAAGAATGTTATTTTGTCCCACGTGGCTGTCTGTCGAAGGGGGTAGGACATGTTGCCACTAGAGATGAGGTCAAAGAGGGCCCAGGCAGGTGACAGCCGGTCAGCCACACTGCCAGAGCAATTCTGTCCTCAAACAAAACAAAATATGGAGATGTTTTCCTCAGTCAAAAAGCTAATTAAATCTAAATGTACCCCCCCCCCCCCCCCCCGCCCCCCACTAACACCCCTCAATTTCCACTCAGGTTGAAAACATCCATGTCAAACCCACTGACAGTGTGACAGGTATAATCAGACTTTTATTTATGCTATGCTACGCTAAGCGTCTTCGTTTTTTAATAAAATCAACCTGGTACTAAGCTTTCACACATTTACAGGAGCAGGAGAGACACACATGCATCACACAAGAAAAAAAAATTAACAGAAAAAATACTCAAAACAGAGCTCATTTCATCAACCCAGTAATACCACTGCTGTTTCTTAAATTCAATTCGTTTTTAAAGCTCTTCGCTAAGCTGGGTCTGCTCCCAACCCCCATCTCTCTCGTACTGCTTTTAATTACTTTGCTTATTATTGCACGTTGTTGTTAGACAAAAACAAGGCAGAACTCATTACGCATCCAGAGATGAGGAACCTGAATCACTAGCTACAGGGGCCGCTGAGGGGACTCTTGTATTTACTTAGAATAAAATACAAGCAGACGAGAGACATACAGAAACAAAATCGAGTGAAAGCCCAGAGAGGGGAGAATATCACATTAACTTGTTGAAATCATCACCAAATGTAAGCTACTTTACATTCCATATAATAATTCCAGGAATAGTAAAACTTGTGACAACAAAGACTCCACACAAAAGACAATGTTCTTCTACTTTCCACTTCTTTCTCCTTCAGTTCCCTCCCTTCATCTATCCTTCCCCACTTGCCGCCTCCCTACACAGACACCGAGTACTTTTTTATTTTAACGTGAATGAGTGGCCTTGGCCGTTATAAAGGACCCTCGCTTTTATAGACTTGGAGCAGAGTATTTACAAGATAACCCCGGCCCAAGGACAGCGCAAGCTATTTGATACCAGTGTCAGACTCTCCCGTCTCCTCTTCAGTAAAAATCGAAAGCCCAAACATGCCCCCAACAGCACCTCTCATTGTCACTTTTTTTACTCTGCATTACTAAAAGAGGAGAGACAGCTGTGAGTGGCATTTAATAAATACATCAGTTGCATGTTTCCTCATATACTTTTACATTTGAATAATAATGGAATTAAACAAAATTGAAAATTTGTCTCAGTGTTGTCAGGATAGACACGAGGCAAGACATCAGATACATCTCTCGCATAAAAACCATTAAGATGTACAGTAAAAGCAACAAAGTTTACATGTTAAAGCCGAGGTAGGCAATACTGGAGAAACTAGAAAGAGAAAGCTAGAACTGAAAAAATCCCACCCCCTCCTCTCAGGCCTCCCTCCAGAGCCACTCCCCCAAGACACATTTCTATGAACAACAACTGCATGGAGTGCGTGCAAGTAGGTAGGAAGGCATACAGTAGGCCTGCGCAATATGAGGACAATCTTAAATGTGCCTTTACATTCAATATTGCAATGACGATATCACTTCAAAAAAATATTGGACTGTGCACAATAGCTATACAATTCATATGTCAGCCTGGTTGACTTTAACTTCAGAACAGGATTAGAATTTAATATTTTAAATATAACTCATATGTAACTATATAAACTGTTGTTTTTAGGGCAGCAACCGTAAGGTTTACAACAGCGAAGTCACTATATAAACACAATAATATCTCAATGGAAACAAATCTAAAATCTCAATAAAAGACACAATATTTCTGATAGTGAAGTTTAGAAAGAATGAAGACCACAGTATCAGTTCTCCTTCCCTTATTTTGTCCTCCCCCCCTCCGCTGCTGATGTGATTCACTTTCTGCAGGTACTACTGGTAGAGAGGTGAGGGGCTGGTTTGTCTCAGCCGGCTGCGAAGTTTACAAAAAAAGGGCTAAATTTTAAGGTAAGTGGCAAACTAACAGTTAGGCAACAGCTTTTGTTTTAGTTTGCTTGTAACAAGTCACTATTAGCTGAGTGAAAACAGTGAGTGACTGTCGATGGTGCAGATTCAAATATTGCTTTCTACATGTTTATGCTAGTGTTTATGCTGCATGTACAGTAACAAGTATACTTGGCATCAACTCGAGTAATCTTCACTGCAACTGATTCACTTCACTGACTCCACCCACGGCACCCACACAGAGTGCGGGGCAGAGGCTGCCGCGTTATAATTAATACTATGATCTTTAACTATCTTTTACTATGATCATTTGTCTTATTCATTGCATTTCAGGCAGTCTTTTGTCAGGTGTTTATTGTGGATGTTCATATTGCAATGATGATGAAAACACAATTTATCAATCAGCACTAGTAGACAGGCAGTTAGGCCAGCCAATCATTTCATGCGGAATGTAATGCACATGTGGAATGTAAAGAAATAACAAATATTAACCATAAAACTTTATGAGATTGAGAAGGATAAAAAATGACACTGTGTTGTCCTGTTTAATCAGGACACCATTTGGATAAAACTTTAATTAGGCTACTATTTTAGAATTAGTTAATAACAAAAGGAAGAAAGAAAAATATCTGTATAATGTTAATGGCAAAACCACATAAAATAGGTTATCTTGGTTATAAAGGGATCATTTGTTGTTTATATGTAGTCTGAGCACACTGTTTGCTCAACAATACTATTTGATTACACCATGAAACAGATAATTCTGAGAATGTCTTTGTAATAGAAAGAATTCATGGTAGCTTTGGAAAACTCATCAGATGCACACAATTCTGCTATTCCTTATAAACCATTCTTATATTGGTTTTAGTGACAAATCTGAGCTCTACCATTATGGAGAACAAATGTTCACTCCGGCATGTCCAAGATTCCCTGGCAGTTTTAAACATGCACAAGCCCTGTGCATGTACCTGCTGATTCAGCATATATATATGTGACAGAGAGAGAAGTAAAAAGTGAGAGAATGAGTGACTGAGTCTGCGTACACATGTATGTGTATGGAGGGGCCTTGTTGGGAGTGCCACCCAGACATTAGCACTGTAAACAGTGCAGGCCTCCTTCCCTGTCCAGGCCCTTTGTTCCATCTGCACCACCATTGGTCAGGACTTAAATGGCAAACACTCAGGGGCTGCTAGCTCGCCTGACACGGTTTTGTTTTTGGCCTATTGAGGGGCAATGGAGAGCTTCTGTTTCTATGCCCAGGCACAATGTGTCTCAAAAGCAGCATGGCTGAAAAGAGAGGCCCCCACAAAGACCGTCCATTAGTGGAGGCACTGCATGCATGTGTATACGTGCACTCACATAGGCACAAGCACGCGCGCGCGCGCACACACACACACATACACACACAGACAGACACACATCACACACATCATGATGCCTGGGCAAGGGTCAGGACAGACAACCTTGCCAAAGGCACTGGTGGAGACAGCGCATGTGCGCATGTGGGTGTGCCCATGTACATGTTAACACACACAAGCACAGAGTCTATATAACCAAATCCAAGCCATAATGCACACTTGCCACACTACATCACTATACTACACCCACTCCTCACTCACATAAACACACAACCTCTGCTCCACTTCAATACAATAAGGTCTGGCGCGCGCGCGCACACACACACACACACACACACACACACACACACGCACCTCCTTAGCACCTTCAGGACAATACCAGGCATAGAAAAACACACACTCATACACACACATGCACGCTTCTACAATATCAGACATACACACATCACTCAGTCACAAAAGAGGTGAAGGAGGAGGAGAGGGGTAAGAGAGGCCCCCTTGCACCTGTAAGAAAGACAGGCCGCATTCAGAATCACTGGTCACAGAATAGACAGTTTTTAAGTGTGAGAACTCCACACAAGGCCATGGTTATAGCATACACTTTATATACAGCCCTCCTTCACTAACCAGGTTGTCTAAGTTGTCATTAATATAGCACATGCTTTGTGCAATTGAAGGTATAAATGCAAAGTATTAAAGTGGCACAATAGTAAGTTTATGGCAATATTTCTTTAATTACCCCCTCCCCTCATCTTTGTCCTCTGGCTGTAAATGTTTATACAGCACTGCTTTCATTGCTTACAATAAGAAAAATATTGTATGCTATTCAAAATCCTAGGGCTTATGTTTGGTGACAAAAATCATGTAGTGGCTTTCATAGCTTTAAAGCAACAGTAGCCACAAGCAGCACTTCAAAGATGTGTTTCTCACTACAAGCTAGAAAAGAGCTACAGAGTGGACGCAAATGATTAATTTGTCACCTGAGATACCTTTGTATCTCTAGCAAAGTTGGGAAAACACATCTATGTTAGCACAAAGCTGCTGCCTTTGGTGACCTTAGGTGACAAAAAGAAACAACAATGCAAATCATCAATCTAGTGGAGCTACTTGAATTTTTCTCTTTGGCCTGAGACTGTTACTGAACTGACGCTGTACACAAGAGTAAACACATATTCACATGTATATGCTGGTTTCTTAGCTGAAATGACATGAAAGCAAGCTCCGTGGTTTTATCTCAACAGGTTTCCACCAGAGCCAACCAGCAAAAAAACACTGCTTGATTGAACACTTCTCATTGCTTAACATCTCCGGGGTCAACAGGGCACACACATACAAACAGAAAATACAAATACACACTTCAAAATATAAAAACGCATGCAGTCAGTCAGGCAGGAGGACACAGACAAATGGTGATATTCATGTGTACTCAAGAGTTATTCAAAGTGTTAACATTTACACTCACATACACAGAGCAGACTTAGAAAAGGTGACCAACACACTGAGAGAAAAGAAACGTGGACTGAAGTTCAGTACCCCACGCATTGAAAAATGTGGTATATTAGATTGATTTTTTCACAGAGTTTTGGAATGGAACAATACAATAGAAATTTTGAATCCCCCAACTAGGCACTCTGGAAGAGTCTAATTTTCCATTTTGTTTGTCTAAAATAGACCAACATACATACAGCTGCTATGGATGTATAGAACTACTTGTCACATGACCTTGTGAGCCCATGCAACGCATACAGAGAGCAATATAGTGTGAACGAGGGTAGGAGAGGAGAGGGTAGGATAGATGTGGAGGAGAGGAGAGAGGTCAGGTGGGGGAGGAGCAGGCCAGGGGTGGAGATAGCAGAGAGTGGGTGTTGAGGGTGGAGCAGGTCTGAAATAGATCACTTAAGGGAACAAAGTGTAATTAATGGGTCGCCACAGATAAGAGGGCTCTGGCCCTATCTGGGAATGTGCTAATGGAGTTGACACACACTCAGCAAGATCAGTGGACAACCCCTCTCTATGTGTGTGTGTGCGTGATTGCATGCACATGCGTGGGTGTGTGTGTTTTAAGGACACACAATGGATAAATAGTGGGAGGAGAAGACTGCTAAGGTGACAGGTTAACATGGTTTCCTCCATGACGAAGATCTGCCATCCCTGCAATCAGAGAAAACCCTGAACACACACACACACACACACAAGGTTTCTTCTGCTACACACAACGATAACACACACACACACACACACTCTATGTGAGTCAGCCTCCCTAACTCACGTAGACGTCCCACCTCACATCAAAACATGAGTGATGTTATTACACTTGGCGAGCCGGTATGCCTTCAGTCGTGGGGATGTGGTTGTTTACGGAGAGATGGAGGAGAAGGAAGCTGCCTGGTCAAGAGAGGGTCAGACCTGAAGTGTTCTAAGAGAAGCAAACTGACACAAACCTCTCCTTAAACTTCCTGCCTGCGTGTGTCCCTGCGTCAGGGAACCTGTCTGGAGCCAAGGGGCCTGTGCATGTAGATATGTGTGTGTACATGTTTGTTGGTTAAATCTCTTGGGTTTAGAGCCTGGCCGGGGACGTCAGGGGAGGGTTTCCAGGAGCCCACGTGTGCTGGGACAGTGAGATGGTCTGTGATAGACAAGGCAAGACAAGGAGGATTTCCCCTGTTTGTCTGAGAGAGCAGAGCAGCGGTGTCTCTCACACACACACACACACACACACAGGGAGAAGTGTGTCTCTGAGATGGATTTTGTGTGTGTATGTGTGTGGGGAGTACATGAGGCATCTGATTGTTTTTGTGCATGTGTGTGTGCGTGTGTGTGAGCGCCCCTTTCAGGGTTACAGACCCTGGGGCCATCTACTTCAGTCTGGTTTAGTCAGACAAGCCAAGGCCGCACTGACACACTGCATGACTTAATAATATAGAGACCGCTGGCTTGGAGCCGCAAATACAAGGCTCAGACGTGGGAATAATCAAAACAACACATATCTTACATTTTTTTGTTTTTAATATCATTACAGTCACCTTGACAAGTCAATATAGATCAGATGAAGTAAATGTCCTTAACACAAGGGTGTGACCTCGACAATCACAAGCTGTGCATTGTGTTGTTATGTGTGTCCACAGAAGCCTGAAAAGTATATTTTGTTTGTGTGTGACTCTGATCTGCCAGGACAAGGGAGGAACAGCTTCAAAGACTCAATATCAACCCCTCTCTCTCTTTCACACTCACACACGCACACAAAAACGCACTGACGGACAGTCCATTGCTCCCAGCATATCTCTACTTTGTCCTTGGACTGTCTGAATACCACTGGAGGCAAGCATGATTTCAGAGCAAGTGGGAACAAGAGAGAGGGAGACAGAGGGGAAGAAAGAGGAAAATGATAGAGGGAAAGAGAGGGGGAGAAAAGAGGCGCCCCTCAATGACATCTAAAGAGATAACTCACTCTCCAGAGCTTCTTTTCTCTTGCTATCACTTTCCCAGGCAACACTCATGCTTCATAAGGCCTCAAGTGTGTGTGTTAACTTTGTGTGTGTGTGTATGTGTGCATGCGTGTGTATGAATGAGTGACAGTAGTGTATGTGGGAATATAGTGTACGTGAAGGTGAGAAAGACAAGATTTTTGAATCTCAATGAGATGATCTGAAGAGCTATTAAGCATAATGACTTGCATACTGAATATAGCACATTGCATAAAACTATAATTAACAAAACACAGGTGCATGAAAACTGGTTTGCCTGTTTGTTTGCATGTAACGACAGTGTTTAATTGTATAGATGAAAGTTGCAAATACAAAATAACTGTATGCTGTATATATATTCATGTCATTGCTGTGAATCTGTACTCAGATGGCTGCTTAAGAAATGATGTACAGAACACAACACAAACAACAGCTGGCTTGTCTCTTGATTGAAAGTTAACTTTAGGAAAACAAAGCA
Source organism: Micropterus salmoides (assembly GCF_014851395.1). Taxonomy (NCBI): domain Eukaryota; kingdom Metazoa; phylum Chordata; class Actinopteri; order Centrarchiformes; family Centrarchidae; genus Micropterus; species Micropterus salmoides. The sequence goes on from NW_024044459.1 coordinate 28,064,654, forward strand.
TCGGGCCAGCGCTGGGTCACAGCAATGTTGAAAACACCCAAACAAAACAGCAGGAAAACACAAAGTGGTCCGGCGCTGCCACTGTTGTCGGTAATGCTCCCCTTTGTAGGCACAGACAACTGCGGGGAAGAGTTAACCTTTTGATAAGCTGCTTCGAGTCCCAGCTGTATGCATTTTTCATCGAAATGTGTGAGTCAGAAAGAGAATAATTATCTCCTCTTGCTCGATGCAGAAGGCAAAGGGGTTGCAGCCCCCAGTCTGGTCTTCATAAATGAACTAAGTCCTGAAATGAAGCAGCACTGATGAGAAGAGAGAGAAACTGAGCTATGCTAATTCGTAACCCCAAAATGTACAACTTTCCTGGTTAAGCATAATGGCAAAGGAGGAGATTAAGAATGTACATTGGAATTTCTAGACACATTAAGATTAATATTGAACCTTTAAGGCTGTATTCAGACAGATGACAGCATTACTTCAAATATTACAGCTTTTGTATTCATTTCAGTGAGATCTCTGCATTTGTGTAGTGAAGCTGTCGCCTCAGAGGGCTCCAGCAGAGACGTCCTGCAAAAACGTTGGCACCTGGAAATGCACTGCGTTGGCTAACAAAATATGGTTACCTTGCAAGTAATGTGACATTACTGCTGCCCTGATACATTTCTAGTATTGAAAAAATCCGCCTCAAAGGACTATAAACCAGTGTGCAGTGTCTTTGTGTCTGATACACAGTCAGATATGTGACTGTATACATTGTTTGTATTTCTTCTGTGCACCCGTTGCACCCAGACCAATGGAGCCCCTGTGTTGTTTCTCTGACACAGTGTTATTGTTGGTCTGAACATGGCCCAACAGTTCTTGCTCTGGAAGACTTTCCTAATCAGTACAAGAACTAACATGTATGCACAAACACACACAAGTTGAACAGTGACTGCCAAACAGGCCAAGGTCACTGATCCCTGCTTCAGAGTGGCCACAATCACCTCTAGAGGAGACACAATCTACACCCACCCCGGCACAGACACACGTGTACACAGACACACACAGAAAAAGAAAATAGAGCACACACCCCAACAGAGCCTAAGATCTTTATCTGACGGCATCAGCTAACACGAGATACACACAGACCTGCTCTGACCTTGCAGCACTTCAAGACTAATCAAAATTGTAGCTGGGATCAGAGGTGTGGGTACAGCGGGCAGAGAGACATTCATTTTGCGCTCATGTGTGTGTGGATGTGTGGTGGGGTGGATGAGACGAGTCAGAGATTGAGGGAGGGGAGGTCAGGGGAGGCACTCACCCTCTCAATCCTCCACTATTGACTTGTGAGCAGAGAGACGGTGCCAAGCGGTCAACGACAAATTGAATAAACTGATCAATAACCTTGCACTTGTCAGAAGGGACGAAAGCGCCTTTAAAAAAAAACACAGCAGCCCAACTTGAACTATGCAGGAGGGGAACATTGATCAAATCATGTAGAGCTCTCCCAGCCCGCTCACCCACTTTGGTGCTCCATCCATGACATGTATGAAACGCTACTTCTCAATAACGCTGTGGGGGAGAGCTTACAGAGGGGGGAGGTGAGAGTAGGGGGTTATTGTGAAGCCATAACTAAGTAGCAAATTAAAATGTTTAAAACAGTCATATTCAATTTAATAATATGATTGAGTCTGTGTGTTTGTGGAGGTGGTGCTTGTTGAGGGAGGTGATGGAGAAAAGGGAGAAAGATAAACACAAGGTATACAAGTCAGCAGGACTGAGGGACTCAGAGAACAGGGAAGGAAACTGTGAGTGAGAGCGGCACAAACAGAAGTGTGCGAAGGAAGAAAGGAGAGTAGAAAAACTACCCTCCCTCATAATTTAAACGAGCCGTAGTCTCCCAACGCTCTGTTTACAATGTATAATTTATGCCTCCCAGTTCAAACACAGCTTTATCTGCACTCAGCTGCTAAGTGATATGATTTCACTTTTTACAGCAGCAGCACCCGCCCTCCCCCCAAACCACCACCACCCCCAGTCCCTCTGTAATGCAGCCTGGTGTGATTCTGCACGCCTCATGGACTGACTTTCAACTGTACAGCCCCCCGAAGGCTAAAGTAGCATATTAAACCCCTCCCTAACCCCATCCTCTTCCCTCCCTTAAAACCACCGTCCTAGACACACACTTAAGCACATTGCACAGATCCATAGACATGCACCCCCTATATGCTGAAAAAGAGAGGGTAGCCTCATATTTTACAGCAGTTAAAGTTTCTTTCTGTATTTATTACTGTGTTGGTGAGCGGTAATGTTCCATTTCACAGCAGCACACTCTGACCTCGGATCAGAGTCTCTCTGATGACCGCATGGCTCTGAATACGTCACTTAAGTTACTCCACTTTAATGGCACTCATCTGCCTCCTCCACACCTACCCATCAGTGCACACACACACACATTATATTCTGTGTGTGTATATATATATCTCTGTAACATCATACTGAGGGGACATTCTGGGTAAGGGTTATACCTATACACCCTATAATAAAGGCTTAAAGGGTTTCCAGTGTTCAAAATGGTGATCAGTGCAGTGATGACACCACTGTTAAGAAATTCAACCAAGTGCAAGGTGAACATGAACATTAATTAATAATATTTTTAGTAGTAATTACTAATATTAATAATTTTGGAGAGTTACCATAGACCATGGCAAGGTAATTTGATTTGAGAACATTTTAAATGTTGTACAAAATATACCTCTGTGACGGTGAAGTGGATCACAATTCCAAATCAAATTTAAAAAAAAAACCTTCTCCAGTCACGTGTGATGATTTTGTGCATAATATAAAAGATTCTCTGATCTATTCTCATTACACCATTATGTAACAAATCAATTTATCCGACTTCTGCAAAGTATTACCGCTCTGCTTTTTCTTCTTCTCTGAACCCTTCCCCTCTACTTTCCCACCAATTCAACTCTGCATCATACTCCTTCCTTTTCCCCTCCTCTACTATCCCTCTTTTTACTTATTCTCTTCCCCTCTCTTCTTTCTCTATCTGCCTGCATAGTGTTTGTGCTAGCAGAAAATTCCCACTTCGTCTCTTGGGGGAACTGCGTTTTTCTCTGCTCGTCCCTCGTTCTTCTCTTGTATGTTTTCCATGCTGGCAAAGCTTCCTCTTCCTGCATGCAGCATGGAGTGTGCTCCGTCTGCAGCTGTCCCATAAGGGACCCTACAGTGTGATGTTACAATCTCCTCTTTCAGAGGGATCCTCCCTCGATCTTCCCCTCTCTCTGGCTGCTCTTTTCTCTCATTCTCTACACAACGTTCATACCCTTATTTTTCCCCCTGTCTTTGACAATGTTCCATCTTCTCCCCTTACTTTTTTAATCGGTTTATCTGACTCTTACCCCTGTGACACTTTCCACCTCACATGCACACTCTCTCACTCTCACTCTCTACCCCCACCGACACTCAGACCCCTAATCACTCTTTTTTCCTGTTTACTTGCTTTTCCTGTAGTTTTTGCTAGCATCAGCCTGATCTAGACTCTCAAAAAAAGTTCATATCCTAGACATTTGGCATTAACTAAGATCTGCAATGGAAGTCTGAATGTCTGGTTGTAAGCTGTATCATTCATCTTGTAGTCTTCAGTGCAGAGTTAATTTTTTTTTTTTAGGCAGCCTTAAATATGACACTCTTTGGGGGTTCCTTTGCTTCTAGGGCCTGTAGCTAGGGTTGGGTATCGTTTAAAATTTTAAGATACCAGTACCAAAACAAGTACCCTTAAAGTGATACAAATACCAACTGATTACTTCATTCGATACCTTGCATAAAATGCCACCTGTTGAAGCCAATAGTAGTTGATTGGTAGCCTATTATTATTTTTTATTGTTGTTATGGACAAGAAAGGTTATCGGTTTTACTTTTTCTTGTTTCAAATAACTGTTACATAAAAAGTATTGGGAAATTGTATCAGATCACTCCTCTTCCTAATTAGGTCATCCTCACTGTTAGTATTAGCCTATATGGGGAAGACTACAGCTTGGGAGTTTTTTTATATTTGAATGAGAGAGGAGTTAAATAGTGACCAAATAAGTCATGGGAATCGAATTTAAGGTATTTTTGATGCATGTGTTGAAACTAAACAACAGAAAATTAGTTTGTTAACTTTCAGTCAATAAACTGAATTGAAAGATCTCCAAGAGTGCTTTTTCCTTTATTGATGAGTCGCAAACCTCCTCCAAAAATGTATACAAGCATAAAACGAGTAAAGAGTCTGTTTAAACTAGTCACTTAACTACACTAAAGACACAAACAGAGAAAAAGAGAGGCTGCATGTCCAACCAATCTAACCAACTACATCTGAAGCAGCCGCAGCTGCAGCCCAAGGCACCGTCAGTAAAATCAGCTGATCGCTGCTGCGCCACAAAAGCGTTTAAGTGATGTGATGGAAGGCAGTGATCGATTAGTGACAAGTGATGTGAATAGCAAATACAAATGCAGTTTATGGTGCAGGCACAGAATGGTGTTGCCCGCTGTTTGGCTGCAAGCAAAGCCATACAAATAGTAATTTTTTGCCGTGATCTGGCTACAAAAAGTATGTCTAGGTATCGATTGAAGTACTGGTTTGACTGGACACGTTTAGATTCTACTCTATACTGGGCTGTTTCGGTCGATAACATAAAGGTATCGAGTAGCGATACCCATCCCTACCTGCAGCCCAGTAAAGTTTGGAGCTTCAAGATGCCACAAACTCCCTTCCTCTAACATACTGAACAAAGCCTCCATATTCAGTCTCCAGGGAGGTGGCTGTGTGTGTGCTCCTGTCAAAGTGACTGGTCAGCCAAAAGAACAGGGACCCCTGCCATATGGCTAGTGGCTGTCCTGTTCCAGTGTCCCGGTAGGGGCACACCATGGAGGGCCACCCCACAGATCGTGAACTGGGCAACATGCCATGTGACACACACTCAGTGGTATAGAAGGATATCCCAGATTACCTGTTGAATTAATTCTCCAAACAAATAGGGGGTAGCATATCACCACAGTAACCACTAACTGCTGCTAACTGTAACAGCCGTTACCTAATTAGCACAGTTAGCCATGCAGCTAGTTGCGGTCCTATGAGCTTTATCTGCCCAGACTGGGAGCTTGGAGCACCGAGGAGTGTTGCTGACAACTCTAGCACAGGATTTTTGGATCACCATGATGAGGAGGTTTTCAGGCCCAGTGGCGAATGCCGAGAAGTGGTGGCACCGGTATGGGAACCAGAATCGAGTGAGCGAACAATGGAACAGGGCTCAGCAGCCGGACTGGGATTAACACAGCCTCCGAGATTAAACGCAGGCCAGTTTGACAACAGGGAATAGAGTACTATGGCGATTTACGGCTCCGAACAGGACTGATATAGAATGTCTACTGAGAAGCAAGGGAACTTTAAGCTCAGAGATTTGTGAATGGAGTTTGCCATGGAAGTATTGAAGTTCTGTACCCAGCCCTAACTATCGGACTATCGGCTCGAGGTACAAAGTGGTATCACGAGACAGGACGGCCCGGGACTACCTGGTTGGCATGCTAACGTCTGTAGATAACTTATAAATGGTTTACTATGCAATTCTGCAATGCATTGCAGTTCATAGGAAATATCTGAGAAGCACATTCCTTGTGGGATTCTCATGTTAATGCTATGCACATGTTTATTGTACAACATTTCATGTTTTAAAAGATTTTTCTTTCTTCTTGGTAAAAATGGAAAGACAAGGAAAATGGGTAAAAGAAACAGGGTTTACATGAAATGCAATTTATCAATACAATTAAATGCACTACCCAGAACATCTACCTGTCAGCAAATATGTCATCACTTAGAAGCTTGGAATTGGCAGCTCAAAAATGAAAGCTGGATGGGAACACAGCATGGCTACTTCATACATACATACATACATACATACATACATACACATTGAAATACTGTATGCACTCCAGGGACTTAAAGATGTTGAATGTTGAAATCTTCAGTTTGTAGACATGCAGAGCAATGCCTTGACTATAAAAGATGAGATGCTGTGTGGGTGAGATTCCCTTGACCTGCCATCTATGGACAAGGTCTCCGGTTAATTAAGTTTCTTGTACATCCAATTGCATGGCTATTATGTTTTCAGTTCTCTTTGGAGATTAACATGGAAGCCTCTAAAACCACCTCACAATTTCATTTCATTCAACAGGATTTCTTTTCTCTTTTCTAAAGGTTCATATCAGCAATGTGATATGGGGGTGGGGGGCGGTATGTGTGTTTGTGTGCACGTGCGCATGTGTGTGCATGTGTATCTCTGTTCTTTTCAGCGTGCATTTTGTGACTTGTCTGTGCTGAAGCGATAGATAAAGAGAGAGTGAGAGGAAGAGAGCGAGATCTTTTCAGTGTGCATTCTGGCATGTCAATGTGAAAGAGAGAAGTGTTAAACTGAAACATAGACAATGGGATTCGGGTTAAAGTGAATTCACCTCTCTAAATATTGCTCTTGGCTGAGGATGATACATTTGTCCACGGTGTTCTCACATGGCCAGAGATGAGCTAGGACACAAAATGTCTGAACCCGATGCCAGTGTGATCGAGAGCATTCACAAGGTGAAGAGCAAGATGCCTGTCTGTTGGCACAAAGGCAGACTTTGACAGGTCTAGGTAACACTATCCCTCATTGTAAATGATAAGTACGGAATACTAATACTTACAGTATTAGTATGTTGGTTAAACACACTGTTGCCAGGCATATGCAGACAAACCTACATTTACACACATGTAAACGCAGACACTTGCACACACATCTAATGAACAATTGGTACAGCATGTTTGTTTGGGTGGAACTTGAACCTGTCTGTGCCTCAGGGCCACAGCCAAGCAGGTGTTGGTGCACACACACACACACACACACACACACACACACACACACCCACCCACTCCCACCCACTCTTTCACACACAATCACATTCTGAAAGTAAGAACACCTGGACACCTGGGCTGGGCTGCACAGCACTGTCAGACTCATAGGAGCTGTCACACACTCCAGGATGAAAGTGACCCTAGAGCTGAGGGGGGCACACCTGTGCCATGGGAGGCCCCCTGTCTGTCGAGGACCCTCTCATAAAAACACTCTGTCACAGTGACAAAGTTGTAGGTGTTTAATTGGCACTTAAACTCACTCACTGCTAATAAGGGTACTAATAACATCTCTCAGAGCCACCTAAACAAAGGGACAAAAGAGGCTGAAGAGGCAAAGAGGGTTACAGTAACACAGAAAAAGTAAATTCAGCATCATGTTCTGAATAAAGATTGTTGCAAATTTTAGATTCTTATGTGTGAACTAGCTGTCTGGCTACCTAACTAGTTCCAGGCTGGTGGCCACAGATTTGATAATACTGTCTAAGTCTGTGTCTTCGCAGGGCGGTACAGTGAGCAGCTTTGCACTTTACGCTGTTATGAGCAATCATCAAAGCCAGTCACACGTACACATAGGAGCTGAAGTTCCCGGGTTTTTTGCTCAGTCGCCTGGCTCGGGGCAGTGTGTGTGTGTGTGTTTCAAGGGATCAGGGAATTGTTTGATCATTGCCCAGTATTGTTCAGACCAGCCATTAAAGGGCACTTTAACCTGTGGGCCTAATGAACAATGATGAGAGAGCAGAAAAAGATGGAGAGAAACAGGTGCATGCAGAAGCAGATAGATACAAACTGAATGAGATACGCTAAGTCACAGAGTTTGACATACAAACAATGTTAGAGCAGAATGGTGACGCTACACACCCAGGCTGGGCAGTTCAGATAGATGGGGTGGGGGGAAGAGACAAGGGAGGGCAGTGGGCTTGTGGGTCCTGTCCTACCCTCGACCTGCAAATGCTGGCAGACCCTGTCCTGCTGCTGGCTAAATAAAGAGCCCCAGGGTGGGCTGGGCTAGGCGGCAGGAGAAACAGACACAGAGTCGGCATTACCCAGCTAATCTCATTAGGGAGGCAGCCCTGCCAAGCTGCCAGGGGTCAGCCAGAGTGCCACGTCATTCACTGCACCTTTGGCATTCGCTGTGACCCCCAGGCAGGTTTGGGCTGAGACTTGTGGCCAGCCGGAGTGAGGGGAGATGAGGGGTGGGGTTAGTGGTAAAGGTGGGGAGAAAGCAGTAAAGCGAAGAAGAGGCCGTAAACCGGATCACTGGAGTTTAGAGTCAGTGTAGCTTAGAGACAGGGGAGTGTCTGCATGCAGCACTTTCAGATAGAGGTAGCGAAGGGGAGGGAAACCAGAAAGTGGATAAAAGAAAAATGGGTATGGGACAAATATAGTGAAAAACATATAAAGCAAATGGGAGGGAGACTGAGAGAGCGGGAGAAAGAGATCAAGAGAGCATAAAAGCAAAAGACGGAAAGAGAGATTGAGAAAGAGGCAGAGAGGACGGATAAGCAGCTTCCTCCTCTGCAGCTTGGTTTAATGTATTTACAGCGGATTGCATCAGGGTGCTGTAGTTAAAAGGGCCACCGCCATCCAAAAGGGTCATCTGTAGTGTGATGTGCCTCTCATGAAGGGAATGTTTGTCACTGAGACCATACTCACACAGCGACACACAGAGAATAAAGTAATACCACAGATACACAAGCATACACATGTGTGCATTTTAAGATGGCGCCGCAGACGGCAGCCTCTGGATTAGGCTCCGTAGTGCTTCTTCCCACAAGCCATCACTCTGATGAATAGCTGATTTCTGACTCACATTGTCAGGAACAATTCTTGTGCAATAATCCAGTAACTCTGCCTCTAATCAGCCACCTGTTTACTGCCTAACACTTTATTAATTTAACTTAATGATTTACTCACCATTCTCTATTTCAGTGCTGTTCATACTGTTATAGTCATATTGTAGATACTGTATACCAAATCCTCCTACCTCAAGTCATTACTCCTGCACAAAATACTTACACTTATTTATTCCAGCATCCTTTGCACTATGCTTCATTGCACTGTGTACATGTGTACATGTATGCATGTATATGTACCTGTATATCACATCCACCTCCGACATGTACATGCTCCTGCATCCTTTGCACTCTGCTCACCGCACTATTTGTCAATATGTCTATATTTTTTTTGTTCATAGTGTGTATATTTGTGTTGTCTACACTGAAGTCTGTGTATGATTTTATTTAATTTTTATTATTGTGATTTTGTATTTTTGTATGAGTAAGCACATTGTGAGCAATGTACAATCCAGAGTCAAATTCCTCGAATGTGTACACATACCTGGCAATAAAAGCTGATTCTTATACATGCACACGTGGTTAAATCTCTTCACAGAAAAATATGAGAAACCAACAGAGTGTCATAAACTCTTGCCAGTTCTTTCTCATGGAGCAGACCCCTCCTTCCTTCCTTCTCTCTTCCTCTCCTTCTTGCCCTCTGTGAACACAGTTGAGAGCTGATATGATGGCACTTTAAGCTCTAGCTCACTAGCTGGGTTGACATTCAGCAACATGTGCAAAGGTAGGGGTTTATAGCCATTGTGCACTTCAGTCCAGACAGCACCTCAACTACAAGCTGCTCCCAGATAGGGTCAGGTACATTATCTAATGTCACCTGTGCAGCATGCCCAACATGACCAGCTCTGTCTATTCTGGACACCATGTACATAATCCATGTACCAGCATAAGTCCACAGAGGAAAACCTTTCATTACATGCTTTTCAGTCCCATCATATATGTCTATCTAGAAAATAAATACATTGTACAGTTCCACACACTGCTCAGTATAACGACCATACTCACTTCTTGTGAGTATTTGCATCCTCATAAGACTTCCTGCATTAAGTCCCAAATTCTGGCTTTGACTATTAGATGAACAAATATTAATTGTTATATTTATAGTAATATTATAGTAATAAGCAGGATGAGGGCTATGGGAGTAGTATAACCAGTGGCACACACGACTATGGACTGAGCCTAGTTGTTTAAAACCCCAATCTCATTATTGCAAGTCCTGATACTAAGTAAATACACTGGCTGGAAGGGGATGTCAGGGATAGAGAGAAAGGGAGAGTGAAAGCAAGTTGAGGGCAACATGGAAGGCAGAGGGCTTGTCGAGTCTAAAGCTGCTGGTTTGTGTCTGTGATGACTAAAACAGACTTACAGTTTTTTGGCTAGGACTTCCATCATAAGCCACTAGCCAGTGCCAGTTGACATACTTAGTGGTTTTAAAAACAAAGTTTGAAATGAGAAATTAACCCATTCGCCTTTTCTGCTCGGGGGACACATTTTCAGAGCTGTCTTAGTTAGCCCCAGCTTTGTAACATTCATGATGGCTGGCTGATGGGTTAGATGACTACCATAACCGTTGTTTGACTGACAGCGTGCAGTGGTGTGACTCCCTGGCTAGCTAGCTGACCGGCTGGCTGGCTGCCTAACTGGGTGGCTGGTTGGTGTGCTGGCTGCTGTCTGGATAATAGCAGACAGTTTATGTTATTGTTGAGCTGTACTCGACACCCTGAGTGTGTTTAGACATGCCCTGTAAACTGTGCATAAGAGCATCCACTGCATATCGAGGCCCTCATCCAAACCCCCCCTAAAACAGGCAGAGATGGTGTCAGGGCTAGCGAGCTAACTAGAGAGGGAAGGGCGCTGAGGAAAAGGTTGGGAGTTCACAGCTGAGTTCAGATGCGCCATGCACTGCTTTGGGCTCCCAGCCAAGGCTGAGATTGGGATAAGCTCCTGATGGTTCCACTGTGAAATGGGATCAGAAGAGGGACATAGGGAGAGATGGAAAGGTGGAGGGAGGGCTTGGGGTGGTCGGGGGTTAACTGTATGAATAGGCCCGAGTTGGCGTTGAGATTTGAAACTGTTTAACAAGCTGGTGCTGGTATATGCTGCCGGGAGCGGAGCTGACTAAAGTTCAGCTATATAGAGAGGGAACATGCTTGGAGGAATTTCTCTTCACTCTAAAGTATAAAGATTGCTGGAATAGTGCAAGTTGATTAGATTCATAAAGAACCACATGACCTATGCCAAAGGAAATTATCTTTAAAGCATCAAAGTGAGGAATAAAAATGAACCAATTCGGACAAACCACATGATGATGCAACTTCCTGTCGTATAATTGATAAAAAAGAAGGGTTGCAAAGTCATATGTAGAATGACTGTGTAGTTTAGGTAAATATTGAAAATAAAAGTTTAGGCGTGGTAAGCCAAAGTGCCTGAGGGCTTATTCCACCGCAGATGCCAGAGTTTCCTAACTAAAAGCTGATCAAGCTAACCTTACTGTTACCTCAGTGTAAATGCTCTACAGTTGAGTGGGAGTGCCCTTATCCTCTCAGCAGGGGAGAGAAAGAAATAGAGGAAGAGAAAGGGGTATGGAGATAAAGAAAGAGTCTTTAGGAAAGCGAGGCTCTCCTGACTAATTTTGGAGGGGTGAATAGTACAAAGTTCGAATTTGTGCCAGAGCATGATTTGCAATAAAAGCATGTGCGCCACAGCAAATATTAACAAGAATTGGAGGCGAATTCCATAGTTAGGGATAGGGTTATAATTGGCTACTTAGAAACCACCCCTTTTAGATATGATATGTATGGTCAGTTAAAACAATCGCAATGAGTCAAAAGAATCTTTTTCTTTTTTTGAAGCAATCAAAATAACTGACTTTAAAAAATATTTAGAATGTAGCTAAATTCTACAATTATGACTGTTTGCAAGGTGTTTTTATAACACATCTATTGAACATAAACCTGCAAGACATTATATTTTTTATAATGTCTATATATATTTTAGACTCATTACCTATCTTTTGTGTGTGTTTCCATGAAGAGAGGAGTGTTTGCAAAATGTGGTCATGTATATGTGCGTGTACCGTATGCGTATGCTTCAACACCTCTGTGGGTGTCTACATTCTGGGAACTCATTACCAGGAAAATCAATGTATGACATTGGTTTATAGTGGATGGCTTCTCATGAACCTAAGACCTCATTCCGTGCTAAGCACAGACACTGAAACATATGAACACAGAAAAAAACAACACAAGTCAATACACAATTCAATCAATTCAGTTTATACAGAAAGCACAATCATCCTTGATGAGCATGATCAAATACAATTGAAAATGTGTAAAGGCTTTATTTGTATATGTCTGTGAGTATGCTTGTAGACAATATGAACAGATGTGTGTCTGTGATCTTGTGCAAGGCAGCATGTGCATTAGCTTGTATGTAAGCATGTTTGCGTGATTGTGTATTAGTCCAAGTATGCATTTTGTGCTTGGGGTGTCAGTGTAATGAATATGTGTGTGTGTGTGTGTGTGTGTGTGTGTGTATGTGTGTGTGTGTGTGTGTGTGTGTGTGTGTGTGTGTGTGTGTATGTGTTTGCGTGTGCGTTTATGTGTGAGTGTGTTTGCAGGCAGGCGTGTCTGATGAAGATATCAGAGTTAGCAGAGCTAGGGCAGGACTGGAATGTTGAGGAGGACTGGGGGGCTCAACAGGCAGAAAAGAGGATGCTGTCTGTCTAATCACACAGACACACACACATGAACATCCTCACACACACCCTCCCTTCTCTCTGTCATGGCCTCTGCTCCTACTGTATGTGTGGCACGCAGCATGCTTTAAAGCCAGAACTACGTGGCACACCACTCTCTGCCGGGGGAATTCTCTACCTCTACATCACTCTCTCCTCCTTTGCACATCTTTCTCTGCCTCACTTCTCCGCTCCCCCACTCTTTTCCCTAACTGTGACTCTATGGAAACCTGAAAGAACTTTTGCTTGCAAAGCCTTCCAGCAAAAGTGACTCTCTCGTGCTCTTGCTCCCTCTATTTCTCTTTCCCTCCCATAGCCAATGAGAAGAAGAGACGGCAACCCCATGCTCAAAAGTGATCAATTTTTAATTTCTCACCACTTTTTCATGTTGTGTCAGAGATAGATGTCAGCAAACAGGAGCCCTGGGGAGGCTAGAAGAAGGACGAAGAGGGGGTGGTAGCAGATGAGGGAAGTGCAGGTGTGGAGAACAAAGAAGTGCAGCGAATAACAGAAAGGGAAACTATTAAGAGAGCTGAAAAAATAGACCAATGTTTACAATCGCAGTGTGTAAACAAATAGGTTTTCTACATTATCATTGCTCAAATACAGGAATGCCTGTCTTTTACATGTGATCACTATCAAGCTCATATCCAGTATGTTATAAACATTTCTTCATGTATCTTTCAATGCATGAATTTCTTACATATTCTGAGATTTTGTTAAGGTGGTGGCTGTTGTGTTTGTGCCAGAAACTGGATGAGTGGCTTGCTGTTTTGCTCTTCCTGGTGATATGGGCAGTGAAAATGAGCAGAAAATCTAACTGTTCCATATCAAGGAATATTTTTACTGCTGCTAATGTGACTTAAATACCTTGTTCCACAGCTGAGTGGGCTAGCACCTGCTGCAAGCGGCAGCTAGCCTATTACAGCTCAGTACAGAGCTGCCGCTAATTTTCTGATTCAATTAGCATGCCTCAGAGCTTTCCAGTTTAATTGCAAACTACTTCACAGTTACCTCTCTGATTAATCGCTGCCCATCTGCGAGCCACTGGACGCAGAACTTAGTGGAACAAATTTGTGTATTCTTAAATATCAGCTGCACCACCCTGAGTTGTTGAACAGGCTTCTCTCTCAAATGGTTACTGAGTGGCCCCAATATCTGACCCTGATCCCATACGACTGTATATTTTGAAGACTCAAAGAGCACATCCCAGTGTTCTGCAAATGTTTTCATGATGTTAGAAAACATAGTGACTGGCTCCTGCTTCTCACAACCTACAGTTGACAGGTGGTTGAAGGCTGAGGGAGGACTGTATGTGTGTTTTGTGTGCATGCTTAAAACAGACAAAGCTATGGATGACATGTTATAGTGAATCCAGTGTATAATTCATACTTCTTAAACTGAAAGGCTAAAGTCAGAGAAAGGAAGCCTGCAAAGGCAGTCTCCTACTCAACTATAACATCATTCATTAATTTCATTGTTTTACTTTCATTACCAAATTCTGCTCCACATTAACTCAGACGTGAGACCATCCTAGCACAACAATATTCCTAATTCTGATATCGACTTAAGTTAGTCCCAGTCCTGTGGGCTTTCAACACACATGCATCGGGATTCCCAAGTTTATTTATATAGCCCAAAATCACCAAACTGCATCAAGGGGCTTTACAATCTGCACAGCATACAACTCCCTCTATCCTTAATTAATACCCTTTAATTCCAATAAGGAGAGCACAGGATGAAATAAAGGTTTCAGGTGATCAGACAGGTATGAAGGGGTGTGCCTATTTAGAATTTTATAAGTAATCACTGGGCAGCTGTGGCTCAGGAAGTATAGGTTGTCCACTTATCAGAAGGTGATTCAATCCTCTGCCTCTCCAGTCTGCAAGTTAAAGTGTCCTTGGGCAAGATATTGGGCAAGATATTCAACCCCAAAATGCTCCCGATGGCTGTGCCATAAGTTTCTGTTGAGCAGTTGGCACTTGCATAGCAGCCTCTGCCATCAATGCATGAATGTGTATGTGAGTGGGTGAATGCTGACTATGTGGTCGAAAGACAAGAAAGGTGCTGTATAAGTGCAGTCCATTTACAATTTACCATCAGAAGCACCTCAAAGTCTGATTTAACATGGATAGGGAGCAAGTGATTATAGGCTAAAATTGGCCAGAGACAAACTGATTTTCGAATCAGTCTAAGAGTATACAGTGGTGTATGGTGTCAAAAGTTGACACAAGTCACAAAATGCTGTTGAAGTTGATGGTCCAATGTGGCAAATGGTAAATACATCAGCAACAACATTATAAAGATAGGGTAGTATTTCTTATCCAAGTGATCTGACACCACAGATGTGACAGCAGAGACAGTTGGAGCAGAAACAAGACTGTTCTCACCAGAAAAACGACAATATAGGTCGTGTGTGCAGCATGTAAGTACAACACATATTTACATTTATTGTGGCAGCAACCTCTAGTGGTGTGCAACACTAGCAAAGGAGGAAGTGGGGTGACGTAGGATACACTGAACAAAATTAAAACGCATCACTTTTGTTTTTGCCCCGATTCATCATGAGCTGAACTCAAAGAAGACTTTCTCTTTGTACACAAAAGGCCTATTTCTCTCAAATATTCACAAATCTGTCAAAATCTGTGTTAGTGAGCACTTCTCCTTTGCCAAGATAATCCATCCACCTCACAGGTGTGGCATATCAAGATGCTGATCAGACAGCATGGATATTGCAGGTGTGCCTTAGGCTGGCCCCAATAAAAGGCCACTGTATTGGGAGGGTCCGGGGCGGTCTGGAAACCAAAACCATGCCAAACCATGACGTGACGTAGGTCACCTGACTTACATAATGTAGTTAATGGTCATATGTGTCATTTTTGAAGGCACGGACAATTGCCACCAGTAGGTGTGCTAATTTAGGAAACGCTCATATGTGTTCTATTGGGTGGCATGGATAGAACGACCTGTGTTGTCGTTTAGGTTGGAGGACTTGTTGAACCACTATCGTGTGTGTGAATCAAGTCAAGTGTTACCAGTAGAGTGAATAGGTTAGGTTAGGTAGTAACTATAAAGGCTAGGTGGTTTGTAGAGAACCACATTGTGGAATAATTGGAGTCTGTTGCAATGGACAAAGCCATTCATAGTTGATGCAGATGGTTTAAATAGAAATTAATAACAGACTAATAAATAGATCAAAAAAGTAGCCTGAGCAACATGGGTATTGGTATAGTCAGGTGGTGAAACTTTATTTAATGGTAAGTTTCTAAGCCATGTTTTGCATAAACCAATTATATCATATGCTGAAAAATCAAATAATTTATCAGTAAGGTTTTGGTAGTCAGTGATCTGATATTTATAAAACCCAATTAGAAGGGAGGAAGAGAGACAGAGCACGAGCTACGCTAGTGTTGTTATGAGTTGTGCGTGTGCCTCGTGGACCCTTGATAAACCACACCAAGAATGCAATTCTCGGCTGGCATGCACAAGACGGCACAAGACAGGTGAAAGGCAGGCAAGCAGAACAGAGAGAAAAGGGTCAACAATAAGCCTCAGTTTAGCTGTAAATATACAGTGTAAGTTACAGTGACACCTCACCTGCCATGATTAAATTATCAGTCAACTATAGTCAAGACCTGACAATTGAGCGAGCAGGCTAGGCTAGGCTCGGGGATAATTTAACAAGGTAGCAACAGGGGCTGCCCAATAACCCTAGAATCATTTTGTCTACTATGATACGGACTTATGAAGATAAAGAAGAGTGAAGAGATTAAAACAGACTCGAGACGGGAGAAAGAGTAGACAGCAGTTGTCGATCTCACAAAATTCCCATTGTACACTATCGTATTGAGGCAAAAGGCAGAGAACAACAATCAAGCACAAAACAATTGCAATGAAATCTCATTAGCACAGAAATCAAACACCACTAACTTTAACTCTGGACTAGCATGCTACTAACTATGTAGGGTTTAAAACCTCCCATCAAATCATTAATGCATCTCATTAGACTAATGTTTATTCTTAACAATTATGACATAAAACAAATATAAATATTATTTCCTGCAGTAAGGATAGTATTTGGTACACAGAACAAAAAATCATGAGGAAAAGTACAGACAAAGTAATTTACTTGCTGCTGCGTAATTAAAAAAAAAACTGATTGTTAAGAGTGCATGGGGGCTGCACAAGATGGAGAAAGTATGTGATGTATCATAAATGTATTGGACACTGACAAACAAGTGGTGTAGCAATAAGAAATGGATGTATATTGTTTTCCTGGCCCATTCAACAAGCTGCATGGACAGACTGAATAAATTGAGTTTACTAAAATCCAAAACAAATTTCAGACTTTAACCACAACTATTTAAGCTGTGATAACAAAAATACAATTTTCTAAAGTTCAAATATGAATAAAATTATGTCCTATTCTAATCCAGTCAAAATACTTAAAATACTTAATTATCCAAATAAAGTTGCTATAAATCTTTATTTGTACAATTCCTGACACCTTCTTGTTGGTGGATGTGTTCAAAATGTTCCTTAAAGCTTTAACAAAGCACAATAACATGAGCTCTAGTTTAATGAATCGCCACTGCTACAATATTGCAGCTCTTGAATTATTAAAAAAAAAAAATCATATCACAATAATGATAAAATCAAGAGTTGTCAACAGTGTTTCCACACAGAATAATACAGAGGGCTCAAATTTAAAATGTAATATTAAAAATACTGTCACCCTTTTCTCTGATATACCTATAATATACAACAACAATGCCTCTAACTGTTGCCTGTGTAATACATTCTCTACCTTGTCCTGGACCAAATACTGAAGACATTCACCTGCAGCCCTGGTAGCCCTCAGGCATTCTCAATGGACTGACTGTTGATAGCCTGATCTTTAATTTTTCCTAACCTCCCCCAACTGAAGGACTCAGGGTGGCTTAGTCTAGACCTGGAGGTCATAACCCTCCTCGAGACTCACCAGGAGACCCATCACCTCTCCGACCAAACCAGATCAATAGCTCTGTGTTGTCTGGGCCGTCGGCCAGTGTTTACTTGTGTTGACCTCTGGAGCTCATGAAGAGCAGCATAGGATAGATGGCAGCAGAAATAGAGTAAAGCACCATGGCAGAGACGATGGGGGCATACAGTGGACAAGCATCGGAGAGAAGAGCAGAGACACTGCCATCAAAGAAGAAAGGAGCATGGTTGGAGAGGAGAAGGGTAGAGAGAACATGAGGAGAGGGCAATAACGAGTGTTCAAGAGAAAGCAAGTACACTAATATCAAAGGAGTGGAACAGAGGTGAGCGGAGAGCTTTAACAATGAGAGGGAGGAGGAAGATGGTTAAAGAAGTGTAGCTTGGGTCAGAGGTAAGCCTGAGGTATCTCAGGTTATCATATCAGTCTAGTGTTAGCTAGAGACTGCCTGCTATCATAGCCGGGCATGTTGCTCCCAATCCCTCCCAATCCTCTTCTCTGTTCTCCAACCCAGCCCTGTTGACAAATCTAAAATCAAGGTCACAGCAGTGTTTACACAGCCTTTAGCCCAAATTACATCATCCAAACTCTGGCCCACTGGATGCATCACACTGTCACTGACAGTAAATGACCTGGCAGGCTGCCGTCCAGCTGAAAGAGGAGAAACAGAATGAGAGAGACAACGAGGGGGGTGGAGTCAGATAAAGAGGAAAAAGTCTGATAAAAAATGTGAAAAATAAATGGCACAAGAGCTTGGCATGTAGAGACGTATTAGGGTGTTCAACCCCCCCCACACACACACAAAAAATGTAATGTCTCCAAAACACACACACATAGCAGTATTGTCTTATTGTCTGAGGCAGTGTTTTCCCTTTATGAGTCTCCACACTAAACAACAAGGGAGCATAATGCATATTGTTGCTGGCTCCCAATAATGATGCATAACCCGGTGGCTGCACAGAAATATAATACCAATATGTCAGGTCTCTGATTTGGCCACAATTTGCATGGTTATAATAGCTTATCGACTGGCTCAAGGTTGAGCAGGGCCAGGCGGCTTCACTATAATGACTGGCCGTGTGCCTCCGACAGTTTATTTCAAGCTTCTGTGGCTCAGTCACCCGGCTCCCTATCTCGTCAATACCCAATCTTGATCACACTATCTGCATCCTGACAAAGTCTGCACAAACATTACTGCCCCCCAGCCCCCACCCCCATTGCCAACAAGCTCACCTCCACCTCATCCATCCCTTCCAACCCAGTGCTTTTCTTCCTTTAAATTATTCCTGCATCATACAAGCATTTCCCATGGAGATCAATACAGGTGCAATTCATTAGGCCTCCCAAAATCTGCTTGTCTGCAAGCATTTGCTTGTATAACAGCTATCGACCCTTCCCAGTTTGGCCCAGCGCCCACCGTGTTCAATGTCTGTGTAGCAGCACAACAGGCGAGGTCCAGAAGCAGAACCAAACTTTTTGAAATTAAAATTATGGATTTTGTATGAAACAAGGAAAAATAGGCTATGATACAACCTCTAAAAACAAGCATTTGTATTTTTAAAACAAATAAAATAACTTTTTCAAACGGGAAACAAACACCAGGTTTCCTGGGTGAAAGTCCGATCTCTGATCCATCCAACCATCCCGGGGTGAGACCGGGTTGAAGTTAGTAGAATATTTGAAATAACATGCAAAGCTGGTTAGTTTTTTAGAAGGAGATATAACAAAATTCTTAATTAAAAACATAATTAACAGAATAATAATGGGAAAGTCTAGTTGCAGAAGTATGAAATTTACAGGACATACTTTCAGATGATATACCTAAGTTTTCTATTCACAAAAAACCTTAAGAGGGTCATCACAGGGGAAGATGTGACGTCTCCCTGCTCTTTTTGTTAAAAATGTGCGTCTCACATTGGTTTCCCCGACAGTAGTGGTTGGCAAGAGACGGCCTGCGGGCCAAACAAATAAATAAATAAATAAATAAATACTTGCTGAAACAGATCATGACTGCAACAGTTACTCACATAATCACTTAAGTGATTGTGCCTACAAAATAAAAGCGCAATAAAGTTTTTTGCAGCTCTGCTTTGACATTCAAAAGAGTCTGTGGCTGCTTAACACACTTCTGAAAAAAAGCCTCAGGAAACGTGAGATTGGATTCCCTTGAATGAGAAGTGCAGGAATTTCCTCTGCCTGGAAACGCTGGGGAAATGAAGCGTCCATAGGCTGATGGATATGGATCAATCACACACTCGAGCACATTCTTTATTGTGAGCATATGAAACAGTCTCCTCATCCTTAATTTGTTGAAGAGGGAAAATAAATATGTTCGCCAAGGGGGGACCGAACTACAGATACTGCGAGATATTCAGTGCTTACTTCAACACATTAGTTTCTGACATATATCAAACCTGCGTAGTGACAATAACTTGGTTTCAACATTTCACTACCACATCAGAACATATAGCCGCATCCCCCCGAGCATACCCCGCTCTTGCTGTTGTAGAGCTGACCAGTATAAGCTTCGCCTGCGCTCACAGCTCCGCTGTGCCCCAGCGAGCATTCCCCGCCGTCGCTGCTGCAGAGCTCTGCTCACAGCTGTTCTGTAGTATATTTCTTAATTCTGAAGGTGGGTTCAAAGAGATGATACTGTAGTATACAACTACTCTACTGTAGTATACAGTATCAGGTAATGAAAACATGCGGACATACACTAAATTAAGAATTACAGAATCTAAATATTTTAAAATCATTTCATCTGAGAGAGGAAAAAGTAATTAAATTAAATTAGGAAAGTAGAGAGAAGAGGGATATGCAGAAGGGTTAAACAAGAGACTTGGATATGTGCAGAAGAAAGATGAAAGAAAAGAGATAGGCAGCAGTAAAGAAGTGAGGACAGAATAACTGCTGTAAGGCAGAGGTCTGTCTTCATAGAGTACTCTATGAGTTAGTCACTGGAAGTCCTTTCCTTTCCAACAGACAACAACACTTGACAATGTTATTGCTCCAACACTAACATTCTCTGAGTCTGTGTCAAGGGCACCACCTTGAGAGAAAGTACTCAAGTGCAGAGGAAAGGGGTCATACAACAAGAGAAACCATGCTCTTCCACTTCAAGATTTCAAGCGAATGTAGCTATTCATAAAATACAACAAATTGCCTCCTCATTTGTAAAACAACAACCACAAACTGTTGTTTGTTCTGCAAGAATCCCATTCTGTTGAAAATCTCCATCTAAATGTAATGAACAAAACATTTAAACCAAGATTAATAACAGCTCACAAACATATTGTTATTTTAAAGTTAAAATATAAATATAAAAGTGTTGGATCTTCATCTAGATTTTCAAAGTAATCTCATGACTACAGACATTACAGTGTTGTGTCTGTGAACTGATTTTTCACATACATATCAGTATCCTCATTAATAATCTATTTAAACATCACTTACCTTTTGGACCAAAGGTAAGTGATGGCACTCTACAGTGTCTCACAAAGAAAGCCCCCATTACCACTCACATGAGATCACAAAACAAATCTTTTCTTTTGTTGAACGCAACTCTCAGATATTTGTATTTGAAACAAATTAATGAGAAAATCCCACCTGTAGTGTTTTTTGAACATCAAAAACAGAGAATATTTTTTTTGTTTTGATCATGTAGAATGATAGGTTGCCCTGTATTTAAAAAACAAAGCCCCCAAAGCATCCCACTGGTTGTCTGATCACAAACCTATCCCATTGCTTTGACAAATCAATTCCGAAACATCTCTGTTTTGGATGTTATGAAGCCATTTCCAAAACACAAAGAAGGAGGAGGGGGCTAGAAGGAGAAGAAAGGGATAAATCAAAAAGGGGTGGTGGAAACAGGAAAGCAGTGGTCCTCTGTCGAGAGGTCAGAGTGAAGGCAGTGTGGCCATGCCCACTGTGGGCACTCAGCTGGAACTAAATGTGGACGCCGAGACGCCAACTATTGGAGCACTGCCAAGGACCTCTCACCCTGCAGCGCTTTCTCTCTCTCTTTTTTGCCCGAGACTCAACAATGAGTGGAAACTCGCTGCCTCCCGCCGCACAAACCCACTCCACATGCCCCCCAACTCCCCCACACTACACACCCCTTCCCCATTTCGCACTCCTTCAGTCATTCAGCTTAACATGTTCATTATGCAGGGACGGTAGGACAGAAGAAGATCACTGAAGGAGGTGAAAGTGAATAGCTGAGGGGTTAACTTTAGAACTCTGACAGCGATGTCACCCAAAATATTACACTCATTTATATTTCAACACCCCTCTCGGTGTTTGGGTGGTTATGGGCATGTGTGTTTGTGCAGGACCACCCTCTCTGGGATATGTGGGAGAGACAATGGGTCCAGTGAGCCAGTCCAAACAGCTGTGAGTGAGCTGGGTGTCATACCACCTACACACACACGCACGCACGCACACACGCACACACACACACCATCTGTGAACACCAACACATGACAGAGCAAATAGGATTACAGTATGGAGGAAGACAAGGAGGATGATCCAAACACCATAATATCATTTCCAAGAAGAGACAGGATGGGGCAGGGCATGGGGCAGGCTGGGGTGACGGGTTTACCAGGGGGTGGGGCAAGGGCTTAGCTGGTCAGAGGTCAGACCTACAGTGCAGCGATCTAATGGCTGTCTGGTTTGTGCACCAAAGCTTAGCTCATGTTTTCCAAAAACAAGATAGAGAAACTAGGCCAGGATTGAAGAGATGAAAAACACCACAAATAGCACACCGGATAAATGAAATGCACCAAAGTTCACATAGTTCAAACCTTTTTTTTTGCGGTAGACCCTTGTTTATTTTAACTCCTCAGAGACTTAAGTTATTCAGAGTCAAGTATTTGATATATAAGAAGACATAGTAATCCCTGATTATAATTTATAAAACATAAAACATACAAGCATGTGTATTGTGTATTCTAATTTATAGTTTATATGGATCAAAATTGCTTATGTTGTAAGAACAAATAAACTCTAGTCTATATGAGGTTTAATTCTAAGACTTAAGTCTGTGTTTATGTCTACAAAGGGTTGGTGGCAATTTTAGATGGTTGGTAAGCTCTTAGCTCCCTTTGTGTAAAGGTTACAGGCCAACATCGGACATAAACCTTATAACATGGTCAACATAAGTACTGAGTGTCAGCTGCGATTAGACAGTCAGGTTCAATCCTTGGTGTACCCTGTCATTCGAAAGAAACATTTTCATATAACTTCATTATCATGTGATTTGTCAACTAATATTCAATGTATTAAAACAGATTATGGTTGCGTTAGAGGATTAGAGGGCTTTTAAGGAACCAGAAATGAATGCACAGTGACCCCAGACCCATCCATACACACACACACACACACACACACACACACACACATATTTGTACAGAAAATTCACACCAACCTTGCCATATATGAAAGAGATTATAATGTGATTTCCAGAATTGTAGTACAAAACAATCAATTTCTCACTCATTCATTCATTCATCAACAGAGCATTCATTTCTCTGTTGATTGGTTCTAGGGCCTGCCTGAGCGACAGAAAAAGGTTGATCTTGGGGCCAGAGCAGGGCAGGAATGCCAAGCATGGGTTTAAGCTGTAAGGTAAGATCTATGTCAGAAGCCTCATCGTGTGTAAAACTAAATCTCTGGGCCGAGTTGAGCAGGTCTTGAGTAGGAACTGACACAATCTAACATGAACACATCCAGCGTGGTCCACAGGAGCCAGCCTGACATGTGACTGACTGCGACACCTGAAGGTGAAAGGTCAATACAGATTTCAGCAAATCTGAGCAGGCACAGCATGAGCTTATATTCAGGGAGGGAAGGGGGCATGGCTTGGCCTCCAACCCTTACCCGCTAAGACCCTTGAAGTTTTTTACCATGACCTAGACTTGACTCCTTCATCTGGGATGTTAGCTATACTAATTACTGCCTGATAGCCGCCTGGTGCCAAACGCAATTCACTTCCCCTGATTCTCCTCGACTCTGCTCCAACAGCTGGTGCCAACCTTACTTAGCGCTCATGAAGTGTTTCAGACACAAAGTGCAAGCCCCAACCTTTCTTCTGAATTTTGTTTTCTGTTGTTCGAAGGGCAGGGGTTGGGGGCAAAGGCGAGCTGCACTATGTAACATCAGAAGGTCAGCAGACATGCACTCTGAAAGAAAAAAGAATTTCATAAGCCAAACAAAAGGGGATTAAAATGGCGCCAAAGACAGTTCCGGAATATGCACGTCAGAATACTGACGCCACCCATTTGCATCTCAAGGGTAGATATAAGACAAACGGTCTGCTCTGTGGCTGGGGATTCTATTATGTTATAAACGAGGGACAAGTGGTGTTGGCCGTGGTTGGAAAGAAGGCCAGAGCCACACAGTGGTCAGGTGACTTAGGCTCAATGATGGGGAAGGGGACCCTCCCAATAGAGTCAGGAGGTCCAATTTATTTTCTCTATGCCCCAAGGCCCCCTGTCAACCTTCTGGCGCCCTCCAGTACCTGATCTGCATGTCTACCACTTGGCCTTAGACCCCTTTCTGTACCCTCTGGGCCACTCCCACATCTCACTGCAACAGCTAGTCATATCTGGGAAGCCAGAGCAGGTCCAAATCAATGTGAGCTTGTCTGTGATTATCAGCATGTGGGTGTATATGTGTGGTGTGTGAGTGTGTCTTTGAGGGTGTATCACTAAGTGTGTCTACATGTGTAGGGCTATCTCTGAGCATGTTTGTGTGCATTTGAATCTGTAAGCATACATGCTGTTTGTGTGTGTGTGTGTGTGTGTGTGTGTGTGTGTGTGTGGACAAGTGGCCTGTCTATATTGATTAGATAGGAGGTGAGCCCTGCAGTAGGCGGACATATTGGCTGACCAGCACACAGATGCAGAGGCAGGGGGTGTTTTTCCGCTGGCTCTGTAGTTTAGCCCCGAGAGGCTCACAGAGGTGATAACCAGTCTGTCTCTAGGTCACCAAGATAACATGCCTATACACACAGCATTCTTCTTGGGAGAATATACACACAAGTGTAGGTGAGTATCTGTAAGTGCAGGAATGCAAGCACACATATCTTCACCCAAGTATAAAGGCTCACACAACAAAACCACACTTGTTAACATGACCTGTCACAGATGACACAGTTAGCGGGCCTCAGGGAAATTAACCCGAGTTTTAGACTGAAGGGATGGACAGAAAGTGACTAAAAAGATATAAACAGAAATTATATGATAAAAGCAGTGGACAAAGCCCAAACACCACAATCTCATGATATAGTTAGAATATGCACAGTACATGCCAAGATCCCAAAATAGGTTTCCTTGGTTTGAAACATGTCAGTCATCTCAAATGAGACACCACTTAGGAGAATGGAGAGCAAGACAAGTGAGACTAACATAAATGGAGATTAGACCATTTAAAAACCAAAGCAAATGTTTACAAAGGGTTTGGTTTGGTGGTAAAACAAACCCACTTAGTTGCACACTGAGGAAAACATTCTACACTGGACCTTATGACACATTTATCACTGTGTTGGTCCAGGTCAGTGCCAGACCATTTTCAGAAATAAAATGTCAGCTGACACACAGGTCAAAGGTCACCTGGTGCTGCCCAGAGTAGTGACAGGCCAGCAACAGTCGGAGGATGCCGGTGGATAAACAAGAGAAGCAGGAAGTGAGGGCTGAGGATTAGAAGCCATGGCATCAGTGAGGGATCAGTGTAGCCTATTTCATTACTCCCAGGCACACTAAGCAAAACAACACTCCAAGCACTTTATAATTACTGCTTCCTAGGCTACAAACAAGCTCTGTTTATTACCCCTTTTACTCCTTGGTGCTTTCACTGGAAAAAAATCATCCTCTAATTGTCACATTTCTCTAACACTAGCGTGAATCGCTTTCACAGGCGGTTTGTCTCCTGTCCTGGAGATGGCTGGTTAATAAAGTTTTTATCTGTCAACATGGAGCACAGGGGAGGATCCAAGGTCACTGCTGCATATTCAAAATCTGGCTGGTTGTTGAATCTACCATCACTTTTGTTTACATAATTATATAAATAAAATGTAATTTTCTTTTCTCAGCAAAAAAGACAAACATTTTAATTTGAGGCTGATTATGACTCAAGGACTTTCAAGGATGATTTTTTCCCCTTAATTTTCTAATGATGTCTTTGCCATTATGTGCATTCCAAATATATTCTCACAGCTTCCATGTTTGTTCTTTTTTATTTCATAAAAATCATATTAAATGTGCATTTAATTATAACCTAATTGTGCAGAAGAGAGGGGGTAAAACTGCTGCCACAGTATATCAAAACAATTTAGCTAAGCAGGAGTGGTGGGTTTAAACTAATAGAAGAAACATCCAAACCCCTCGCTCTTACACACTTACAGCGTACACTCACGAACGCGTTGACAGTAAACTGAGTGGCTTTTGCAGATGTTCGATCTCAGCACGAGTTCTTCAATCCACTAGCTGGGCATACAATGTATGTGTGTTTGTGTGTATTAATTAACAGCTAAACCTTATGAACTGGCTTCATGAACCCATAACAATGACAGTCTACATTTAAATATAAATGTTTAACAAGCCCAACAGAGATCAGTATAACAACAAAACCATCTTACTTGCACCTATTTACAGTTAATAAACACTTCTGGGAGCCACAATCATAAAATCTAATTAAAAGTGAGGAGCAACTAAATGTTGTTTGTGCCACAATATAATTACCATGTCTGTATTGAGTAATTTACAAATTGTTCACAACTATTGATAAATTAAGATGAGATGGCACCTAAACTCCAAATGACCAGTTTGAAGGGCATACAAAACCAAACTTATTAGTTGGTCTAATGTTAAAAATCAAAAAAGTTCATCTTTATCATATAACAAAAATGAACACGCTGAAAATACATATATATATATAACTGCAAAGAAATGACATCCATCAGTATTGGCAGGTTTGGTAAATGATATGGTCCTATTTATGTTCTTAATCTTGAATAAAAATAAGCAATTTTTTGGGTAGCATAAACTTATTTATGGTGACACCCTCATATGATTACTCAATAGATTAACCTCTCCATGCTGTAATCTACTTTATCCCATCAACTAAGTTCACTTAGTGGCAGCAGCTGTGAGGAATACTACATTTACTGTCAAATGTTTTACAATATCTTGACTAAAATAACATTATGTATTTCAGAAGTAATGTATGCATCAGTTAATGGAAATTAAATCTTTTTTTTTTAAACTCCAGCAATGAGGCAAACACAGCGCTATTAAGGTGTGAGGTTTTCCTATTTTGCTTGGTTATCCTTTCATCTTCTCACAGACAGGGTCAATGCCAATAACGATTATAAGTATCATTAGAGGGTTGTTGCTACATGGATAACATCATAGCAACACTTGGTGGGTGGCAACTTCTGCCTTGTTAATGAGGGCATGATGATACTGGAAGAAGGATTATTGCTACAAGTTATAATGCTAGCAGTGGTCAGAATT
The DNA here is from genome assembly GCF_014851395.1 of Micropterus salmoides. NCBI lineage: Eukaryota > Metazoa > Chordata > Actinopteri > Centrarchiformes > Centrarchidae > Micropterus > Micropterus salmoides. The sequence goes on from NW_024044459.1 coordinate 28,091,643, forward strand.
GTCTGTGCCTTACTGGGGCTTATTGGATTAATTCCTGGAAATGCACCTAAAACCAGTCCATAGACACAAGAACCTTGCATGTTAATATAGTATTTCTGGATTTTAAGCCAAACCACCACCTGCATCTGGGACAAGTAATTAAAATACTGTTCAGTCAGTGATGATCAGGAACACTGGCCACCATTTTTCATCCTCATCTTTGCACTTGATCCTGTTGATGATGCAGCCATCAAATGTGGTATATACATGGTTTGTGGTTCTAAGTGGTTTGCCACATGTCGAGGTCAGGGGTAAAGGCTGGGCGGATTAGAGCCTATATTGAGTCAATGAGAAGAGGCCATATGGGCAAATGAGATCCATGTCTGTGAAGCACTAATCTGGGGATGCCCTCTGAGTGACCAGGGATGGACACCATCCATAGCAGTTCAGAGGCTTGGGGATTCGAAAGCCGCCTGTGGCCTGCTCTAATGTACCCAGTATATTAGCTCCCCCATCTGACCCTACATACTCAGAGGGGAAAAGAGCCTGGCTATGAACATGAAAGAAGATTAAAAACATTATTAGAGTAAAGAAATACAGTACACTCTGCAATACACAATGTCAGTGAGTAATATGAAGAAATGGTCGCAATGTTTACTATATGTTTAGTAACATTTGTTTCTCAAATGATTCAACAATTCTCCCTGTTGTCTGAATCTTACTACTAAAATAATGTCCTTTAAAATCTGTCCTCATGAGTGTGATTCAAGTCAAATCATTACAATATAATGACATACAAACTGTACATTGTACATACAAATGTGTTTAAAGTGAAAGAACTTCTATAGAAAGAAATATATAGTTATTAGCAATCTGCTGATAAAATACTTGTCTGCCCCATAGCAAGTAAAAGGGAAAAAAATTAAATAAATAATTAAAACAGTAGGAGGTAAGGCAAGAGAAAAAATAAAAGTGGAGATAAAACAAGAAGGAGGGGGGGTATTTATTAGAGATACTGTCCCAGTGATTGGCTGCAAGGCGGGTAGCAGAAGGACAAATGGACAAATCTGAGGAGCTAATAAGAGTGAATACGGAACAGCCCTCATGGGCAAATCTGGCACTAAGATGATAATGAGATTATAAAACCCCACTATATTGCAGCAAATTGTATAAGTGTTTCATTGAACCTTGTTGAACTTTCATTTATGCATGCCAGGCTTTCCCTTTTTGTCTCTCCCCTTTCTTCTTTTTCCTGGGATGATGGGTAGAGTTTTAGAGAGGAGGAGAGGATAAAATACCTCCTGGATAGAGTTTACCTAGTGCAGAGGTGAAGTGAAGACCACAGACTGGGCTTTCCAGACTCGCTTCTAGTTAGCATAATCACAATAGGCTAAACTATTAAAGCAATAGTGTTCTGCATATGAGACGTGATTATAAATCACAGTTCATATCTTGTAAAGATCCTTCATACATGCATACAACACAAACATATATATTTATAAAATGTCTAACCCAGTAGTAAATATAACTGAAAGCCTAAAGTACTGTATTTTGTTTTTGTTTTGCCCAAGCTTTGATATTTTCAAACAATAACATGTAAAACATGGCCCAAATGACAGCTCCAAAAAGACTTCCATATGTCTATATTTGAACAACAGTTAACCAAGTTGAAAGGAGGAGAGCAACATAAAAAAATATATTTAAAAAATTTAAAAGCTGGAAAAACATCAACATTAATTCACTTGCTTACCCACAAGTCCCCTTAAAATTTCTTTATTAAAAAAGTAAAGAGAAAAATTAAAAGGATTTCTAGTAAAGGTGTTCAGACTTTTATTTTCTGTAAAAGACCATAGTGTTTTTCACACTAACTCATCAAGTCATAGATCATGAAAATTTGTTAATGTAATGAACTGCCTGTGACATATCATACCACTAAGGATAATTTCAATTGCTTTTGTCCAAATAATGTCATTGTTGTCACGTATAATTTATTTTGCTGTTGAAAATTAGATGCAGTGTATCTTTGTATACTACCACAGATACTGCTAATAATAAAACTTATCTTCACATAACTCAAATGAGTTGTAAAGATAACCTAATGCAACACTCAATATTTCAAGAACCTCACCTTAAGAATTATATAGTGTTTAATTTGACAAGCTTGTACAATTATTAGCTTGGCATATTGATCAACTTCATTTCCTCCTGTTTGACAGGTAAGATAAATAATAGGCAAAGCCCTTGTCTTGGAACTGTTGAAAGGGCTTGTCTATTGACTTTGTCGGCATATCTTTGTTCCTGATCTGGGTGAAGATCCATGTCCGACAGAAAGCAAAGTGCTGGTGTAGATCAATATAACACGGACAGTCCAGAATTTAATCAAATAATTGAGTCAAAGTGGTAAAGTCTTTGATTCAAAGGAAATGTCCCTGAGAACCACAACCTACATGACTGAACAGATTGCCCTGTCACCATGGAAAAATACAATGAACGAATGGGATTTCGCAGAGGAATCCATCAAGGTTGGTTCAGATGTTTAATGATGATGGTTGCCACAAAAGTTCCTAACGTAAGAATACATTCACATCTGTTTATTTTCTTTGTGGTTGTTATCCCCAGTGCTTCAAAGACGGTTTTGAAGTAGACCAGTTGAGGCAAGTTTAACAGGCCCGTGTCTATACACTCAAACAAAAATTGAAGTTACAAACATACAATGATTTTTGGCATACAGGTGCTGGTCATATAATTATAATATCATCAAAAAGTTGATTTATTTCAGTAATTCCATTCAAAAAGTGAAAATTGGATATTATATTCATTCATTACACACAGACTGATATATTTCAAATGTTTATTTCATTTAATTGTGATGATTAAAACGGACAACTAATGAAAATCCCAAATTCAGTATCTCCGAAAATTAGAATATTACTTAAGACCAATACAAAAAAAGGATTTTTAGAAATGCTGGCCAACTGAAAAGTATGAACATGAAAAGTATGAGCATGTACAGCACTCAATACTTAGTTGGGGCTCCTTTTGCCTGAATTACTGCAGCAATGCGGCGTGGCATGGAGTCGATCAGTCTGTGGCACTGCTCAGGTGTTATGAGAGCCCAGGTTGCTCTGATAGTGGCCTTCAGCTCTTCTGCATTGTTGGGTCTGGCATATCGCATCTTCCTCTTCACAATACCCCATAGATTTTCTATAGGGTTAAGGTCAGGCGAGTTTGCTGGCCAACTAAGAACAGGGATACCATGGTCCTTAAACCAGGTACTGGTAGCTTTGGCACTGTGTGCAGGTGCCAAGTCCTGTTGGAAAATGAAATCTACATCTCAATAAAGTTGGTCAGCAGCAGCAAGCATGAAGTGCTCTAAAACTTCCTGGTAGACGGCTGCGTTGACCTTGGACCTCAGAAAACACAGTGGACCAACACCAGCAGATGACATGGCACCCTAAACCATCACTGACTGTGGAAACTTTACACTGGACTTCAAGCAACGTGGATTCTGCGTCTCTCCTCTCTTCCTCCAGACTCTGGGACCTTCATTTCCAAAGGAAATGCAAAATTTACTTTCATCAGAGAACATAACTTTGGACCACTCAGCAGCAGTCCAGTCCTTTTTGTCTTTAGCCCAGGCGAGACGCTTCTGATGCTGTGTCTTGTTCAAGAGTGGCTTGACACAAGAAATGCGACAGCTGAAACCCATGTCTTGCATACGTCTGTGCGTGGTGGTTCTTGAAGCACTGACTCCAGCTGCAGTCCACTCTTTGTGAATCTCCCCCATTTTTGAATGGGTTTTGTTTCACAATCCTCTCCAGGGTGCGGTTATCCCTATTGCTTGTACACTTTTTTCTACCACATCTTTTCCTTCCCTTCGCCTCTCTATTAATGTGCTTGGACACAGAGCTCTTTGAACAGCCACCTCTTTAGCAATGACCTTTTGTGTCTTGCCCTCCTTGTGCAAGGTGTCAATGGTTGTCTTTTGGACAGCTGTCAAGTCAGCAGTCTTCCCCATGATTGTGTAGCCTACAGAACTAGACTGAGAGACCATTTAAAGGCCTTTGCAGGTGTTTTGAGTTAATTAGCTGATTAGACTGTGGCACCAGGTGTCTTCAATATTGAACCTTTTCACAATATTCTAATTTTCTGAGATGCTGATTTTGGGGTTTTCATTAGTTGTCAGTTATAATCATCAAAATTAAAAGGAATAAACACTTGAAATATATCAGTCTGTGTGGAATGAATGCATACATTATACAAGTTTCACTTTTTGAATGGAACAACTTAAATAAATCAACTTTTTGATGATATTCTAATTATATGACCAGCACCTGTATTTTAGTAAAAATACCAAAAGGAGGTTGTTTCGTATATGATTCTAATCAAATACAAGGAAGGAAGGAGAGGTGAGTAGTTTGTTATGATGATGATGATACTCTTTTTCCTTTCTTCATTTACTATCCTGTGAACAAAAGCTAACAAGATGGCATGGTATGATGATCCAAAGTTGGGGAGCAGAAAAGTAGAGCGAGCCTCCATGATGTTCAGCCAGTCAAAGGATATACCACTATCAAATACAAAGACGTCATGGACAAGGCATCAGACCATCATTCATGGGCACAAAACAAAGAAAACCTGTTAATGCAAGATGCAGAGAAAACCCAATATTTCTGTCTTGGCCAAAAACCATTTCAGATAATCACCTCACCAAAAATTAAATGTTTTTGAATCCATATTCCTTTCAAGAAGTTTTTATATCAAGCTTCAGCTTCAATGTCATTCTTCATTTATGCTGAAGTGTTGTGTCTAAATGTATTTCAACATTAATAAAGATTCACACATCTTTAATCAGAGAGGAACCTTTAAGTTGACAAAGTGATTTTTCCTTCCTTCCAGCTGTCTTGACCTAAAACTTCTTCATCTACACCTGCAACCTTTCAATGACTCCATATCAGATATCAGAAAATCCATACAAATAAAAACAAAAGTAAATGAAAACAAGAGCTAAGAGGGAAGATATTCTGAATAGTCAATATTCTCCTTTCATATCCTCTGTTTATCTCGTACACCAGACTCTTGATAATAAGCCAAGGTACCACTCGCCAAGGCAGCTGTGAGTTAAATATATTGCAATGCAAATTTTCCATAAAATAGTCTGGCTCACAGTTCCATTTCACAGGTGCTTTGCATATAAAAAATCTTATATGTTTGCCCATTCATGATCCCAGCATTCGATACCCTGACACGCATGTGTGTGCCAAGAAGTGGACCACCAAAAGATGAGTGGCCACAATATTCAGACATCATGAACCACATTTAGGCATGTCAGTAACATGCCATGAATTTTCCAAACCTACGTTTTAATGTCTGTAAAAGAAACATCAACACAAACTTTGCAGTTTGTGTTGATGTTCTAAACAAACCGCAAAGTTTGTGTTGATGGCTTTTTAATTGTAAACATATTCGTTAGCCTGTCAAACAAGGTTTCATTCCTTTAAGCAAGTTTACAGACTATTATCCATAGACAAACAGGTCTCACTGTCTAACTGAAACCTTCAGTTTGACATTTCCAGTTTTTGTTATTTTGAAAACTGTTCACGTTGTTCTAACATTTCAACTAACAACTGTCACTTTTCTGGTGTCTTCAAATCAGGGTATCTGTAGAATAGAATATGAAATAAAAACACCTTTACCTTAACACCTTTTTTTCTTTTTTACCAGGATCAAGAAACTTTGTTTTGTTCTTGCTGAAAAAGACTTTTGCAGAAGATTTAGTTCCCCAAGTAATGTCATGGCATAAAGCTTCTGCAACTCAACATTCAGATACTAAATCATAAATCACACAGCTCCATAAGATGGAAAAAATGAATAGATGAACACTTTCCTTCTCCTTTTCAATTCTGTGCCTTCAATATGACCCCATCACTGCTGACTTTAGTTTGAGGGTGGCACGGTCCAATCGGCCAATCGCCATCCAGTGAAGTGTTGTTTGAGATTTACACAGGCACTAAAGAAAAATAGTCAAAGACTGTCATTGTTTGATGGTTGGGTTGGGTCAAAAGGGAAATATTATGAACATTTAAACATTATAAAGAGAACTCCTGAATCACTGCTAAACTATAAGAAATCAATTATAAGTTGGTAATCTGATCATCTATCGTAGTTTATGATATCTTAAGTATAATCACAAATCAAACCAAATTGCTAGTCTGTCCCACAAATCAGCAATTTATTACTGGTTTCTGACAGACAAACCAATCCCTGACATCAAGAGTCCTTGTTGTCAGCATTTTCCACACCATTACGATATGGTCTGTCACAAATGTGACCCAGACAATAGCCTGATCCAACCTCAGTACATCCAGGTCAGAGGTTAGGGTCCGGTTCACCAGAGTTTACTTGTCTATTTCCTGCAACACTAGCACAACGTGGGCCGGTCAGGCTAAGAAAACAGTGAAAAACATATGTGAAAACACAGACACAAACACATACATATTTTCATGCGATCGTCCAACAAGGCAGCGGACTTCCACCTTACCAAGCTGAAATAACAGTGGTTGGAAGGGGTGAGGTTAATTTGAGTGGGCCTGAGTTTCCTCTTAAAGAGTTAAATCACACTAACATTAGTCAGACGTGTGTGTGTGTGTGGTGAAGAAGTGCAGACAGCTAGAGGTGTTTCACGGTCAGCAGTGTGTGGATCAGGGAGGTGAGGGTTACAGTCAAGTCAAACCTACAGCAGGACAGCGCAATAAGAGCATGACATTGTGTGTGTGTGTGTGTGTGTGTGTGTGTGTGTGTGTGTATGCTCTGAATCAGGCTGTCTGCTTTTATTCTCAGGCACTCTTTTGTGTCTCTGTGGTATCTCGGTACATTAATAACACTGAGCCACAGAAGGATGAGCCTTAGGTAAAGAAGAAAGGCAGAGTGACCTCCCATGTCATTGCACAGGAATTATTTCTCATTTCTATTACAATATTGCATCACTTTTCTGGCCAACTCCCTGCTATTTTCATTCAAGATACAAAAATCAAAAAATCCTTTCAACAAAATCCTCACTTTTAATTATGCAAAACCTAGTAGGAAAGCAGGACGGTGGGCACATCAAAAAATTACATATAGTAGCATATTTATGTTGTGTAAAAAAAATTTGAGTCTTTATCCGCAGTCCATTAGGGTTAATTACAGCCTTGTGTTGGGATGCTTGTAACAGAGCAGGGATGGTAATTAAAGTACAGGTAAAACATTAACTTACTTTTGTTAGCCATTAATCAGTGTTTACCTTCAGAGAGCTCTCCCTTTGTAATTAATAATCAGCTTGGACAATGAGTAATCACCCAAGAGGAAGTTGTGTGTGCTTATGTATGTGTGTGTTACTAGCAAAGGGGTGTTTCCCACCTTTGAAATAGCATCTTTACTGATCAAACAACTGATCATCCATCTCACCAGGGTAAAAATTCAATAAACTAACAAAAGCAGAGGAGCCCTTACAAGAAAAATCTCTTTAAGACTGTTTTTTTTCCATATATCTATTTCTCATCACCCTTATTCTTTCCCACTTTGGATTTATCCTTCTCTTGGCATCTCAACAGCAGTGTAAGTTTGGAATGATTACATCTTGGGAAGGCCTCAGCAACCCCACTTAACCAGCAGCCCACTCCACAACTTATTCCTCTGTCAGCCTTGTAGCACACACACACACACACACACACACACACACACACGCACAAAGGGAGCTTTTCCAGCAGGAGATTGGTTCCACTTTATCTGCATATTTAGCCTGTGTTCAGCGTGCTCCTAACTGATAAAATTCTGATAGTGTGCCAGGACACTGCCAAACGCCAGAGCACTGACCTTCTTGGGGGAACAAATTCCTTTTGCAAGATGGAAAAAAAGAATACAGTGAAAGGAAGAAAAATGAGGATAAAAAAAATTAAAAGGAGGGAAGCTAGCCAGTCAAATGCGAAGGGAATGGGTCCAGGTTTATTTAAAACATTTAAAACAAGAAATGGAGATGTTAGTGGACACCCCCGCTACATGTTATTCTCCCTCCTTCTCTGGGTCCTTCCCGCCCCGTCAGAGTGCCATGCTGGTATACCGGCATTGCTTCACAGATGATTAGGAATAACAGACAAGCTCTGCCTCCACTTCTCCCTACCTCCTTCTGCCAAGAGTCTACCAGCATGGAAAACACAATCATCATATCATCACTGCACCACACAGGGAAGCAGAACACAAGCGGAGGAGGGGAAAGGGAGATGTACAGAGGAAGTCAAAAACAGAAGAAGAGTAAGGAGAGAGAGAGAGAGAGAGAGAGAAGAACAGACATAAAGACAGAAAAAGACCAACGGCAAAACTCATCCTTCACCCATTTCTCCTATCATGCTGCCTGACCAGTCCCAGTGCCCATATGTAAGCACACATCCAATACTTTGTTAGCCTTCAGACATCTTAGTGTGTGTGCGTGTCTGATCACATGCCATTCTCCACAGCAGCTGAGTCGCCCCGGGCCTGGCTCAGTCTGGCTCCACACAAGAGTGAGCGGTGTTTCACACTGTGATGAATGTGTCTGCATATGTGCGTGTGTGTGTGTGTGCATGACAACAAGGATTCACCGGTCTGTTCTGTGTTGCTGAGACACTTGGTCAGCCACCTACACACACACACACACACACACACACACACAGATATTCTTACCATAGCAACCCAGACAACAGCAGTCATGGTAGCAGAAGAGGTGACTGCTGGGAGCTGTATGTGAGTTGACTGAAGGGCTGGGCCACGATGCCCTGACAGCCTTCCCTCAACCTTCTCTCAACCTCGTCACCTCTGTTGCTCTGCTGTGACTCTCACCACAATGGCTGCTGCCTGTGAACCTGCCAGGCTGCCAAGGACACAAAGATGACTGAGACAACCTTTGACATCAGAAGCCACCACCAAAAAACCAGAGACAAGCAGAGTTGGCAGCTCTGTTAACGGGCCAGAGAGTCAGATCTATTCAGGTGGTTAGAGTAGCAAAAGTCAATAGAGCACAAGTCAATAGTGCATACATACAGATGGACACTGTGTCAAACAGGTCTGTGTTAGGACATTGTCAGGCATGCCAACAGTTTCAAAAAGTAGACCTCGATATCTTGGCTCAAAGGTTGCTGTCTTTTTACTGACTTCTGTCACTGAGAAGAGACATAAAACATCAAGGTAAAAAAAACCTTGACATTTGAACATAAAATACAGTATTGGTTTTGTATTAATGGCTAGATGACATTTCTAGGTGCTGATTCACTGGTAGATGTTAAGGCCACCCACCCACACAGGTCCATGTGGAACATGGTGTTTTAGTGCCCAAGATGAGATAGTGGTGTTAGAGATGTATTCACTGACATGTGGAGCATGTGTAAGATGACCTATACATTCACTATGATGTCACTGAGGGGCTTTGAGGAGAATGAAATTGCAAAGCAGGACTTTCAGAGTGATGATGGAAATGAGCGATGAGACAAAGATGTGAGAACATGCGTGTGCAAGTGTGTTTGCATGTGCATACACATGTAACAATTAATGCTTAAATAAACACAAAGTAAAAACAGGTGCATTTAATACTTATGACAGATATATTATTTCCTGTTCAAGGCTTCGCTTTCCTTTTTTTTCTGTCTGTGCGTGCCTGTGGATGTATGCCTGCATGTGTGTCACTCTTCAAACAACACTGCAATCATCATCTCTTATCAACGGTCATGTTGAGGATTACAGCTTTCATCCCTAATCCTACATTAAGGACACATTCTCATGATGGCCGTGACATCATCAAGGCCAGTCAACCACAGAGAGGGCACAGGGACAGGAAGCCAAACACCACAGGAGAGGATTAATGAATATAGGAGACACACTAGATGATGAAAAAGAAAGATGACGAAAATAGAACAAAATCAAACTGCACATTTCTGTAGCGCGTGTGAGAAAGCCTCTGTTTCTGTGAGTATCTGTGTTTAAGATAACCTGCCACTGATAGAGATTACTCCCACTGTTAGGCTACATTGAAGGAATCTGTAGTAATGAATAATGAACATTTAATTGATTTTTCAGTATATTCATGACTGAGAACATCCCCAGTCAAACTCTTACATAACCCTTTTTAAAAAAATTATTATTACTGTATCACTGGTTGTGAACCACTGCTACTTCCAGTTTCTAACTGCAGCTACCAACCATACTACTCACAATGCAACCCCGAATGTGTCACCTTTGAATGTAGAATAAACACTTGCCTTGACACTGACATAGTGCCTATTGCCTGCATGCAAAGATATGTTAGATTTTAAACTATAACAAGTGTGCCAGTACTTGTATTTGGAAATGTAAGGCGATATCAGATTATGAGGTAAGTAGATCTTTGGTTATGTTATTGATGTTAGAGTGTGTGTTTACACATTTGGCTTGATACCTGCAGACACTCGTGGGCAGTCTGGCAGCATGGGATCCAGGCGTGTGTCCAGGGGCTCTGGACTCGATACCCAGTTGCAACAGTGCTGTAAGGAGAGCAAAAGAGAGTTTTACAATCGAAAATTCTAAGAACAGATTTCTCGTCATAGCTGTATGTTGCTTCTCCAAATAAGGGGGTATGGTAAAGTATCTGATGAAAAAACATACGTCTTTTATCTTGATGCTTTGAGAGTAGGAAAGAAAGGAAATATAACAAGCTAAATTTAAATAAATATTAGAAAGAAAAAAGCTAAAAAAATAAACATTGAGAATGAAAGGGAGAAGGGAGCACAAATAGGGAGGCAAGGGAGAAAAAGAAATGGGGGACAGGTGCGGAGGACAAGGAGAGAGACAATAAGCGAGCAAGAGGTGTGTGTATGGCTGAGCAAGGTGGGGGAGAGAAAGAAAGAGAGACAGGAACAAGCAATTAAAAGCTCTGTGACATGTTGCTCAGACAGCTTGGCGTTTGTTTGTGGTGGGGAGCTGAGGCCTTCTACCATGGTAGATCAGTGGGTGCCCTGGGGGAGGGTGTCTGCCCAGTTTGCTGACCCATAACCCCCTGCAAACACCCCTAGTCCTCTCAAACCCCCTGTGGTTGACAACTCTACTGTCAGAAAGAGGAGAAGACCTCTTTATCCGGTTTTTGCTGTCTTTATCTTCCTGTCTGTGGACTCTCCCTCTTTCTTCCTACTTGGTTATTTCAAACATAAAGTCAAACCTAATGTACAAAATGAAATGTATCAATGCCATACTACAAAACAACATACTTTTTCCATGCTTTTGAGTTTTCTTTCTCTGGGTCGGCAGATGACAACATATCAAAGTGTGTTTTCCCTTTTGACCATGCAATGTGGATTGGTATGCAGTGGCTTGTAAGGTTAGAACAAAAACAAGGGAAAAGGGAGAGAGGGACAGAGGGAGGCTGGGAAGGAATGCTTGGAGAAGACGTTCCCCAGATAAGATAAAAGTTCAATAGAAGAAAGAGAAAATGTAAAGAGATTAGAATGTGCAGCTGGCGTCCTTCTGAATCACTGCTTATCTACACTTGTTTACTTTCACCCTGGCCCTCTGACAGTCATTACAGTGTCGCATGCTTGTGTGTGTGCCCGCGCTTGTGTGTGTGGGTCAGTGATTGCATTGCAGGGGGTCTCCCATGAAGATGTGTAGCGTTGTGAACCCTTCAGAATCAAATACACACACAAACGCACACGTGCTTTCGCATTTTTGTCCTCAGCAACCCTGACTCCCAAGGCCCATTTCAACCCATCCAAAAACACACACACACTTCATACATGCAAAATATCTAGGGTCACATCACACTTCTACTTAGCTATCCCCAATAAACCTCTCCACAAACACACACCCTACTCTTGTGTTTTCTGCATGAATATATAAAGGTACACAGAGACACTGAAAATACTTGATGCCTAATTGAGCCCCTCTTTGTCTGCTGTTACAGTCTGCTTGATGTGTACAACATCTTTTTTTATTGATGATTTAATTACTGTAAGCTTATAGAATAATAGAAATCATTGCGAGAGATGATCATGAGGAAACATCTGTCCCATTTACGCAAATCCTTAGAAAATATTAACAAGTAAGTAAACAAAATTCAGTTGAACCCCCCCCCCCCAAAAAAGTCAGTTATTAAAATAAAGAGTTCGAACCATTCCTATCCAATCAAAACAAATAAAAATCAACAAAGTTTAAACTGAACCAATCTCTTAAATAGTAGAAAAGCTCTTTCACTCTCTTCCTCTATATTTCATTTCTTCAGCACTGTCAATCAAAAATACCAGCAGTCGGAAGGGGTCTAGCGTAAGAGGACCCAGAGAAGTTGAAAAAAGATCGGCAGAGAGATGAGCGGGAATGGAGGGGAGATGGAGGATGGGGGAGTTTAGTGTTGGGGGAAAATGACAAGTCATCTTGGTAAATACTGGCATATTGTGTATTTTTAGATCCTTTGCTTTGCCCTAGATGTGCTCTCCTCTGAGCCTGGGCTTGAGGGCAGTGCAGTATAGAGAGGCACAGAAGCTGCGGGGCTCCTTGACTGCTACATCAAGTGTCTCATTGTATCTCCTTTAATTCATTCAGCCTGTCTCAAGGAAGATGTCAGCTGGGCTGTGGAGCAGTGGGCTGAAGGCGGCTGGATAGAGGGGAACGAGGGGTGTCTTTCAAAGGGCCCTCCTCATTCCCCCTTCACCTCCACCATCACCACCAATGGAGGCAGGGAGGCCGGGGTTTGAATAGATTTGTCAAGGCAACAACACACATGTGAACACAAACTCTTGCATAAATGCACACACATACACACACACACACAGCCCCAGTGCTGTGGGAGACCGCAGGCATAACAGCAGTCACATAAAGGCAGGGCCTGCTGGCTGGGATTAGAGAAGGGCGATACGACAAAAGGATGGCACATCACATCGGCTGCCTCTGACGCATAGCATCATCACTTCAAGCAGCTCGACTGCCGATCAATGGTGCCATTGAAGTAAAGGCAGACAGAGAAACAAACATGTAAACAGATTTGACTCTCCCCCCACCTCTGCTGCTCTGCGTGTGGATTTGTGCTGGATATGAAAACATACATGTACCCATGCAAACACACAGCAAGACACATTGTTGCATAGTACATTTTGTTTTACTTAAATCCCATCACCAATATTATGCAGAAACAAAGTTCTAAAAGTTCCTTTAAAGTGGTGAGTTAGAGGCTAACACTAAGTGCTAAAGCTAACCATTAAGCTAACAGTGTGCTCGGAGGGAGTAAATGACAAGCAGGTCTCAGCTCTACCCCTTTACCTCTGAGAGATTCTTTTAAGGCCTTCTTTGCGATGTGTATCTGTGTGTGTGTGTGTGTGTGTGTGTGTGCGCTCGCGCAATCCACCACCTGCTGCCTTCTGCAAGACAGAGTGGAAGCCAGTCTGCTTCTTTCACATAAACAACAAACACACATGCACTCACACACTCAAACAAAACACTGCACTCAGCTGATGGCAGGGTGATCTAATGGAGCCTTCATGAGGACCAAATAGGTCTCTCATAGGTCCATATCCACTACACAGTAAGTGTGACAGGAATACACACACAGCACCTTTACGTTCCTAAATGTACACAAGTCTCCTAAACTATAAAACACATGACAGCCTGCAAACTAACTAACTCTCGGAAAGTATTCCTGAGTATCAGTTCTTGCTCCCTCTCTCTGTGTCTGTCTCTCTCCCACCTCCTCCAGTTGCTGTATAATCTCTATGGATTAGGATGGTTTATTCATGACCATAGTGTACTCTGTATGTGTGTGTGTGTGTGTGTGTGTGTGTGTGTGTGTGTGTGTGTGTGCTCTGGGCAGGCCACTAGAGTGTGACAGCAGGCCAGCACAGTGACAGGAGACACCTTGGAGACTGTGACAGGCTGCCAGCTGTACACCATCATTCGCATTTCTCTTTCTCACTCACTTCTCCTCACTATGCTACTCATCTATCTCCACGTACATCTCTTCATCTCCTCTCCTCCATCTGTATTCACTCCATTCATATCATATATGTCTGTCTTTTTGTTTTTCTTCTCCAGAGCTCTACCCTGCGCTTTTTTGGCGGCAGTCAACAGGATTTAAATAATTGAACGTTTCTCATACTATATTTCTTTGCCTATTTCTTTCTCCGTCTCAGTCAATGGATCAGTCTTTCTATCTCTGCCTTTGCTTATTCCCTCTCTTGTTTCTTTTCTCTCACCATCACTCTATGTTTTGTCTCCCAGCAGTGACGTCAGTTACCCCTCGTCTGACCCATTTGCTCTATATAACCTAGCCCAGCAGGCGCTGATCTCTAAATCCCATCTCCTCTCTTTTACTCTCCTCTTTGCTCCATCCCACCATCCAGTGACCTCTTGAACCCCAGAGGGAGGGAATTATTGCTGTCCGAGGAGAACAGAGCAGTGCACTGCTGGGTGCACCAATCTCACATGCACCCACTCATACGAGGGCCCATATTTATACGCCACTCAGGACATTATCCAGGTTCACAGATAGCTCCCCTCTGTGCCCTTCCGGTGTGTGTGTGTTGTGTATGTCTGTACCTTAGTGTGCATTGCAAGTGTTGTTTACGTTCAAGATCCAGCTGTGAATTAGTTATTGATATAAATGTGCATCTAATGTCAGTGTCTGTGTGCTTATGTCTGTTTGTTTTTCACTACACCAACAAATGCGTGTACTTTCAGATTGTGTGATTCAGAGCCAAACATCAGGAAACTGAGCAAATGATAGAAACCCCGAGATCAGCCCAGAGCCATGGGATTAGCATATTGGGTGGAACACAAAGGGACTCTGACCTGTTGGTTGAATCACTGCACATCCACAGCATTGGTTTCTAATGTAAATGACTTGGACAGATAACATTTTGGATTCACCTCAATCCTGAAGCTGACACGGGGCTTGTTAACTAGCACTGCCATGCATGCCCAGAAGCCAGTGATGAAATACAGACTTTGAGTAACAAATTGAAGGTATCAGTTTTGAAATATAAGACATAATTTTTGTTAGTTTCCCCCTCAATATTATTTGGCTGCTAACATATCCATAAATATTGTATATGCCAATGATTAGCACTGATCTACAGTATTTATTGTTAATAGTTGTCCTCATCTGATACTAAATTAGCAGAGACAGTAAATGTTCAAAACACTTTTGTGTTAAAATAATGTTAGCACCAATTTTCTATTACTGTGATGAAAAGAGCAATAGGAATCAACCCTGTTTGCTTCCCTGAAATTCAATAAAAGTTTTTTGGTTTTCAGACAATTTCTGTAGATGTTAAATAAAATTGATGTAATGATTTACATAATGACTTTAATGTTCACTGAGAGAAATGCATAGTATAAACATTGCTTTGGAATAAGCAACAAGTAAAGAGTACTCTTTGAGCCCAAAACTGTGTTGGTAAGGCAGAGAATTAATAATTTAAGAAAAAAACAATAAGGCTGCAAGCATAAGAAATCTAGTATATATCTATTTAAATCTATAGATGTAAACATCTCATAGCTTTTTTGTTGTACTGTATCATTGAGAAGGGCATAGCATAGGTGTGCCACTGTTACCCTCTAGAAAAATGTCCTTTAATTAGGTAGGCTCTTCTCTTAATTCAGCCAAAAAAGGACAGTAGGTTAATGAGTACCAGAGAGTAAATCCTTACCTTTCCCCTTCCTCTGACTGGACAAAGAAGGTTATTTCAGATTTATTGTTCTGGGTAATCATCACAAATAGAAAATCACTTAATATTGCAATTATGCTGTGTCCTGAACATCCCTTAGATGAATCAAAAATAGGAAATGCCAGACAAGGAGAAGGGGGCCGGTGCAACCTTGAATCCCCACCACTCAAACTAACATACATTCAC
The DNA here is from genome assembly GCF_014851395.1 of Micropterus salmoides. NCBI lineage: Eukaryota > Metazoa > Chordata > Actinopteri > Centrarchiformes > Centrarchidae > Micropterus > Micropterus salmoides. Next base: position 28,107,497 of record NW_024044459.1, read on the forward strand.
AGACAAGTAACACACACTAAACCAAACACACATGCCAAATGGGAGATGACAGAAATAGCAAAAACAAAAGGCAAGGGATATAAAAGAGGATGTAATACAAATGATGGTGTGTGTGTGTGTGTGTGTGTGTGTGTGTGTGTGTGTGTGTGTGTGTGCACGTGCATGACATTTGCATCTCTGGCTCTCAAGCAGCTCTGGTCTTGGATGGTCCTCATCTTTATGTGCATACTGAGTGAGCCCAGGTGCTGCGTATGGCGCAGAGGTCACACCAGAAAGGGCAAGTGCTAAAATAAAACTAACACAAATGCACATGTGCACGTGCATTCTATCTCACATTATCCATAAGCACAAATGCACATATGCATGCCCAGCCGCATACACACTAACCATAGAGGGTTAACTGTCCTAGGTCCTATGGTTCTCTATGACTTCTAAGCCTAGTTGTTGGTCAGGGATACCTGTGTAGGTCAGTGGGTTTGTGCAGGGAGAAATTAGAGAAGAGCAAAACCTGAGAGACCTCAGCTCACTGCTGGGTGAATTTACATGACACGGGAGCTCATGAATGGACCCCTGTACACTTTGCAGTGTCTTTGTTTCAGTATGTGTTTGTGCATTTGAGCATGTGCGGTTATTTCACCTGCTGCATCCAGTCCTGTGTGCCTTTGCTGGTCTCCTGCAGCCAGATGTTGTGAGCAGAGTCAGTCAGAGCCACAGCGCATGTTCTGTTCTTCACCTGAATTTCCCTCTGATTCATCTGTCAAACAAAGCAAATCAAATTTGTTTTAGTAACCCTTATAGCATGTTAATGACACAGTCACTGTTGTGGATGACATTGTTTGCTTCAGGCAACATTAGAACAACTAAGAGACCATACGCTGTAAGAGATATGATATCCTGTTTAGAAACAAAATATAATTTGATTGCATAGATCTAAATAAAATTATTTTAAGATGCCATACCCACTGTGTCAGTAGACACTTGCCTAAAATATTTATTATTCCCTGTCCAACACACTGAGACTCAGACTACCCCTCACCCTCAATAGCACTGGCCCAGTGGATAGCTTTGTAACCGGCAGACACAGATTCAACCTGGTGTATAGCATAATGTTATAAAGTGAAATATGAAAGAGCTGCTCCACCATAGCGTGTCCTTGTCACGTTCTGTGCAAATGTCCTTCCCTTTGCACGTTCAAATACCTCGGTCCCCATTCTTAATACCCTTTCCCTTTACATGTCATGCAGAATGTAGCGTCCACAGACCCGTCTTCCTATTCCCCTCTGAATGTCAATGCCAAGGAAAATGTCACACAAAGAACTTGTTACTGCACTACAATAGACTTCCCACACCAGTGGTCCCACCCCAAGGAGCACTGGAGCCAGGCCTTGGGAACAAACCGTTTCACTCAGCTTTGCTTTAAGATAAAATGGGAAGAAAAGAGAACAGGAATTGCAACAATAGTTTAAAAATCACTTACTGTATACGTTTAGTCAAGCTGGGAAACAGATTGGTGGAGTGACATGGCGCTAGGCCTGTACAGACCAAATCTTTCACTACATTAAAGCTTCATCTTCATTGTCATCTAGAGGAAGGGAAACATAGGCAGTGTCGTGGACTACTGGACTTTTATGGGGGCTTGAGCAATGGTGTTTATGGCTTGGTGCCTGAGACTAAGACTAACACTTAAGTGGGAGATCAAGGTAATGTTAAGGCTAAGGCAAGGATTGAAATATCAGGTCTTAGCTGGTGCTTGCATAAGAACAGGATAAATATTGGAGCTCAAGTGTAATAAAAGAATATGGCTGAGGCTTGAGTACAAAGCTACAGTTTGGGCAGGCATAGAGGGTTTAAGACGGCGCTACAATCAATCTGAGTCTGACACTCAGACTGGGGCTAAGGCTGGAGCAACCACCCGTCTTATAGATATTCAAAGACAAGTAACACTGTTCATCTACAGTCAGCCAACTCTAGCTGTACATCAAAATGACGGTGGGCATTTGAATACATCCTCCCTTGCCCAGCCAAATTAAAGTGGGAGTGTATAGAGATGAATGGAATACAGTAAGACACCAAGGACTCATACATCATACAGCTGATAAGGCTTTCACTGGTGCGTCTTAACCAGGGTGGAGGATAGAGCAGACTCAGAGAGGAGGTACACCCATAAGCATAAATAAAAGTGCACAACTGAGATAGATAACAAAAGAAGACAGACACCCACTCCACATGTATCCACAAACACATTTGCTTGCTCAACCCAAATCATACAATCACACACACGCACACACACACACTTCTCTCTGTACTCCATTCTTAGCCACGCTTGGTTGAAAAGCTTTCCTCTGGCAGAACTGGGCCCGTGGGAGAAGCAAAGTCAACCTTTTAAAACTGGAGGTGTCAGTCAAGGTCCTGTTTTCTGGCGCTAGCCACACGGGCCAGTCCCTGAGTATAGGGGCTGCTAGCAGAGGCCAGGAATCAGGAGACAGTGGACTGACTGCCCATGGAAAATGCTAAGCACATGACTTCAAACCAGTCAAAAACATCACCCAAGTCTGGGCAGAAAACTCTTTTCCACTTTCCAAGAGGATAAATAGGTCTGTACTTGCTCCTATTGTATGCCCCTAAAAACTTCCAACATGTTTGATTTTTAAATGGAAAATTTTCTTTACATGGCTAAAGTTCATTGGATATCACTGGTATATTAAACCTGTAACTGAGCTATCATAAAATTGGTAACTGGTGCGAAAGTACCAACGTTAAGGACAGGTTTTTTTTCTTAAAATAATTTTGGAATGCTACTTTTAACACAAAGCAATTCAGAGCTAACAAAGGATATGCAGGTAGATGGAAGCAAGAAATAGAACAAGAATACTAATAAAGACAAGTGTGTGTGTGTGCATGCCTGCATGTATGTGGGTACATGCATGGATTTAAGTGTTTATAAATGAATGTGAGCAGATATGCAAGCACTGCTCAACAGAGCGGCAGTTTCTTTCGCAATAAGTGAATAACATACAGTGGTTACACAGATAAAGATATCTATAAAGAAAAAGACACAGCTGGTAAGGCAGGAGTGAAGCTGGATTGTAGATGGTGCTACGTCTAGAACTTATACTGGACTTAAGTAATTAGACAGTGCAGGATTAATCTTGTGTGGACAGACTGGAGAAAATTATTAGATTCAGCACCTCTGGATGCTTCTTGGTAGCTAAAAACAAGTTCTACCTTGCTTCATCTTATTGGTTTGAATACAAAGGAAAACTACTTTGTCTCAGCCCTTCTTTAACCAACTTTTGTGCTAAAATTTCTCTTTGAAACATACTCACACAGTGTTGTATATCTGCTGAAATGAAGAGAACAATAAATCAGGAACTCTCACCAAACAAAGTATGTTTTTCTGGTGATGCCTCAACCGAAGATTAAAGACCAATGAACTCCATCTCCCAACACTGTCTATATCAATCACTCGTTCTGACAGCTCTTATTGCCACAATCACTACACACATATGGTTGGCTGTGGGTAATAGGTTGACAAATAATGACTCCAGGAGAGAGAGCTCTATGCAGTGTGGCCCTAAACCGCAATGATTTTGACACCACTGGGTCCCATGTTTTACAAGCCACAAAGACAACTGTGGTTAGCTGCATGTTGAAAGCAGAATCTAAGAATGTCTGTGTCTTCTGCTAGGCGGGTGATTCTCAAGGTTAACTTACAAACCAGTTAGAACCATAAAGCCACAGGCTCCCAAGTGGGTAGCGATGTAAGCTGTCTTATCATATGACTCATCATGTTCTAATTTTTACACCATGTTAGCCTGTGAGTTAGTGTTAGCCATCTTTATCCAGAATGTTAAACGTGCTAATCCTCTATGCAACCGCAGACTGCAGCTTTAACAAGGAAACAAGCCAGCTGTTGTGATCAGTCTTGTATCGGACAGGGAAAAAGGAAGAGAAACATGTGGAAATACTTGTTGAGCTAAAACCAACACACAGATGTTGAGACATTTGCCGCCTCTCTGCTGGCCTTTCCTTTAACGCTAAAGCAGCTGGATGTGCAGAGTAAAGTTCGGGTGGGAGTTGGACATAGGGGGGCTTGTGTGTGAAAAAATTTAGGAAAGGGGAGAAGAAAGGCAGACGGTTATTAGAGGAAGCTGAATGGATATCAAAAGTAGTATGCTAGAAGGAAAAAGGAAGGAATGAGGAGAAAAAGTAAGACAGATGAGAGACACACAAGCAGATGTGCTCAACAAAGAATACTTATGAATTCTTTATGAATCCCCATGAGAAAAATTCTCTTTTCCCTTGGTCTATTTCTCAGGGAGTTCAGGCCACAGGGTCAGCTTCAGAAAAGCATCCCTGAAGCAAGTGGGCTTTTGCTTGTGGTGTACGAACAATAATGCTGCAATGATGTGTTGAGAGGAAACCCCCTTGACACTGTTCTTGAGCATAAAAGTTTATTAAATCAAAGAGTTCAGCATCAATTACTGCTCTGCAGCAGCTTGGAGAGTGACCCAGCCCGATGACCACTCTGTCTCTCTGTATATCAAACATAGCTTATATAGGATATGTTTAGGTATCTGTTAGGTACCATAGAAGGGTTTGAGTCTGCAAAGTAAAAAGTCAAACCCATAGAAGGGTACAGTACTATCTTGAGGTAACAAAACAAGGGGTTAGAGGTCAAATTCTATAGAAGGGTTCAGTCCCTACATAACCACCAATCACTGCTCTCCCCGTAGAACACCTCCCCAAAGGTCACTGACCCTCTGTCTTGCTGCTACAGTGCTATTTTGAACTGTTATGAGTCAAATGCATAAGTATTGGATACTACATGCTGTCTTTCAACCAAGTAGAAGCTAAATCTTAAATGGAAACGACACACAACACAGGACTCTGCTTTAAGGCAGCCTCTTTACTCACTAGAGCATCTTGATGAAATATTTATCAACCAGTCTGATGTACGTCATTTAACTTCTGTCTTATTATAGGCTTAATTCAGTTAAATTATCAAGGCCATTTTGACATCATAATTTAGTGTGCCATAAGAAAGGGGTAAAAGATATGTCTTAACCCATTTCTGTGACATGCTGTTTTTAAACACACTCCTTCACTATGACTTAGATTTAATCTTAGTGCAACTGTACATTTATGTTCCTCTGAACCACAATAACAAAGCTGAATCACAACTGATGACACAGACTTGAGTCCACCCCCACCCAACATACATTCAAACTCTGGATGAACTATGAAATCCTTCTCCCTTTTTTCCCCCCTTCTCTTTTTCTTCCTCATAAACTACTTCTTTTCTGATTTCTCTGCAGAGGGCCTGGTTGCTATAGAGACCTGCAAACATCACAGATTTCTGACCCCCCAGTTGGCACAATTCTCCTAAATCCAGCTTTTCACAAGGTCTATGAAATAGCCAACCCCCACACATTTGGAGGCACTCAAACACATGCATACGCAGACACACACACAAACACAGACTTTTCTCTAACCCCTGTATCTTGTACCTGACCTCTCACATGGCCCTCAGCAAAGTACAGTGTTTAGCGCTTTAAGCTGCTTCCTTCTACAAAACCAGCTAATTGCTATACTTTTGTTGTGCATAATCTTATTTTCACTACTGACGTAGAATGTGATATGCAATGGGTGTGTGTATATGTAAGTGTGGAGTGTGTGCATGAAGGAAGGAAGGGGAGCATATTAATTATGTTTATTTATCTGGACGACGAGTTGAAATAAGCGACGAGACATCATTTAACAGCATGCTAAGCTAATCTCTGGTCGAGATAAATACTTCATTTCTCTCCTCTCCCCGTGACGCTCCCTTGCTCACGACTGCTCCGCTGACGCTACATCTAAACACCGGCAATAATAAAGACAATTATTTAGGCCTTTGATAATTATGTGTCAAAGGCAGCGAAAGCCACAAGATAATTGGGCGAAAACTGAATAGTAATCCACAATGGAGATCCCTGTGGGGAGACAGGCAGACTTATCCCTAGAAAGAATGCAGAGTGAGAGAAAAGAGAGAAACAGGCAAAGACAGAAAGATGAGAGCTCTTTAAGGGGCCTTGCTCACTGTCAGATAGTCAATGTGAAAAGCCACAATTATACACAGAGAGAGAGTGCGAATAGAGCGCAGCAAACAAGAGAATGGAAAACATGGGGTAGAGAGAGAATGACAAGACGTAGAAAATGAGTGAGAATGCAGAATACATAAAATGTAGACTGTTAGTGGGAGTGAGCAAAGACTGAGCAGAGGCCAAGGGGAAGGAGGAAATAGAGAGAGAGGGAGAGAGAAGCGCCCCATGATGATGCCAGTCAGAGACGAAGCTTATAATGTGGCTGCGCCATGCACTGCCAACAGCCACAGATAATCGAGGACTACCCACTGAGCACTGAAGCACTGCTTAAATATTTGATTGATTAACTGTCCTGTTGCTGCCAGAGAGTAAGAGGAGCGCATCAGAGAAGCCAGGGCGAACACAGGAAAAACAAACAAACATGTATGCGGGTGCACACCGGAAGGTTGGAAAACACATGGCGCAGACACACCAACACATACACCCCCATAAATCCCTACACGCCAACATTGGAACAAGAGCACAAACACAAACACACAGAGACATGTACACATTGCAAGCATGTGTAGAGTCTGCAAAGACAGTGGCAAGGGCTGGAAAAACAAACATAAAGGCTGACTGATACTCAGGCAGTGATTTTTTCTATCATAAATCAATGAGGACAATAGACTTATGGATAAACAGTGGTTTAGTTGATTATCCTCAGCTGGACTTGACTTTTTAAGGACTGTGGGATTCACCACAGGGATGTTACGTGCTATCTCTCTTACTTCTATCAGTGTATGAATGTAAGTTGCTAGCAATTGATCACAGGTAATAGAGGGGTGGATAGAAGTGGGAGTACAGAGTGTCCAGCTAGTCAACCTACCCTGTCTGTGACACATATACACACACACAAAACACACTCATCCCTGCTCGTCTCTGGCTGTGAAAACACAGGCAGCTGGCCCCCCACGCTCCAACACCCTCCACAGGAAGAGACAACACCAGCGCTTCCTGTGGCTTTGAAGCAGCGGCCCCAGGTCCCCTGTCGGTCCCCAGCTTCCTTTGTCTTAACCGCAGGAAGGAAGCCCTCTGCAGCACGAGGCCACAGGGCCCTAGAGATTGAGAGGGAGTGTGTTTGTGTGTGTGCATGTTTCAGTGTTGTGGGAGTGTGCAAAGGTTTTGCTCACTGAGGTCACATGCATTTACTTGCAGGGTTTTCCCCCTCTGACTCTCCAGTGCATGAACTCTGTTCATGCTGGGGGTGTAGTGGGGGGAGTGGGCAGGAGAAAACTGCAATAACTTCCTCCTCTCTTTCCTCTCACGACTTTTCGTGCATGCATGATGAAGGGAAGATGAGGAGGAGAGAGAGAGAGAGAAAAAGGGAGGATGGTGGGCATTGCTGAATTGTGTGAGTGACAGGACCGGACGCGGGGTAGTGGGATGTGGTGTATGTCTGTGTACGCATTGGGGAGGATACTATGTGTATAAACATGCAAACCACACACACACACACACACACACACACACAGATACACACCAACATCAGTGGGGGCAGTGAGGAAAAGGAAGGCCAATAAATATTTACTGACACAGCAGAAGTGGAGAATGGTTGTCCACTGGTGGAAACAAAAGGCAGAGGATGAGGAGCGGCGTGCCAGGAAACCTGCCGGCTGCGGGCGCTGCGCCCCACTTGTGCCCGCATGGAAAACAAGAGGAAGACAGGAAGGTAAAACAGAGGAGAGAGAGAGGGCAGGGTGGCTGGGATGGAGCGAGAGAAGAAAGGAGGGACAAACGGGGTTGTGGGTAAGGGAGCGCTCTTAAACAATGGCAGCCTGGTGCAAAGCAAAAAATTAAAAATCCCCAAATTTATTTTGTTTCTTCAAGACGAGGTTGGGTGAGAGATTTAATGAGTGAGGACATTGGATCGTGCATGCGGGTACGTGCAATCATGCATTTATATGACAAAAATACTTGTTGCTTCTTATATTTTAAACTTTATATCTTTAAGTTGTAGCTTGTGAATTTCTTATCACAATTGTCTACGCAATCCGAAGATATTTTTTACATAAATATTTTTCTTCCTGATAGTGATATATAATTCCATAAATTAATCCACGAAAAAATTAATTCCTAGGGTTCGGGTCTAACTCCTAACTCTTAATGCAATGGAATTGTGTTAAAATCACTCAGACCCAATAAACCAAGCAGATGCTGAAATGTATAGCAGCAATTCATAGTTACAACAACAAAATTCAATTAATTTCTAATTAACATCTACACAGTGGTAAGTGTTAATGATATCAACTCCCAACAGTTTGATCAATTTACATTTTTGTCACAATAAAAAAGACTCATAGACATTGATCAAGCTGCTGGAGCTATATCAACAATACCCCTGTAAAGTTCACATTGAAATGATATTGACACAATTAAGAAAGTGGACAGAGTTTTGTAACATTAGTAGTTAAGGATGTTCATATATTGTTTAGCGACAGCAATTACAGAAATTCTCCAAATGGTAATTTCTAATTAGGCAGCATTCCTTACCAAAGTGAAATTACGGCATGGTGACTAATTAAAGTCTTGTGTTAATTAGAATACGTCTTAGTTAAGAAAACCAGCACAAGGTACGGTGGGCAATGTCTTCATCATTCCCAAATCAACTGACCACATTAACAGCTTTGGTCTATAGAGTGAAAGGAGAAATTTACCGCATTGGAAACAGCCTAGGTCTCATCATCTCCACTTGCCTTTTCTCTCCCTCTCTCTCACTCTGAAAGTGCTTCTTTCTTGTCTTTCTCCCTGTCTCCCAACCCTCCGGCAATGCTGTAAAATAGAAACCTAACCTCAATATTTTCCCTCACGGTGCTGGGACTTGCTGGCCCATTAAATTCCCCTTCCCATGTGTCAGCTTGCACATTTCCACCATGAAATTTTCGTATAATTAAACTTTCTTAATGATTTATAAGCTATAATAATAGCCGTAAGTATTTCAGAGCAGGTTAAAGGGACAGCCTTTAAGTGCACACCGGGGGATGACCCTGTTTTAACATAGTTTCGGATGGGTGACTCTCGGCTGGAGACGAGGATGGATAGGGTGAGGGAGAATGGGATTGACGGAGGGAGTGAGCGAGAGGGCCTAACAAGGGTGGGTGGAGGAGGAGGCTGAGACCTTTGTGCCGTAACTCAGGGTGATTCTGACATCGAGGAGAACCAAGGGCTCCCTGAACCCTGCCAGGGAGGAGACAGCTAACCGCAGACTGACAGAAACACACACACACACACACACACACACACACACACACACGCATAGCAGGCATAGCTAGCAACAGAGGATGAGAAACTGACAAAAATACAGAAACCCAGGCCTGGGAGAGGAAAAGACTGAATGCAGAAAGAAAGACAAAAGTAGAAAGAGAGAGAGAAAGAAAGAAAGCCTGAACTTCAGATAAACTGTAGATAAGTAAAATAAATCATGAATAAAACAGCAGGAAAAAATACAGACAACAAAATATCATAAGATAGCATATAGAAAACAGATTATAATTAATAAAAGTTAAATAAATATTATAAGGCACATTATTTTAAAACAGATAAAGTAGATGACCTAATCCTGGTGAATCAAATACACACTTATGAACAGACAAAGTTTACAGTATAGATCTAAAGCAGTACTGGAGTCAGTGCACAAACAATTTGCACGCATGTTCTGGGGTGCGCACACACACATACACACAAATACACACATACACACACACACACAGATGTTTGCTCTCTGCTGCCTCTCTGACGGCGACGCTGATATGATTGCCACTTAGGAAATCAGTGTGTTTTCACACCACTCTCAGCTCTGCCAAAGCTAATGTGTTAAATATCCATCGGGTACTGCTGTCCATTTTGAGACACACATACACACACACACAAAACACACACAGCCTTAGAGGCTGATAAACACTGATTCCTTGTACTAACTGAGTCCACAGTTGGTATCCAAGCCAAAATTTCTAAATTGGGGTGCATTGAGAAAATTTCAACAAACTATGATGTGGAATTACCACTCAGTACTCCTAAATATGTTGTGAGGACGTTTAAGTAGAGCTAAAAAAAAACAATTGTGCGACTTTTTTCACTTTTGTTATTATCAAGAAATGCCCATTTGTTTTTCACATCACTGTTCTATACAAATTCACTTTCATGCTGCACAAATCAACACATGAAGTCCAGTTACTGTAAGTGTTTTGAAAAGGTGGAGCCTGCTAATGGCAAAATCTACCAAATATCCCAGTGGACTGTTTTCACCTTAGCTGTGAATGGGGGAGGAAGAAGAGAAGGAAAATGAAACAAAAACAACAAATCTGGAGGCGCCTGCTGCTCTGCGCATTACTGGCAAATCAGGTGTGTGTGATTGTGCGTGTGTGTGTTTGTGCATGCATGTGTGTGTTATGTGTATCCTTTCAGGGTTGCAGGAGTTGGATTCTCAGGGGAGGTGTTTTGTTTAAACTTCCAGGGCCACTCGACCCATCTCTGAGTGAGAAGCTGCTGACGGACAAACGAAAAAAAAAATGGAAAGGGGAGGAGAGGTATAAGGCAGCGCTAATGAAAGTGACAAAGAGAGTGTTCCTCTCTTCAGTTATCATCCTCTACTCCTTCATATTTGCTCATCTCCTGTGCTGTGGGGCAAGGGGAAAAGAGAAAGGAGGAAAAAAAGGCTCTGTGATCCCCCTGTACTTAAAGGAAGGAGAGAGTGAGGGAGGGGGAACTACAGAAGGCCAACTGAAATTAATGGAAATATATAACAATCTGAAATTAACTTCTGGTTGCCATTAGCCATGATTTAAAAAAGCTTTTTAACGAGAGGAAAGATGAGTCAGAAAAGAAAGAAGGGGTTGAGGCCATATTACAAATTGGACAGGCTGGAGGAAGCTACAAGTTAATTTGCCCCATCATGTAAAAACTTTGTACTTCTCAAGGCACAGTCACTAAAATGATTATTTTTATGCCCAAATCAATCAAGACATATGACTAATAGATAAAGAAATAATACTAATATAGGGTATAAGAAAATACAAAGCAATTCAATTAACCAATTAACCAGGCAGGTAAAGAAAATAAAAAAAAATTTCAAGTACCTGAATTGTATCACAATGTTCAGTCAGACCAGACTTATTAGCAAAACCATGTTCCTTCTAGCTTTAAATTCCATTCCAAAGTAAAATGAATAAATATATATATATATATATACACACTATGGGTTCTATTTCAGCAACAACGATAAAATCATTAAAAAAAAGTAATAAAAAATCTGCACGCTGATATTAAAATAGATAAAACAAACACTGCCAATTAATAAAAATATTAATTATTATTATTGTTGTTGTTTTGTTATTATTATTATTATTATACTGTTGTTTAAAAAAACACTACATTTTGAATAAACAAAAGAACACTTAATTAATAATACTTCACTTTTATTATTCTTTATTATTCTTTTGCAACATTTTATACTGTAGTATATTAAAATGACATGCCCAGGAACAACAGCAATATACTTTTAAGTACATAATGAAAACACCACACTGACTCCCTCAATGAATTAAATGTAAAATCTACAAAAAGTAGTACACCAGTTGAAGTGCTTTTCAAGTGATATTATTGATTAAAAACAAAGCCTGAGAGAAGGGTGAGGAACACACAGACAAACACACACACACACACACACTATTCAGTAGAAAGTATATTATTAATTTTATAAAAAAAAGCAATTAAATCAAAGTGGTATAGAGCCTGAAGCTATGAGGACTGTCAATTCTGCTGGAAATGCCACAGAAGATTACAGTTCGGTTTGTGGATTCTATGAACCCTTTTTTTGATTAGGGAGTCAATTATTTCTCATTACTGAAGATGCTATTTCGGAAAAAGACCTTGTCAGTCAATCATGCAAAAAGTCCTCGAAAAGCGTGAATAAACCATTAAAGAGAGAGGCGGATGGGGGGTGGCGGGGAAAGCACACTGACCCTTTTCCCCACCCAAACTCCTACTTGTAGTGAAATTACCTTTTTAACTATTACACCTCTGTCAGGTCTTTGTCAGCGTATGGTAATTAGGGCCTTCAGTGGAGAACATTTGAAAAGAAAACAGTATATTTATTAGTTTATCTCAGAGAAAGGCATTTACCCAGAGCTGAAGGTAAGTTTGAATGTGGTGATTATCTTGTCATTTTCAGGCTGTTTGTCGAGGAGTGTGCATGTGTGCATAAGTAGGTGTTTGTGTGTATGAGTGTGTGCATGTCAGTGTGAGTGAACGCTGGTGTATATGACTCCAGGTAATGTGCTGTTGTGTGGGTGAATGGACACACGTGTGCATTCAAACATATATAAATATATATTTTATATATGAGAATGTGTGTGTGTGTGTGTGTGTGTGTTTAGCTGCTTTCAGCCCACTGATAGGCAAGCACAGCACATTTCTCCCGTCCTCTTTGTTCTGTGTTGGGTTTGACACCTCTAAACAATAGCAGCGCTTCACTTCGCCCAGCCCCAACCCACCACCAACCACACACTGCATGGACGGGAGCTGCCAATTAGCACTATCAAACACCCCTCATCAGCTGTCTGCTAACCAGAAAAAGAAAAAAAATATCCACGACAAATCAATAATTCAGAGTTTCATCCAAAAACAATCAACATTCATCAGCGAACTTAAAGATACATGACAGAAGTGAGCATGATCACTAATTGTATAGTATGGATTGTGTGTACAGAAAATATGCACAGAAAACAACTACTGCTGGTGTGACCATATGAAATGGAGCATTGCAACAAGGTCTTTATCAGCAGAGTAAAAACAAAGGTATGCATCCTCTCCGTTTCCGCCTTTCCACTCTGGTGTCTGCAGCTGGTCTTTATTTTGGGGCTGACCTATTAGCGACTGATGCCCCTTGTCTAAATCCCTAGCCCTTTTGGATAAAAAGTGCAGTCGCACACAAAAACTCTCATCCGCTCAAAAAATGCCACACTCTCTCTTTAAGTTTATCTACCTTTGTCTAATGCCATACTGGTTGAGCTGCATTTCGCGGCCACCGGGCAGCCAGACGATGTGGTGTGACCCAGGGGATGGAGGGCTGATGTGGGGAGAGGGGAGAGGAGAGGGAGGCCTGTCATGGAGAAAGGGTCTCAGAGGGCCGGAGGTGAGCAGAGGTGTCTGGGAGATGACTGTCGCTCCTCGCGGTGATCTAAGCCCTTTTCATTAACCTACACCCCTGGGTTCACCAAACAGAAACAGTGGGGAGGAAGTGGGGATGAGGGGGTGCAGAGCAATAGCCCTGGTGACCACCAGAAACCTGCTGCCTGCCTGCCTTCCTGTCTGTCTGAATGCAGATCTATGTCATCCATTACAGACAAGGGAATGCTTTTTAACAAAATACAAACACAAACGGGAGCACATGCGCGGGCACACAGACACAAACAAAACACACGCATACAAAAATACACATGCATCGAAGCCTGCTAAAGGGAAAGAGAGGGGTAACAAAGGACAGGCAGTGCCCCCTAGTGTTTTCATCAAAGAGAAATCAGACCAAACCAACTAACCATCACCCTTAGCAAAGCCACAAAACCAGATACATGAAGAGAGAGGCTGGGGGGGGGAGGCTGGATTCATGGGAGATGTGGCATCACATGTGGAAGGCAGAGGGGTGGGGGTGGGTGAGCAAGGTGTAGGGGGCAAGACACTGGGGGAAGGAAGGAGAGAGATGGAGGGAACAAGAAATGAAGAAGGGATGGCAGTTAAAGAGAAAGAATGGGGGTTAAAAGATGTCTTGACACAACCAAGATGTTTTTAATGTTTGAGGCAGAGAGAGAGAGAAAGTGAGAGGGGAAGAAGGAGAGGGAGAGAGGCAGGCAGGCCATGCATGAAAGCCGATGTCAAAGGAGTCCACAGGAACCGTTCAGTGTGAAGCCATCTAATGGGAAAGCTGAATATATATGAGACAGGGACACACGCACACACTGTGAATTACTAAGCCACCCAATATGGCCTGGTAACTGATCTGAACATGAACCACAAACTAATGAGTGACATGATGGGGGAGAAATGGAAACCTAGCTTACTGGGAGGACAGACAAGCCTTTTGGAGCAAAGTGCACACTCATGCTTGAAGATAAAAAAACATGCACACAAACATGAATCCATAAAAAAAAAAAATCTGTGCAAATGTGTTTTTTTTACACAGACAGCACATCCAGCTTCATATTCCCACCATGAAACAAGGCCTACCCTTCAGTGAGTTCCGCATTCAGCTTCAAGCCAGCTAAGACATCAAAGGCTGCTCCACACCAGGAGTCTCTCACTCGCTCTCCTCCCTTCCACTCTTTCTCTCTTCCTTTTGCTCTTTCATAACCCCCATCGTATTTCACAGCACATAAAGCCTTAAAATGGCACATAAAACAGTTCATCTCTTTTCACTGTCAGCTTTCCAGGCTTAAAAAATTAAATATGTTTTACTGCAGGTACATAACTAAAATACACCCATGGAAAGAAATTGCCATAAAGGATTCTAACTAAGCTTTCCATCCATCCAGTATCGGAGGCTATAGAGTTGAGTATAGATCCGCTGAATAGCCAATATGGGGTATTTGAAGTTTAAAGTGCAGAAAATATGAAGTGACTGAGAAACTGTGGAATTTTTCCTTTGCCACAAATCCCATCGTTATGTTTTCTGTTTTAACACTGGAGATATGTGCAGGAAATACACCACACAGTCTGCTGGTGATGCACTGACACTGAAAAATTCTTCACAAACAAACTAAAAGAATGCTGTGACCCTGGTGCAGTGAATTTGGAGTAGGCAAGGCAAAAACACCACAGAATACCAACACTGCATTCAATGAACTTTAAAAGCAGTGAAAGACAGAGCAGGGAGTGAAGGAGGCGGGCGTGGATGGAGATGCACAGAGAGCAGATGAGAGAAACAGAAGCAGAAGAGGGAGAGAGGGTTTAAACTTCAACCCTAGAGTCACTGAGTTCACTGACATTTGCACCAGGATCCGCCTAGCTGTTGCTCACAGCTTTTCAGAAACAACACTTTCTCTCCTTTCAATTCCTAAGACTTATTCTTCCTCCTACATTTGCCGCTGAATGAGACCATTCAGTCTTGAGGGCAGAGAAAGAAAAAAAAAAAAACACCCAGAAAAGCAAACTGAATTGCATGTGTTGAATTCGAGTGATGCCGGCATGACAATTTGCAACCCTGTATGTCCTCAAGAATCCTCTCGTATATTGTATGCATTCTTATGGAAGAATTAACAAGGGGGGGGAGAAAAAAAATGACATGTGACAAGCGATTCATTTGAGCTGTCAACATGTCATCTTCACCAATTCAAACCTCATGTCAACCGCTCGTATTCCCTCTCTGGTGAAGGTGACCTAGGTCGTAACCACTTGACACACCCGGACACAGCAGGTGAATGCATGAAAATACCACAGTGGGAACAGCGAAGCAAAGAATGAATGGCACGTTAGAGCAAAAGGACAAGTAGGAAAAATAAAAAAGGAAAGAGGAAATAAATGAGGATACTTTTTAAAGGATTGAAAGCATCTTGCATTTTCAGGTAAGAAAAAAACCCTTTTACAGATTATTCATTCAACATTTTAGATGATATTCAATGATAAAGTTTAGATTATGATTTTAAACGGGTTTTCATAAAAAAAAGAAACAGCACTTCATTTTTAATACAGTAGATTGGGGACTGTGAGAAGGAGCAAGAAGTGGGAAAAACTGGTGGTCCTTGACAGAGACGTTTGTTAAAAAAAGACAAAATATAAAAAACAGTGTGAAGGACACAGAGAGAGGTGAGGTCAGTCTCAAGTGAAGGATCGGAGTGAGATAGCATAGAATGAAGTAGCAAGGCTGATGTGAAGTTGAGGTTAAGAGAGGGAAGGGAAACAGAAAGTGACTGAATCAGAAGCAAAGCAGAAGAGCAAAGAAGAGGCGAAAGACTATATACACTGAGGCACAAGTTTAAATGGAGAAAACGAGAAGAGGTAAATTTACAGTTGGTGGTATGAGAGAGAGTAGACAGAAGGATGGTGACCCAAGACGCACAAAGGTGGGTAAGAGACCAAAAAAAAATGGTAACAGGGAGTGGTTCTATAAAAACACGGGCAAGTGGCAAAGGAGGAATGAGCAAGTGAAAGAGTTTCTTCTGAAATTAAACAGGAAGGTACAAGACAACGAATGACTGAGAGAGGAAGTGGACAGCAGCACCCAGTAGGTTTTAAAGAGGGAATGAAAGAGCAAGAGACGTCTGAAGTAGAGGAGAGGGAAGAGAGCGAGACCTTGCCTCTGAGGCAACGAGCCGAGAGGAACGAGAGAGGCAGACAAAGCCGCACACTGCTCTCACACCGCAGAACAAAGAGAAGAGGTGCATCATGGGAGCCTGAGCCTTGCGCCGCTACTGACGCCATACTGGATAAACACACAATGGCACATATGCACAAATCTAAACGCAAACACATAAGCCAACATGTAATAATCAAGGACGTGATTAGTATAGACCTCTGTTTTGAGTCATTTTGGTAGGAAGTCTAATTACCTTTAAATACTTTTAGTGCTGTACCTCCTCAACCTTCATAAAATGGCACTAGTGGGTATATCACATAAAAAATACTATGCCAGATACATATAGAATATGATAAGGGTATGTCTGTTAAAACCTGACTCAAAAACAAAGCAGAAGACTTTGAATAATACTGACTTTAACATAGCATAAAAACATGCAGCTGAAATATTGTAAAGAGCAAGGTAACCCTGAGTAAATCAAGACAGCATCCTCGCTGACCAAGTAGGTGTAGGAGTAGGTGGAGAGAGGGAAGACGGTCCAACTATAAGGCAGCCAGAGATGGTAAAAGAGTTGAAACAGGAAAGAGTAGGGGAAAAACTAAAGTGAAAGACAGCGTGGGGAGAGGAGAGCTTTCTCTATAGTATACTAATACAAGCAGGCTGGGGTTGAAGCTGACGGTGAGGATGAACAGAAAGGGAGGAGGGCTGTTCAATTTTAGCGGCAATTCAGGTATGAGTGTAAATACTAATATCTGTCTGTGAATGCTGAGTGTTCTGTGTGTTTCATTGTAAATCTGATTATGTTCACATATGCATGTGTTTATGTCCGTGAAAGCAATGTACATCTTGTGTAGTCTTTACCTACTCAGGCAGGTAGCTCGGGGAAACACAAGTTGGAGGAGTAAAGACACAGGCACGGCAGCGTGAAACTGGTTTTTACTTTCAGCTAATGTGTCAACATTCAAAATAAAATACTACTACCTACTTATCCCTCTCTTGTACTGTCTATTTCTTTCTCTTCTCCTTCTCTCTATCTCTTTCTCTCTTCCTCCAGCAGGTCTGGTATGCCAGAGCTGTAGCTGAACTCTGAGTAGCACTGTCTCCAGGAAAAAACAAAGTGATCAATGTGAGAAGGCACGGGGCGCTCATGGACAGGCCAATCAATGGTGGAAAGAACCTTGCCCAGGGCCTTATGCAAATGGAAGCACGTCCCGTAACCTCGGGAGTGAACATGCGCACTAGATCAATGGGACGAGGGTAGAACCTTACAGCAAGATCAGCCTCAGCCAGTAAATATGTAATGATGAATCCCACAAGATTTAACTGAACTCAAATGAACTTCAACTAGCTTGGCTTCTTGTATCACAAAGTGGCAAGAAAGACCCCATGTTCAAGAGGTGGGGTATCGGGGTGGGTGGAGCCGGACGAGAGAGATTAAAAAGAGCCTTTGCACAATGATGTACTGAGGACAGATGGATATTTTCCTTCCTTTTCACTCGGGAGAAAAAAAAAACAGGAAGACAAAAAGGTGAGAGGAGACTTATGAATAGTCACCTCAACAATACTTGTTTGAGGTGTAATGATTTTCAATTACATCACCATGGCAACATCTGTGTGTTTTGAGGAAAGAAGGAGAAGAGTGGGTAACCGTGACGACCTGGTGAAAGCGTGCTCGACCATTTAAAACCACGGATGGTCAGACCAAGGTTTGGATAAGATAAACTATTCAAAACGAATAGACATTTATTAAAGCCCTCATATACAACACTGAAATTGGTATTACTCCAAAGCTATCGCTGACCAATTAGAAATATTGCATTAACGGTGTGCAAGGTAACTGTGGTGATCTGGAGACTGATAATAACAGGTACTGACTACAGTTGAGAGAAAGGAGATGAAGAAATATAGAGATACTGTAAAAGAAGTAAAAAAAACACATGCAGAGAGAAAGAGGGATTCTTGAACTGACGATGGAAATAAACCATGATGTCTGGAAGTGATCCTGTAGTGTATTGACCGTTTCTGCATCAGAGCTTGAGGTGAGAGCAATGGATCCCTGTCTGCCTCTGGGCTGCATAGTACATAGGAGAGTTTGATCAAAACAAGGCACATACCCTATCCCCAAGATCTTAAACAGTTTGGAAATGAAAGTGATGTCTTGAATTGCCCTCGGTTGTTGGTCTCAGACGACCTTTCTAAACCTGGACCAAGCAATTTTGTAGTGCATTTCAGGCTGCTTCCCTTCAGTTAACGGGGGCCATTATGAAAAAACCAGGCTAAAGACGAATGCGGTATATGCATAACAGATTAACAGACAGTGTTTATGTTCTGAGAACCTGAATAACAATACAATGAAACAGAATTAATAACGAAGACAATCAAAGAACCCAGAATACAACACAAAAATTAGAATCTCACACAAAATCAATTTTCCTAGATACTGAAGGAATAGCACAAGAGAGACGAGAGGTGAGTAAAGCATTGTCAACCCCCCAATCCTCTCCAACACCACAAATGTAATCTAGAAACCAAAGATGCTCCTGAAACATAGAGAGAAACACCAACAAAGGTGAGAATAATGGCGACGTATTGAAGGGAATACTTCACAAAGCCTATTGTGTGAGTATCCTTTTCAGGCAGCAAACCCGCTGTAATTTGGTCTGCGTCATCTGCCTCTAGTCACAATGCAGCACTACAGCTTTGAAATGGATGGCAAATGAAGGCCATTTGTACATAATCACAGCAGATAGAAGAATTCAGAAGCCCTACAATGTGTTGTTGAGGTGGAAAGAAAGACCTTGGTCTATCTGTGGCAGCCAGTGCATCTAAGGTTTGGCAAGGGAGGTCTTTTTTTTCCAGAAACAAGCAAATCAATTCAAATCAAATCAGCTTGCTAGCCGTGACATTTAAACAGTTCAATTTACATCCTTATGTTAAGAGGAGAGCCGCGCTCTAAGATGCCTATTCATTCACAAAGAAATTAGACGTCTAAATTTCAGCCGCTTAATAGAGCAAATATGCTGTAGCTATACTGAGGAAGAAACCATGTCTTTTCATGGTCTACAAAGGGCTAGGCATTGTCTGTCATTACGAACAGAGCACAAAAACACAGAGAGGGATAATATACATAATATAGACAAGACTGGAAAACAGCACCATGCATGATATGCATGCATTACCACATACACGCAAGTGCGTATGCAAACGCACATGCACACTTTCTCAGTGGTGATGGTGTATGTCCTGAGGGCTGCTGTCCTGCTGTGCCGGCTGGCAGGCACTTTTGTCATGGTGGTCCTTTTGTTTCACATCAAACAAAACGCCACAGCTTTGCATACGGCTCCACTAATTTCTGCTAGTGTGCCCCAGCCATTTATCACCGCCTCTCACCCTCTCCTCCTCTCCTCTCCCCTATCGTGGCTCTGATAGCTGCTCTCCACCAAGCTGTTCTGCTCAGGACGATACAGGCTTCTCCAGGCTAGGGGTGACACATATGCATACATGTACACACACACACACACACACACACCCACACAGACCCATACAGTATGTGTGCACCCACTTGCAGACATAGACAGACCTATACACACATGCACATAAGACACACACAGGAAACTGCACTACTACTGCACCGCTTGCAAGCCCGCCAGCTATGGAGAACCTTGAGATAAAAACAAACCTTCTCTTCATCCCCTCCAGAAGCAATAGACAGGCTAGCACTCAGAGTTTCGAAGGCGGCCGAGACGTGCATACAACATTAGACGAGGGGATTTTCAGAGCCTGCGTATGGACTTCACGGCTGGGATGATTTTGTCAACAAATTAAAGTGATTTTCGCTTGTCTAGTGATGAACTCAGGTGAAGGTTGCATTGGTCCTTGAAGAGTATTTCAGATAGATATAAATGTGGAAGTTAGTTTGACACAATTTAAAGGAATACTCCAGTATCTTAGGGAAATAAACTTTTTTTAGTGTGAATGGGATTTAGATACTATAAGACGATCAATTTCATGTCTGTGCATTTAGCAGAGCGATACATCCGGGATGTGTTTAGGAAGGCACAAACACAGGAAGCAGGGTGGAAGGGCAAACTTTGGACAAAAGAGAAAAGTTCTAATTAGTCTTATTTACATTTTGTGTTGTGTTTGCCGGCAAGCTATCCACCAATCCATCCAAGAATCAGTTTTGTAAAGACTTAGGAAAGTGTGAAAAGCCAGCAACTTTACTATGAGGACAGGACTTCTAAGAGGCTGCATGCAGTCACTTCTCCCAGCAGTTGGTCATTAAATAACTCTAATGCATAAGCTAACCACTGTAGCACCTTAAACCACAATGTCTAATTTCCTATTTCTACGCATGTTAAATACACAAGAAATTTTTAAAAAATGACAATGAAAAGGCAAAAAAGTATATTTCTCAAAATAGTGGAGTATTCCTTTAAAACATTTGATGTTGACATCAAACATTACATAACATTCAAAAAAGAATGTTGGATGCGTGCTGTGAATGCAGCTATGAATGTGTATGCCTGCGCTTTAAATGTGTATAAGTGTCAAAATCAGCAGATACAGATGCATAAAGAGATATAAGTTAGAATTAGGATCAGGTACAATAACAACACTTAATAATAAAAAATTACATTTTTGTGATTTTCCGCAGATATGATGTAAAAAGGGTGAAGACGGAAAACAGAAGTGTTTCAACAGCGCCTTGTATTCGGTGGGCTGTTACCATGGCATGGGGCTGTACTAACCACTGCCAGAGAAAGAGTCCTGCACAGAGGGCATAGTTGGCACCGCCACTGCCCGAAGGGTCACAACGACTGGGAGAGGAGTTGTTAGGAGGACAAAGAAAATGAGGAAACGATACAGGACATAAAGCATACTATGGTGAAAGGGTTTGTATCCATAACAATAAAGAATTAAGGAGTGAGAAGCCTGAAGACTGACTATGCAGAGAAAGTTTAAAAAAAACAAAAAAACCAAGACAGAAATGGCAATGAACTTGTTTAGAAAACTCTCTGTGGTAAAGAAATCTTTAATCTTAAAGAAACTACTCTATTTCAACTGTGAATCTGATGAGGCACAAACAAAGCAGTGTTAATAAGCTTACTGTTCTTTTTGAATCTTCCCATACCATACAACATAAAAACCTCTCATTTAGACTGGAGGATGCCAAATCATAGCAGGGAAATTCACTCACTTTATAAACTCTGAGCTATGTAAAACTTCTCCGATTCAGACTGATTCACCCTGCAGTGCCTCATCTTTCTCGTCCTCTACACTCCGGTATAGTGATGAAGTCCACAAGGAGTGAAGAAATCCTCTATTTCTATCTGTCTCACCTCAAGCATCTCTTCCCACATCTGACACCTAGCCACAACACGCACATACACTTACACACACGAAACCAAGGACGACACAGACAAAACCAGCTATATTCATTATAGATTGAAACAGATGGCACTATACAGAAAGTGTACAGAAAGATATTCTGCAGGCATGTACTGTATGTATGTGTTCACTTAAAATCTGTAATCATGGTTTTGAGGGGCTGTTGTGGCGGCTGGTTGGTTGTCTGGTTGGCACCCACACATTTGTGTACTGGGAGACAGATGCATTCTTACATAAGACCTTATATAATGCTGCCCTGTCCTATCCAATGAGAGAGTTCCTTTTTCACTCTGTGAGCGGGCAGGTTAGTGCGGGTTAGACTTTCAGTATGGTTCTATCCTACCGGCTCTCTCTGAATGGTTCGTGAAATTTTGTCCTCAGGTAAAGAAAGGATAGCGCAGACCTGGAGGCTAGAGGAGTATGGCCAGTTCATGTGTATGTGTGTGTGAGACGCAGAGAGAAAGACAGTCCACATCCTGGCTACAATCCCTTAGACTTTGAAGGGAATATAGGAATACTAGGTTGAAAACAAAGTAGCACAACTGGGGGAACATGACCCATCTTCCTTTAAAACTATACAGCTGAGAGAGACAGCGAAGGAGGACCAGGGAGAAGCAGGCTGGCCAAGCATGAAAGCAGATGTCAGAGGAGGACAGACTCTAAGGGAGAGAAAGAGAGAAGGACAGAACTAAAAAACAGTGATCTGAGATGGATAGATGGATTCTCTGATAGCTAAAGAATGATAGAGAGGGGAAAAGGGCAAAAAAAGTGGGGGCCAAGCAGAGAAAGAGCAAGCAGCCTTCCCCCTGCAGTGCAAGCCTCTCTTTCGCTCTCACACTCTCATTCAAAGGCAGTTAGCTACTCTTTGATGTATCTATAATTAGTCAGTACACACTGTGAAGTGTTTTAAAAGAAATCAAATTGCAATGAAACACTTGAGCGCTCCAAACAGGGGCTAACATGCTCCGGAGCAAGGCTAGCGAGCAGGAGAAATTAATGGCAGGCGTTTTTGATGTGCTTGATCAGAAATGTATTTATTAACTGCAAAGGGGAGTAGTAATTAACCCACAGACAGCTTGTTTTCTCTGGGTCTTCTCATGTGTCAAATGGTTCATCCCGCAAGGCTCCACTCGCCTCTCGCCTGCTCATGCGCACACACCTCCCATCCCATCCCGCTGGACCACTTTCTCCTCAATTAAAGACGGTGTGCACATGTATATATATGTGTGTGTGCATGCTTATGTGGGAGGGAGCACAAAGACACAGCAATAACAAGTAAGAAATGTATGGTGACTGCGTTAAATCCCATGTGCATATATATATAGTAATCCTGTAAAGGGCGTGTCTGTAAATGAGAAGAAGTGTGAGTGCATTTGGATAAAAAGCCAAACAGCCTGGAGTAGAAAGCTTTGTATCAACAATGCACCTAAATAAAATCTATAGACAAAGTTGAAGATAGGTACAGGTGGGCAATTGAGGGTGGCTAATATCAACTATGACTGCGTATATGTGTTTGTATTAGTGTCAGGTTGGAAGAGGTGAAGCAGTTTTGACACTGACATCCAGAAGCTGTGATGGCCTCAAGGGAAACCTGACAATAGCATATTCAAACACCCTGTCACTTAAAGTGAACACAAGGATCTTTCAAGTCTGTTATCTTCCCCATACTGCATCCGCTAAGTGCTATGTATTTATATATACACATATTGTATATGAGTGTTTTTAACAGAGTTTTTGCATGACAAGGACATCACATAAAAGAAAGCAGTTAGAACTTCATTGAGGCCTTTACACACATTGAGAGACAGCGAGAGAGAGAGAGTCTGACTGAAGGAAACACAGAGAGGCAGAAAGAGACAAATAGAGAGAATAGCTAGTCTTCGTCACACAGCAAGAAAGCCCAAGAGATTGTGAGGCTGTCACGGACAAAGCACTGCATGAATATTTAGTAGCCAAATTAAAATTACAAAATACTAAACAAAAAAGAGTAGGTGAAAGAGAAAGAAAGAAAATAAAATATTCCTGAAATCACCAGTGGGACAGGTGCCCACCTTTAATCCCCCACTAGCTGTATCGTCATTGTGCCGCTTACCTCCTCTTCCCTTCCTAAGAAAAGAGGAGAGATATGTCCTGAATAATATGGGATGTGGTGAGTCTAGCAGTAAATCCTTCAGATCAAGAAACCAGCAGACTGGCAATGTAACCCAGCTCACAGATCATAGAAAGGCTTGCAAACACAACTAGTACAGTATGTTAGCTAGCAGAGCTTAATACAGTATGTGGTTGTGGAATTTCAGAAGTTGCAAATACAACAGTTTTATGTTAGATGTAATAAAACAAACTACATTTTTGGTTGTTCTTTTCTTTTTTTGTATCAGGCTGCATAGAGCTACAGTACACTGGAACTAAAATGGGAAAATGCACAATGATGTTTTATATACTGTAACTTATCAGCCAATTTTTATTTTGAATGACAGCATCTTTTGTAGGAATATGAGCCTAAATTAGCAAATTAAACACTTAGACAATCATGATTAATTAAATATATAGCAAATAACATAGTATATAAAATATAAATTATATCAATCACAAGTACATATTTCTTTTAACTTTATATCATCTGTTACACCACATCCCCTTGAACTTGAATCTTCAGAACTTATAAGTCATGTGCATGCTCAGTTTAAAGTTACTGTATCATGACCTTAAGATCCAAATTTTGTATTAAATAACATGGTATGAAAGACCTCATCCCTTTTGAAGCATTTACTACACAGTGCATGAGTTTTTGATTCCTTCATATGTCACTAGTTTTCACCTTAGTCTAGAGGATAAAACAAGCCGCAAGTAAGCTAGCAGGGTATGAACATAAACTTCCCCGCCATTAACCATGAGTCCTAAATGCTATTCTGACCCGATAAGGATAACTCACCATGCTGGTATTGGCTATCTGCACACTGAAGCTTTATTATTAGGTAACTTTAGTCATTAAAACACAAATAGAAGAGAAAGTGATGATCAATATGTGATGCAGAATCCCACTAGAACATCACAGTAAACGAAAGACTAGAAAATAAAACATTAACCTCAGAAACCTTCATATAACCCACAAAAGACACACTGTAGGCCCATTTAGCTGAAGGGTGCGGTTATAAAGCTAAGAGGCTGACCAAACTTTTATTTTCACTCTCCCCTGTGCACCATTAATTCTTTCAAATCCACTTCCCTCCCACCATTTTTCAACCTATCCTCTGTCTCTCCTAAGGCTGGGAGATCTGCATGCTCTGCATCAGATGTTTTAACAGTACCACTGTTGTTGCACTGCCATCCCTACATTTCTATATCCAGCCCTCTCCTTTCCCCCGTTTTCCTCTTGTTCTTGATGTGTAGAGGAGGTGGAAAGTGCCCAAGGATAAGGATGAACCAGATAGTTTACAAAAGCAATGCTTTTTTTGAAGAAACTAAATGCTATATATTTTTAATCATTTCATCATGTTTCACACACTATCACTCTGCTGCCTGTCTCCCTGAGGTGACCGGTGCTCGTACTGCTCTGCATGTTTGTATATATGTGTTTGTGTCTTTGACAATATGTTGTTTTGTGTATACTGCTGTGGTTGAGTGCATGTATGGGTGTTAAAATTACCTGTAGAATTGCAAACTTAAATTTTAGTTTGTATAAGAGTTGGAATATGCAAGTTTCCAACATGGACATGTATGTGGGTGCTTGTGCTGAGAGAAGCGTATTGTGTTTCTCGGTGTGTCTTACTGTCGGTGGGAGGTAGGAAGGATAAGTGGAAAACTAAAACACTCACCAGCTCAACGAAAGACAGCCCTCCATAGCTATGGGCCATGATGAAGACATTCTTGGCTGCGGCTTTGGACACAAAGTGGTCCCACACGTACAGCACGTGTTCCTCGGAGGAACCGTTTTCCTGCAACACAAAAAAAACTCTAATGTTATATCTAAAACAAAGGAAACTGATAGAACATACAAACTTGAAATGCAGTGCAATTACAAAACATTTAAGATATGTGTCCATCCAGTGAGAGAGTCTAGAGTTTCTCTAGAATTTTAATGGTACAACATCAAAACCTGAATCCTGGGGCCAGCCAAAAAGAGAGGTATAAAAGAGAAACAAAAAAGTGGTGGTGGCCTAAGGTGATTTCTATAAAGAGCCACACTTCAGTAGATCAATAAGTCTTGCATATTGCAAATGCCCTAAATGTAAAACTCAATAGACTGGGTGACGTAACGTTTAAATCTTAATTTGTACCCTATTGCTGAATCGATGGCCCGTCTATACACCAGTAGAGGTATAATGGGAAGACACTGGGGGAAGGTCAAAGGAGAAAAAAAAACAAAGATGAGATTTATACGTGTATACAAAACAAACACAGTCTGTCACAGTTTTGTATCCATGCACACGATCACAAATGAACAGACACACACATAATGCAACCAGAAGACATGTTTAATTAACCAGAGATGTAAATGCTTATCAAGGGCTAGAAAGAACAATTGTAAAAGTATAGGCGAGAAAAGGGCATCTGTTAATGAACTTGTGACATTGATTCTAGACTTTGATTTCCTATCAAACTGTCTGGTTGACAACAAAAACCAACAACAACAGGTTACGCTACACATGGAGCTTTGTCGAGTAGAAACACATATATCTTTAAATCACAACACAATGCTGTACCCCCCCCCCCCCCCCCCCCCCCCCACCACACACTCACACACTCACACACACATATACTTCTCTTAATTGGTATACAGATGTATATAAAGAAAAATATCTTGAAATAAACAAAGACATGGCCTATAGAGAATGGAAGCTCATCTGTTAATTGAGTGTCAAACTGTTCCATGTGACTCGAAAACAAATAATTAGTGATATGAGGTAAAGGACAGAGGAGGTGACTTAAGAGACTATCCTGTTAGTTTCCATAAATGTACTGTATTTTACAAAGTTAGATATTACATTATAACAGAAAGATAATTACTTCAACATTCGCTCTCCAAAAGGTGGTAATTGAGGAGACTGTGTAGAACATGTTGCAAAAAATGCTTTAAACTTTGCTTTTAGAAGAGGTAAGGCAGCTTGTGATTTGATGAGATGTTTTTGCTTACGCATATCTGTGTACAAGTATGTGTGCAAGTGTGTGTGCAGGCTAATACTAGCCTATTTGATGATGTGCTGATGTGTTTTTTTGTTGCTGTTTGTCTAGAGGTAAATTAACCTGTCAGAGTGTTTGTGTTTACTGCTAGATTAGCATGAGGGGGTTGTAGTGTCAGCACCCACCTCCATTCAAAGAATGTGATGCAAGAGCAGGCAACTCCACTCTGCCCTGCCCTTCTGCCATCATTGCTGTGCATGTGCTAGTGTGCATATGTGTGTGTTATCCTACGTGCATGGAGGGGCTGGCTGAAGCAGAGTTGTCTGTGTGAAAGGCTGTGACATTAAAGTCTTTTGAAGTCTCCCTGCCTGTGTCACCCTTCATCTGTGAAGCCCACTGCATTAGCCTGCCTCCCTCCATCCTTCCTTCCCTCTCTTCCACCTTACCTGTTTCTCCCCCTTCACACCACTCTCTTCTGTTTTGTCCACCTCTCCAACCACCTTATAGTGACAATGCCTGACATGGAGACATTATGCAGAGTTTGTTACTGTACATAGCACATGTACTGTACATGTGTGTGTGTGTGTGTTTGTGACCTAATCAATACTTCCAAATTGCTGATATCAAATGACGGACAAAATGTTGCAATAAGTGATAACTGACAAAATAATACTTTTTTGTCCATGTGAGGACCAGATGAGTGTTTTCATTTATTTCTATACTATATATAAATAATTATAACAATAATTTAAAGAAACATTTTTTCATGGCTGATGTCTTCGTGGTGGCACGGTCACCTCTCTACTTTGACTACATCACCCAACCTCACACACAAACACACACAACATCATACATTCTTTGCGTACACCCTCAGCGGCAGGCAACAAAGTGACTGACTACCTGGCATGGCAGTGTACTGAATTATCTAAACAGCATTTGCATATTGTTGCAATTATTTCCTGGGGTTAATTAGCTGCAGTGGAGCACAGTGCCCTGCGAGACCGGCTTCCTGTCACCAGCTCTCACACAGTATCTTAGCTTATTTATTTATTTTCCACAGTTTCCCCACACTGTTTGTGTGTATTTGTTGTTGTGTGTGCATCTGCCAGCACTGTCAGAATAGCGTCCCAACTGCACACCTGTTGCCAACATCCTTCAGCCATAACTGTCAAGGGACATTTGAGAGTGTGTACTGATTGTGTGTGTATTTACTGAATATATAGCAATCCATACTGTCCCCTCAGAGAATATAAAATACAAATCTGCACCCTAGACAGTCACAGGACCAGACAGTCTCCAGACGCTGACAGCTAACTATTATCAAAAAGAAATAAAAATGGCAGTGAGAGCTAGAGACAAGGAGGTAGACAAAGAGAGAAAGAGATAGAAAGAGAGGGAAAGAGAGAGAGAGAGTGAGCCATATGCATTATGAAGGGTATACAGTATAACTGTGTAGTGTCTAACAGTACGGTAAAAGTTTGACAGGTTTTCTCTCAGCTCTGGACTTGGACTTTACGAACACGCATGTTATCACGTATACACACACACACACACAAACAAGAAGTAATGGGCATTTATTGTCAATCATCATAAACGCTAGTGCAGACAGCTCCCTATAGAGAAACCTGTGGAAAGAATTTTCATCACATAGATGAATGAACTTTAATCACATGTGATTAAAGTGATATACACTAGATTACTGGAAAGCTCATTATATCTATCTTTATATATATATATATATACACTACTATCAACCCAACATTGACATTGGAAAAGAAACAACTTCTAGCCCAGTGTTCTAACATCGGCAAGCGGAAACTGCTATCAAAACTACAGATTCATGAGATACAACAAAGATTGAGATCATCACCAAGATAGAACCCACAAATTGCTCTGAAAGTCTGCTGGAAGATGTAAATGCAGCACTACATACTACCTCTACTAAAACCATAACCAAGACAAATGTGCTAATTTACGCTGGTTTGTGGCTATAAGATGAAGACCGTAAGCCACAAAGATCATTATCCCCCATGCAGGAGAAGGCTAGAGGCCAAGATCAAGGTAACAAGGAGAGAAGTTAGTCAGCTCTCAGAGTTATAGAAAGGTGCTAGGTGTACCTAAGATACAGTCTGTACCTGAGGCACTGGAAACAAAGGCATCACATAACACCAATGCTCAGTGGCTAGTGGATCTAAGAACAGATCACAGTAATCCCCCTGAACAAAACCCAGTAACCATTACAATGGAAGACATCTAAGAAAGAGTGTCATGTATGAAGATGATGGATGGAACCCACCCAGAATGGTTAACCAATGGACGGACAGTCCTGATCATACTGGATACCCAGACAGGAAAAATCCCCTCCAACTACTGGCCAATAACCTGCCTCTGCTCAACATGGAAGCTCTCGTCAGGCATCATAGCGGCTAAGATGAGTAGGACTGACTACAAGAAAGCTTGTGACTCAATCCCACATACATGGACACTGGAATGCTTGTAAATGTACAAGATCAAAAGGGCACTAATAGCCTTCATCAAGAGCTCAATGGGGCTGTTTTATAACATGTCTGGAAGCCAACTCAAAGCCAACTCAAAGTTAATTGCAAAAAGTCACCATCAAGTGTGCCATTAACCAAGGTGATGCACTATCACCGCTGCTGTTCTGCATAGGCCGGAACCCCCTCAGCCAGAACTTCTCAATCACCTCCTCTACATGGATGACACCAAACTGTATGCCAGGAATGAGCGAAACATCGACTGATCCACACTACCAGGATCTACAGCAATAACACTGGAATGTCATTCGGACTTGACAAATGTGGTCAGATGGTATCAAAAAGAAAGAAAATTATCAGAACCGTGGAGGTTGAACTACCAGAAGGCAGACATTGCAGATGTCCAGGACAGCTACAAATACCTTGGGATCCCGCAGGCAAACGTAAACCATGAGGTAGCAGCAAGGAAGTCAGCCACAGCGAAATATTTACACAGAGTAAGGCAGGTCCTGAAAAGTCAGCTGAATGGGAAGAACAAGATCCGAGAAGCACTAATCATGGTGGCACAAGAACTGGCACTCTGTACACAATCAACAGAGGCTGAGGTCTACCACACCAGGCAGGACCCCAGGTACAGACTGTGCAAGGATGCTCCTGGGACAGTATAGCACATAACAACAGGGTGTAAGATGCAGGCAGGAACAGCGTACATGGAAGGTAGCTGGCATTGTGTACAGAAACATCTGCCATGAGTATGGGCTGGAAATCTCAAGGTCAAAATGAAAGACACCTCTTAAGGTAGTTGAGAATGACGAGCTTAGATCCTGTAGTACTCACAAGATCTAGACAAACTGGTGATGGCCAACCAACCAGCCTTTGTGTTGATCAACAAACAGCAGAAGGCGGCAGTAGTGATAGATTTAGCAATCCCAGGTGACAGCAATATCAAAAAGAAGGAACACAAAAAGCTCAAAAAATACCAGTGGCTGAAAGAGGAGCTACAAAAGATGTGTATATATATATATATATATATATATATATATATATATATATATATATATACATACACACACACACGCACACACACACACATACATATATATATATATTTATAGGACACAACCCCAAAGGCTGTAGTGAGTCAACTTACCAAAAACTTGGTTTTACTCAAGTTCCTGCTACCCAATCAACAGAACTCTGATTATGTGTTATAACATACATCACTATCAAAACTGCTAGATAATCTGCTACATGACATTGTGCATGACTATCTACCCCACTTTTGGTTGTCCCAAGTGTTACTCCCCCCCCCGCCACACACACACACACACACAAACAGGCATGCTTCAGTGCTTGCACACAGATGCAAACTTGTACCCACACACACTCTACTTTTTTTCTAAAAAAACTAGGTCCAATACTGTGTTTATTCGTTGTAATGAGAAGCAGGGAGAAGAGAGCAGAGGAGAGAAGTGCGCTGCCAGAATAACAGCCCCAACGCCAACACAAACCCAGTGTCTGACCAACACAGGAAACAATGAATCCAACAACATCAACACACTTTGACAAACAACCACTTCAGACTTCCCCGCTCCTCCCTTCTGCTCCTCCTCCTCAGTCATCCAAAACACACAGGACTTCAGCAAACTTCTGAGGAAGCTGGAATTTCAAATCAGGAGATGTTGAGCAGTGTGGACCGGAAGGAATCTAGTGGATAAGAGCCATTCTACTTTTTACACTCAGAAACCTTTAAGTGGGAGCCAGAAGTGTCAGGACAGTGTCACGGGATCCCTAAACAACTTTATTGGGTTTGGACTGTTTTGCTTGGGCAGTGCTGGATTCAATCTTGCAAAAAGTATTTCAAGCTGTTTGAGGGAGAGATGAAGTAAAATTAAGTATTAAGTATTCCAAACACACATCAAAACAATATATATATCATTCCTGCAAAGAAAGAGGAAGAAAGAAATTACACAAGCTTTTTCACTCTCTCACTAACTTTCTCTCTCTTAAACACAAACACAAACTCTGACTGGCTCTCAGTCCTCGCCTGCTCTCAGGCCACATACTGGGTAAACCCACCTGCAGCCTCAGTCATTATATTCTTTAATATATCTTGATCAGCACGGAACAGGATTGTTTTCATTTGGCCTAATGATTAAATATTAAACAAGTAATGTACATAATTACATGTTTGGTATTAGCAAAGAGGTTATTAGAGTAAGTTAGTTTGTGTGTGCACGTGCTTCTATGTGAGTGAATGCGTACAAGTCTCTGTGCACACAATTAAAAAGTGGACCTCAACGACACCTGTTTGCAATTGCATTCTAATCAATGTCTGGGACGTGTACTCCTTCGGAATCTTTTTTTCTTCTTCTCCTCCCGTTTTTTTCTTTGTTTCTTTCTTTACTCTCTTTTAAGGCAGACGGAGAGCTGAAGTTAGCTAGAAGCTGTCTGGGAGCTGATGGGTCTGCTAGAGTGGAGGAAGGTATGGAGCAAATTAGCAGCAGAGATGGGAAAATAATGACTGTGGCATTGTGGGTAATTAGCAGGTATAGTACCTATGGAGAGTTGGGAATATAATGATGTGAGAAAGAGACAGAGAAAAGGGAGGTGAAAAACGTGTGCAATACTAACAAGAAGGGGGAAACTGTATGCACACGTCTGTGTACGAGAGTGAGAGAGAGAAATGTACGTGTGGGTGTGTTATTCGACTTTGCAATGAAGGGATATACAGGAGAGAGAAAGTGAGTGAGAGAGGGAGAGAGAGCCGGAGCCAGAGAAAGGAGAAAAACTATAGAGTATATGTCACCCCACGCGCAGATTAGCGTGCTCAGACTGTATACAATAAAATAGCATGACCTTGGTGGGGTCAGTCTGCTCTGACAATATTTGCCAGGGCATTGTTTCAAATCAATAACTCATTAACAAAGTACAAAGGAAGTTGCTGTGGGTTTGTGAGATTCTTTATTAGAAACGAGCGGCTGCGGGCCAGAAAGGTCATCGCTGTGACATCTCGGCTAGCCTTGCGCTGCCGCCCGGATTGTCAGGTGAAATTACTGCGAGCCATTAATTGACATAAGGCAAAGGAGAGCGGGCAGGCAGACAAGGCTGTGTTTGTTCCAGGATGACCCTGAGGTGCTGCGTTAGTGTGTATGTGCGTGTGTGTGTGCGTCTTTATTCGGGTCAGCTTGTATCCACAACAGGGTTGTATGCAGACAGAGAAAGAGAGAGAGACGGAGCTCAGTGGGTGGGGAGGTGCAAGGGAGGGCAGGATGGATGTGTTTGATGGTTGACCTGACTAGAAGATTGGGAGCAGGGATCTGAGACCTGCTACACTGGTTCTGCCTTGAGCAAACACACAAACACACAGGTATGTGTGCACACACACAGATGTTATGTAGTACACATAACACATATCCAGAAATGCTTGCACAAACACTAACAAGCACAAAATCAGAACAGACACCCTTGAAAACTTTAAGAAGTCAACTGCATTCACCTTTACACTAAATTAAACACAAGAATATATACCTGAAGATAAAACATGCCACACAACACAGTGTGCTTGAATTGTAGCCTTAAACATGAAAACTTAGTTGAAGACAGAAACCCATGCACACAGCTTTGTCAAAGCTTCTTCTATACCACACTCACACAGAAATACGCACCCAAATACCGATATGGCATCTAGCCAATTTGCTCTCTGCAGCAAGCAGGTGAGCTGCCCTCTAGCCCTGGCCATTGACCTCTCCTCTGACCAAGTTCAGAGGTTAATCAAGTCCCTACCTGTCCTTGGATATGCTGAGCCTTACTTCTTGGCACGACCACATGTCAAAGGTCAAATAAATCCTGTCTGTATAATTGCTTGTGGGCCACAGATTGGGGCAAAGGGGTGAAGGTGACAAAGAGCAAAAACCCAGGCCCATAGAGAAATACTGTAACACCATGTCAAATACAATTACCTGCGTGTGTGCTTGTGTGTCCATGTCTTTATGTTTATAATCAAGTTTTGGTTTGTGTGTGTGTAGGTGTGTGCGCACATGTACGTTTGTGAATCCTCAGGACATTTTGTAGTGCGGTGTGAACATGGGGAAACAGGGCATCATCTGCTAAACAAGGACAAGGATCTCAGCCTGCCCCTGCTGAAAGCTGCAGCCGGGAATAATGGATCTTGGAAAAGCAGGGCCTAAATAATGGATGCCCCCTTTTTTTAGGAAACACACAATCCACAACGGTCAGATGAGTATGTGACAGTACAAGACCCCCTGTCTGTGCCACTTCCGTCACCAATAAATTGGAGACCACAATACCCCAAAGAGTCCTGCATCTGCACTGAAGAAAAACCAAAGATATAATATGTAAACAAAAAACAAAAGCACACTGAAGAGCCCAAATATTTTACTCCATAGTGGTATGATTCTGCCAAATGAATAATTGTAGAGAAAAGCAGAGAGATGTCATAGTGAATGCACTGGTTGTCCACCAGTCTTGATCATGCAGATCTCTCATTCTTTAAGTAAAGCTGAATACAGTGGGAGAGAAGGAACAGAAGGAATATCTGCTGCTTCAAAATGCTATTGGAGTGAGGACCTCTGTCTATCTCCATCTCTCTGAACATTTAAGAAACATACATAAGTGAGACGCTAGAAGGAGAAGCACAAAAAAGGAAGAAAGAGAGAAAAGTATTCCAGTCATTTATAAATAAGGGTAAATAAAGTGGTACTTAAAGAAAGGCGTAGCACTGTTTTTTGTCCCTTTGCTCTTTTTTCCCCCTTCTTCTTTCCAGGGCCTGTTGGCCTAATCCCAACCAGCCAGCCTTGGGTGAACTCTTTGGAAGCTTCTTAAGCCCATGAATGTGCCTTTTGTTCCTGCCATTCCTCCGCTTGGCTGACAGAAAATAGCTAACTGGATTACTGCTAAAATTCAGAGTAAAGTGAACTCCCAAACTTCTATATGGCAAAGTGCTAAGAGAGCCCCCCCGCCACTATCCTCATCAGCATCCCTCCGATCAGACTTTCTATCCTTCCATCCCTCCCTCTGTCCTCTCTTTCTCTCGCCCTCCTCACCATCATCCCCCTAAACATGGCCCAGTGGTGTGTGATTTGGAGGAGAGGAGAGGAAAGGAGAGGGATTAGATAAGGTTGAGAGGTTGCACACTATGAACCCAAGGCTAAAAAGTAAGAATCCTAAAAGCAGTTAAGAGCTTATTAATGTGTGTAAGGAAGCGTATTAATCAAGTCATCTCTATCAGGGGGCTGGTGTGTGTGTATATGTGTATGTGTGTGTGTGTGGGGGGGGGGGGGGTATATGCAGTCTTTGTGAGTTAATGTAGTAAAAAATTAAATGTAAAATCTGATTTTATGAGTCTCATACATACAAAGCAACATGCAAGGTGGTAATTCAAGCTTATGGTATTTTTGCATTATGTTGGATTTCATCATATTACAGCAAGTTGAGGTGTATATTTGAGTGTGTGTGTGTTTCTGAATGGCTGTGTGCAGGTGGTCTGGCAGCTCAGCGGGAGCTAGAGTGCGAGGTGTAGCAAATAAAAAAGGTTTTTGTGTGTGTGTGTGTGTGTGTGTGTGTGTGTGTGTGTGTGTGTGTGTGTGTGTGTGAGTGCACGTGTCTCTGGTGGATGCTGTAAAAAAAAGAAGATAAAAACAGCCCTGCTAAAGAGGTTTGATTTGATCCACCACCCACCCCGACTAACAGAGGTGAAGGAGAACGATACACACACACACACACACACACACACAAATGTCAAAACCTCTTTTTTCACCTCCTTTACTCTTTTGTCTGCTGGTATGTGTGTGCCTTTATATATCTGTGTGTGTGTGTGTGCGCGTGACAGCTTACTCTGTGGCGGACAGAGGCAGAGCAGTGGAGAGGAGGCATGGACGATAGAGGCGAGGTCATACACACTAACATCCTGCTGACTTCTGGGTCAAAGGTCAAAATTCAAGGGGCACTAACACAGGGCCAACCTGCTCACTCATTAATCTTTATCCCGAGTCTTGCAATCCCTGCATCTAAGGACAAGTGTATTTAGCTGGAAAATCTAAACCTTCTACATGACCCCTACTTTACTGGTTAATGAGGATAATTTTGTATTAGCCTGCTGGTCTGAAAAAACTGACAAAGAAAGCAATTTTTTTATTCATCGCTCCGTTTTAAAATGCCACAACACTGAATACTGCTCTGGTGTGCAGCCCTAAATCAATCATCAATGCGCTAGCTTAATATGCAGAAAAGTGACTTGACATGGCTAGGCTAGTGGGGTATTTCCTTCAGTTACTTATGATATTGTCTGTCCTGGCTTCTCGTGGAGTTGTAAAAAGCTAAGACGGTTAAACTGGACAGTATTTCCGAGAGTACAGTCACAAAAAGACACACCACTGCTGCATACCACCCTTGTCTCAATGCATCTGACCCTGTCCAGCATGCATTATGCAGGCATGGGGAAAGCAGGCCGAGCCCAATATCAAGATG
This sequence comes from Micropterus salmoides, assembly GCF_014851395.1. Taxonomy (NCBI): domain Eukaryota; kingdom Metazoa; phylum Chordata; class Actinopteri; order Centrarchiformes; family Centrarchidae; genus Micropterus; species Micropterus salmoides. The sequence goes on from NW_024044459.1 coordinate 28,143,403, forward strand.
TGAATAATACTACCTGCTTCCCCGTAGGATAGGGAAACCTTGGTTGGGACTTAACGATCTCACACTGCTAATGTTACCGAGTGTTAAAGATTTCAGGCAAGAGGATGGGAGTAAGAAAAGAGATATATGTGTACACGGAGAAAAAGAGAATTGGAGAAAAAGGGGTCATTATGTGATGAGAATTATTCAAGTCACCTTCAAAATAAAACAAGTTATTAAAACACTCCTAACTATGCATGTCCACCAAAATGTAGATGGCATTAACACATGCATATATTTATATATTCACACACACAGACACACACTCAACGGAGATATGATACAACAAACTCACAAGCAATAAGCATTGGATTTTGAATATTAATTTGATATAGCTAAAATTAAAACATATATAAGTGACAGCAGATGCAAGTTAGGTTGACTGTGTAACTGTGACGACATGATGGATTATTTACCATAAGACCTTCATGTCTGATAACATAAAGCAGGTTGTATGATGGGGAAACCAGCCATCAACCAAAGTGTGATAGAGTAAGATAGAACTGCAGCTAATTATCCCTTATTAGAGTGTGTGTAAAGGTACTGCCAGGGGGTGGAAAAAAAAAACCCTGCGTTGACAGCTCACACACCGCCTGCTAGTCCCACAGCAGCCCTAACTCTTGTCAGACACCAGATACTGACGTATTTCTCACAAACACACTTTCGCACAAACACCCACACACACACAAACGTACATGCATTGCTGTGACGCTACTGCCATCGACTAAAGTAAGACACAGATAATCAATGGGGACACTCTACTCATATGAAACTCTGTGATAGGGAAAAAGTCTAGCACGTTATGCCCTTAATCTTTAAAATCTTTCTGAATTAGAGCTTTTAAGGAAGAATTAAAAAGTGTCTGGACCCAAAAAATAAACAAAAGACATCTATGAAGAGGACAACTTTTTACTGTACACATATTTATTTTCACAACAAAACTAAATGTATGCAAAGGGTCACTTCCTTTGTTTGACCACAAGGTAAACTGGCTGAGCTAGGTGCCTAGAGCCGTGCATGTGTATGTGTGTGCGCGTATATGTGTGTGCATGTGTGTATGATTAGGGGCTGTATGGTCAATGTAGCATGATAAGAATGTTGCACTGTGTTTGCAGAGTGTGTGTTGTGGAGATAATAATCCCAGCGGTCAACAAGAGTGAAGGGCCAGAGCTGCACTGACCAGCCCACCATCTGAGAGAGAAAAAGAGAGAGAGGCAAAGAAGAGAGGAAGAGGGAGAGAGGGAGGTAGCCATGTGGTTAACACTTGCTCACTGAGAGGCGACTGGAGCATAGCCAACCTCTTCACACACAGGCTGACCACACAAGAGCCTCTCTTTCTCCCTCTGCCTCCCATCCTCCCTTCATCCCTTGTTACCTAACCTTTCCTTCCCTAGTTTCCTTAGCTAGCCACCTCCCACTGTCCTACTCCCCGCACCTTCTTGACTCTTTTTGCTCTTCCAAACTTGACCAAATTCCTCTCTCCCATTTTCTCGCCTATGTCTCACCTCGTCCCACGACCCTAAACTGTCACACTGTTCACCTCCCCATCATGTCTGCTTTTGATGAACATCTATCCTTCTGTCCCTCCGCCCCGGCTCTCCAAAGACTTCCTTCCTGCCTTCCTTTTCCATCTCTCCTCTCTCTCTCCATTCCTTCGTCCCTCCCTCCCTTTCCGACTTACCCGTACAGGGATCCGTTCAGTCTCTGTCTCCTTCTGTGGGTTACGGTACTTCTCATAAAATTCTCTCTTCTTTTTGCCCTCTTTATCATCTTTGCGTTCCCTCTTTTCAGCGGGTTCGTCCGAGGGTTCAGTAGGAGAAGGCAGGGGAGAGGACTTGGCTGGCTTCTCTACCTCCAGGTAGTTCTCATTGGGGTTGAGCACCATCACACCATAGCCCTCCTAAAACAGATAAAAAAAAGAAGTATGTGTATTAGAGTTTTTTGTGATATTTTATATTCATTAACTTTCTATGTATAAAAGTAGTGTCATATATATTTATATAGTATATATATACACACACACACAAACACACATATATTGCTTAAAATGCAAAATATCTGCAATATACCAATAAACCAAATGCATGTAAACATAAAGAAAATTTTATATTTAACAAGGGACACTGTGCATCTATTTAGATTAGATTAGTAGAGTAACTGTAGATTTGTTTTTTGTTACTTCTGAAAATTCTTTATTCTTTATATAAATTTTATCAAACTTAAAATGTAATATTGACAGAACAGATTTTGTTGTTTTTTAGTTGTTTGTTCTTTTTTTTACGTACAGAAAAAACATGATATTAACTTTATCAAACCTACTAGGGAAGTTGATCTCATGATAAACTCAGAAACCTTCCTGCTATTTTAGGTCTGATAGTGGCTCATGGTGAAAAGCTCTATAGTGGATATCCATGAACAAATAACACTGTTACAACACTTAAAAGACAGACTGTGAGATGACTGGGGGAAAGACGCAAATGCAGACTGAAAGAAATGGCAGAGAAAGAGACAGAGGAGAGAGTGTCACTGCAGGGACAAGCCTGAGAAGTAACTGGGGGATTGGAATTCAGTGACGGTGGTTTCAGTTGGTGAGTAGCATTTAGTGACTCCAAAGGCCATGTGTCACTTAATATCAAACCCAATCGATCCCACCATCACTCAACAAAAGAGTTAGCAGCAACAGCACACATATCTGTGTATGTGCATGTGTGTGTGACCTGAAACTTCTACAGAGAGCACTACAGATAAATCTATAAATAAAGCTGAGAACGTTTTCTCGTAAAAATAAGCTTTAGATTAATATTAACAATAATCAGTGCACTAATTCAAAATGGCAAAACTTAAAAGAAACCCAAGTGGTTATAATAATAAAGAATGACAGAGGGGAAATGTATTGTGGAGAAAAGGAAGTTTTCTTATAGCCTTTGGTGACTTCTTCAACTTGGAAGCCATTTTAATTAACTGTGTTTATTGTCCCAAGCACTCTGAAACTAAAGCAGGAAATTGATGGATTCCTGTTTCACTTTGGTTGTGCTTTTCACACACAACCCCCATTGTGAATACACATACAACCCCCAAGACTCAAACTTATAGGTGTATGCCTGTGCAAAAACACACACACAAAAGACACACACTGAGGAGTACGAAAGATATCAGTGCAGACAAAAAGACCTTTAGGAGATGTGAGAGGGAGTTAAGAGAGGCAGTGTCGCTCAGCTTCCTCTGCAAATCGCCATCACACACGCTGTCTTCTCAAGGCAGCACGTCTCCTCTTCCTTAATAAGTGTTAACACAATGTGCTTGTCTTCCGTTGACGCAGCATGTGTGTCCCCCCAGTGCCCATCGACATCAAACCTGCCACACACCCCTTCCTTTAGCACCTGCCGTGTGTTGACAACAGCAAAATGACACTTTCTCACTTATTCATTCAGATTATAAAATTTGTCTGATTCTTGCTCCTTTTTTAAATTCAGACAAGGCTCTCCTTCCCTCTCTGGACATATTTGTAGTGTAAAATGTATTATAAATATAAAGATAATTAACTTAAGAAACCATTCTTAAGTGAGAAGAATTTTGGACATTATCAAATTGTTACTTATTACATTTATGTGTGTGTTTTAAAAATCGGTGCACTCTTACATGAGCTTTTAATCGCCACTGAAAATTCAACAAATGTATTTTGAAACTCTAATTTCAGCTTTAAAGAATTTTCTACGAAATAATTGCATCTGCATGGTGGAATGAAGTTTTGAATTTTACTCCAAGGCACAGCAGTTCTAACGGTAATTTAGCAAGTGATTTATGACTTTAAAAAACAACATGTCCACATCATAGTTTGTATGCAAATTATAGGTAGATGATGTTTCTCCGAACCAGGTTTTATTAGTCTTTGTGTGTATGTATGTGTATGTAAAGCATAAAAGTGAAGTTGGAGAGGTAATGGATGGGGATCTATTAGAGAGAATGAATTCAGCCTTCTGACATCACAGCGACATTTGTGCACACAAATACAGAAGTTCAGACACACAAGCACACAGGCAGACAGATGGATCGCCGGATGAAAAAGAAATAGGAGCGGGTGAGGTAAGAAGACAGCGCAAGAGACAGAGTGAGACAAAGAGGGGAGAAAGAGTGACAGGCCGAAATGAGAGATAAAGATAAATAGTACAATGATAAGACAAAGATAGATAGAGAAGGAAGGAGAGACACAGAGACGTAGTCTAACCAGATCCACACCAGCTTTGTGCCACTGCCCACTGGTGGCAGCCTGATAAAATAACTGACAAGACTACTTTAACCTAACATCATAGATACTTAACCTAAAATCAATAAATGATTAAATTCAATACCAAAATGTATATATGAAAAAAATAAACAATGACAAAATGAAAAGCACACTGCACTGTCAACAAATGAGGACAGGATGACAGAAAGCAGGAAAAGCCTCTTGTACTTAACCACCATAACTTGGTGTGCATTTCTCCTTACCCCTAATCCTAAATTCACAAGGCCAAGAGTTAATGGTTTAGCAACACTGGTCCACGTGTTCCAATGCTAACCCTGAGTAGCTTACAACCATATTTAGTCTTCTGTGCTCTTACTCTAACCCTCACTGGTCAATAACCCTTCCTGGTCTTAAGCATACTATTGGTAACCCCAAGAGGCCCCGTTCCAAGCCTTTAGCTTCTTATGCTAACCCTGAGTGGCCTATAGCCTAACCTACACACCTAACCGAGCTAACCCTTTCAGCTGTCCAGTCACCCAGAAGGACATTGCTATAAAGGCGACCAGTGTTGTTGGCGTACTTAGTCTGCAGGAGCAGGGGCCGCCAAGTTCACCTCTATGTCGGAAACCATCATTTATTTGAACACTGAGAGGTCTGTATTGGTGTCAGGACAACACTGCTCTCCCTGTCCAGACACTTCCTCCTCTTATTCTTCTCTCCATCAACCAAATATATAACAATGAGTCTGGTGCTGGTAGACCGATCACAACAAAGCATTTGGGAAAACGTAAATTTTATTTTTTATTTTTTTAACTTAAACTGAAATAAGGCTCTTTTATAAATTTGATTCTTGCATTTTTCTCTGATGTAAAAAAACTATAAAGATTATAAACTTGAAATATTATAACTTTATACTGTAATTTTCTAAGTGTATATACCAAAACTATCTATATAAAAAATATCTATTTTTGAAGAATAAAGCATAATATTCACAGCATATTGACGATGTTTTAACCAAATCCAGCAGAACTAATTTCTCCCACAGAGCTAATGTTTATTATCCTAGTCTTTGCCTTGTTTTGTGACAGATAAATCTATCCATACATCTCACCATAAACCCTTGTAGAGTTAGGTCATTCGGTCTTTGTGTTTTTAGCTAACTGTTAAGTCTCTCCTACATACACACACACACACACACACACACTCTGGATACACCTGCTAAATCTGATCTTTGTGTTGTGATGTGCTGTCAAAGTCTGAATCTTACACAAATGCACATTGCAAACCTTGGGTCACCCTGCTTTTTATACCACTAAATCTCCCTCTCACACATTGCTAACATCGGGTCACTTTGCCTTTGTCCTATACACACAGACCAACTCAAATGAAACACACACACATGATCCTCTAGCGTTGGGTCAGCCTTGTCTTTCTACTGCAGTATGCAGGCTAAGTCTCTTCCCATGCCCTGTCGGTGCCCCTGTGCCACCACCACAGTAAGTCCCTGCCCTGGGGCCAGCGGTCAAGAGGGTCGCTCCGACCCCTCTAAGGGGGGACACCCCAACCCCCATCACCCCGCTCCGGACACTCCTTATTGCTTCTTTGTCGGCCTGTCCCGCACCAGATAGCACAACAAAGGCTGCCGCTGCCAAGGAAACCAGAGCTTGTCTCATCATCGTGATGAAACCATTCCTCCGTCATCGCATGTTCTCCACCCATGCAGCGCTGTGAGGCTTCTTAAAAACCCAAATGCTCCTTACTATCTGCAAGGCATTCAGAAAACATCTAATAAAAAAAAGAAAACATATATGAAGCTGAAATATAAATATCATGATATTAAGTATTACTTGTAATTTATTATTGCAGAACTGAAGCCATACTGTGCTGTCTTAACACTATTGTCAATACTCCTTGATGACAATAATGTGCCCTCTTTATGGTCAAATTAGATGCCACTTGTCCACTAGAACTTTGATGGTAACAGATCATTATTTTCCCTTCCAGTCGCATTATTCGAAAAGAAAGTGGCTAGCGCGTGTGTGTATGTAAAGTGAGGACACAAGTGCGAGGGAGAGTAAATAAGATGTGCCTTTAAGACAGCAGCACCTCTACTTTTCCAGTGGCGTTGTAATGAAATGAAATGTGTCTAATGTGCGGGAGCGGGGAGCGAGGCGGCCGGAGTGAGAGGGTGTTTCATCTGTGCATGTGGAGCTCAGCGAAGCTTTGATGTGAGAGCTCTCATGTAGTGAGCAGGGCTTTGGGCACAGGGAAAAGGACAGCACTTGACAGGTACAAAGCATGGCTGATAGCAGTCACGGGTGCATGCAGTGAGGAAAGTGAATGGTATGGAAGCGTGAATTTATGGTCTGTACGTGTGGCTGTTTGCTGAATAGGAGCATTTAAATGCTCTTCTTCACATTGCATTTTTATTTTAGTGCATTTATGTATCTGTGTGCATGCATCTTACATCTCAAGAATCAGTCTTTAGATGTCCATTGAAATTGGATCTCGGGGCAGCTTACTTTATTAGTTTTCATATCGGGGGGCTGTTAAGATCAGGGTAAACGGCACTCCCTTTTCTCAACAGCCTTCGCTCCACTTCCTTGTTTCAGCAATACACAGCTCCTGATTCGCTACTCAGGATTGACTGACAAGAGAGAAAGGGTCACCCAGCATGGCACAGCCAATAAGAGGAGGAGGAGGAGGGGAGGGATGTCTGTAGCCTACAGTCGGGTTTCAGATCTGAACAAGGCAAAATGGCTTACCAAGAAGAAAGACTAAATTGGAAAATAAGCAAGAGCAATACGTTGGCGTCACAATTTGTTTGCATTTCAGTAACTAGTGGTAAAGCGACAACAAATACAAGTACAACTGCCTAAGAAGGAAGGAAGAAGACACACATCAAAGAGAGAGTGAAGGTAAATACTGTAATAACAAGTACACTCCAGCTCTCCCTCTCTGTCAGGGCCACCCTGCTCTGTGTGACCTTGTCTGTCTCCGTCTCTACGTGAGCTTTTTTTTTGCATGCGGGGCCCCTTTATCCATCCTATGCCCCTCTTTTCGTTCTCTCTCTTTTTTTCTGACTCCCCCTCTCCCTGAGGCAGAGATACCACACAGATCGCACAGTAATGTCAGATTAAGTCACGGTGCCCCCTTTCTCTTTTTAACACAGCACCAGTCTGAGACCCCCCATACCCACCAAACACGTAGCTATGTTCCTCAGAGAGCAGAAGGGTGGGAGAGTACTTACTGTACCACTGGGGCTATGAAAAGACATGTGTGGATCTTAGGGGTGATGTGAGAGGGGATGAGACGGGATTGTCATCAGCCTGTCAGCACAAAATCAATCATCATCTTGAGAACTAGTAATACCCAGGGGTAAGTACTTGCAGAGTATAACCTAAATATTAGGACATATCATTATCTTACAGTTTGTAAAATAAAAAGACGACGAAATGTAAAGATTGATAAAGAAAAACAACAAGAGAACAGGCTAACTCTACAACACAGGTAACGACATGGTTCACCTAAATTAAGTGACATGAATCGCAGTACATGCATATGAGATACGTGTGCTCAAGTTGCATGTTTTTTGATCCTCTGCTTAAATGCATATCCCTGTATGTTTAAGCAATCAGTTGAGCAGCCAACACAAATGTTTACATAGGAAAAGTAAGACAAACTGGAGCTTCATTTTCCCATCTGCCCTCTGAGTTAATTTTAAACAAATCGCCCACTGCACTGGTTTCTCCTCTAATAAAGAGTACACATTTAATTAAGTTTCTCTAAATTCGACTTTTTTTATTTCAAGTTCAAAGACTGTATTTGGTGCTTGCTTCCACTAATGTAGTCATACACTAATTTGGTCAAAGTAAATAAGACTCTGTGGTAATGATTGTCTTTTTCTTGATCTTAATGAGCACAAATAGTTTAGGTCAGAATAAGAGGCTAACCTTTTGAGCTAGTCAAGTAGTTGTGCCTGTAATAAACAGCAGCATTTTTAACCTTGGCATAGATGTCTTGGCTCATTTGGATATTGTTTATATGTGGAGCTGAATATTTATAAATGAGTTCAAAGTGGAGCGGTGGGGTGGAGGAAGTGAAGAGAATAGCACAGCTTCTGATCCCTGATGCCTCAGTTTCTTTTCATGCTCGCATTTACATTTCTTTCTCTCTGTTTCACTTTCTATTTCTCTCTTCCTGCCTCTCCTCCCGACCTGTCTATTTTCAGCACCTTAGCGAAAGGATAGACATAAAGACACTCACACAGATACTGTTGAGTAACTCACTCGGTGCAATGCCAAAGCCACTTTATGTGTCAATAATTTACCATACACGACGTCTGTGAATCTGTGAATTAGTTCAGACACTATCCATGCTCAATTGTTGATCAAGCAACCGAGTGTCTGGACAGCCACATAAACACACACATACACTGACACACACAGAGTTCGGAGGCCTGCTTCATCTGCTCTCAGCACGACACACACAGAAGGAGGTGCAGGGTTGGTGGTGGGGGTTGCAAGATTGGGGGTGGATGTAGCATTAATCACCGTCCAGGTGGAAATTGTCAGAGCTATTGATTGTGCAAGTAAATGTTACCCAAGTCATTTGTCAGTTGTTTTTTTGTTTTTTACAGAAGACCAGCGTGTCATTTGCAAAGATGCCACCGTGAATGTAAACTCACCAACACTGATATTTTAAAACTGTCTTACCAGATTTGTGATCAGCTCCACCTAACAGACATCCAGATATCTGAATGTTATTGAAAGTTTTATTATATCTTCTTTTATTAATATTAATATTTTAACAATTAGACAAACTTTAAAAAATAATAATCAAAAACTAGAATATTATAATAAACTATGGCTCAGCCAGCAGAGTCGATGGGCAGATTATCAAATTAGTTGCATAATAGATTAACAATATTTCCAGTATACTTTAATATTAGAGTACCAAACATGTGCTTGCCACATACACAGCGAAGGAAATACAGTAAGCAGGAAGAATCCTCATCCCACAGAGGGAAAACTATGGGGAAATAAATACAGGAGGCTTCTGACGCCGTTAGCATTTTGATTTATATATTCTATATTGTCTCCCCTAAGCATACACATGTATTTTTAATGAGGGCACAGAGATATAGATCATGGAATGATAGGTGCCTCCCTGCCTAACTATTTAATGTATAAATCAGGGAGAGAGGTGAACAGAGAGGGGGAGGCAGATATGCTACAAAAAGAGGGAAGACAGGAGCGGTAGAGCAACCCTGTCCTGAAGGCCACTAATAACTGTGCACGGAAGGAAGGAAGACAGACAAACCCGGACTTCAATTGGCCTCGGAAGGAAGGAATACGATGCTAAATGAAGATGATTGTTATAATGATGACTGTTATAAAGATGTATTTGGCTGCTATTCAGAATGTCATTTCTGAACAAAATTGGACAAAAATAATGCATCTTGCCTCTGTGCCTCTTTGTCTGAAATAAAGAAATTCCACCACCATGTGAATTCTTTAAGAGCGCTGTCGATGAATGTTTCTACTTCACCATCTGGAGAGGTAGTTAGTGCGTTAGCACACGGTAGGTGTGAGACGCATGACCATATGTACAGACTGAGCCAGCCAGGGTCAATGGCAGGACACATCTAAACATTGTAGACACATGAACGCATATATTCAGGCATGTAAAATAGAAATAACTTCCCACAACTTAATAGATTGTGTTTCTATATTTAACATTTGCTGTGTAGCATTTCATGTATATGTTTGCAAATAATGACATGATAGACACAATATCTTTAAATTCCAAATTCAAGTTTTGACTGCTCAGTTGTGTTAAAAAATATGTAGGTGCGTGTCATCTACCAGTAAATGGCACTGTGTTGGTGAATAATGACACCACGCTGGTCCGCCCAGGATATTCATCTTAGTGAACATCACAGGACCACTATGACCTCCATGGGTGAAGGGTCAAAGAGGAATCCCTTCACCCCTGCCCTGTTATTGTGACCTAGGAGGGAGAGCCATAGAGCGAACTGGTGGTCCTGCCAACTTTGCTGACTGTTGCTATGTGAGGTGTGTATGATATTTCATGCGAAGTGTGACCTTTCATGAGATGAAATTTGCTCTTTTATATGTGTAAAATATTAATTTCTATCTGCTGTGGTATGGTACACTGTGAGAGCGTAGCAGGCTACAATCATGCATCTGGCTATAAATCTGAAGGCCACATTAGCACACACACATAACCACAATGACACACACACACACTCCAACAGCCCAAGAGTCTGACCTCTCTCTAAGTGGAGCTGCACCACAGGTCCATGAGTCAGGGAAGGTCGCCACAGCCAATCACAAGCTGTGTTTGAAGTGTGAAGGGTAAACACTATGGCTACTCTGTCCTGCCATTTACACTGCTTATTTTCCCAGGATGTAACCTAGAAAAGAGGTGGTGGTAGTGTATCTCTGTATGCATGTATGTTCCAGCACATTTTCCATAGTGTCATTACCACATGGCTGGGTTTATGCTTCACAGCACACACATGGAGCTACGCATGTATGTTGGAATCCCCTTCATCCTCTCGCCATAAGGCCAAATACACGTGGAGAAATCCATGCTGTGGCAACTAAGGAAACCATGCATGGAGCAATAGACATTTTCTTATTAACCCGATGTAGCCTTCAAAAACGGTTGAAAGCAATTTACCATGGAAAGTGGCTGTAAAACACATCCTCTCTCTCTCCAGCGCTTTCTCACACACAGAGACCAAACCCCTCAACCACAATTCTCACTAGAAACTCTTTCAAATCTACTACTTTTTTTAAGACCACCTGTTGTCTATTATTTTTACATACTGCTTTTCTCATAAATCATAACACTCTGTAATTAATCAAGCTGTCAAAACAGGGACCGGAGGTCACCTGAAGGGGTCGGAGGTGGTTGCAGGGCCGATGGAGGTCAGGGTCACACCGCATTCCTCATTATCAAGTTGGGATGGTAGAGGGGCCAGGCAAACAAAAGCGAAAGCAGATGGAGGGGGTGGGGGGTGGGGGGCAGATGAAAAAGAGAGCAAGAGAGACAGACAGAGAAGGAGAAGGAGAAATTGACAAAGAAAAGTGAAAGAAGCTGTCAGCTGCCAACAGACAGGGGAGGTGATTCTGAGAAGGGAGACATCACATAAAGAGGTGGAAAAAAGGGAAGAGAAAAAAGAAAGAGGCATGAAATAAGAACAAAAGAAATCTACAAGATGTTTCTACTGTATAGACCTGAAATTGGCTGCAAAGAGGAGAAAGAGAATGGAAGGAGGTAGGGTGGTGAGGCTTCTTTGCTGGGAAAATAGGGAATCAGCTGTGGAAGTATGATTGTTATCTGGTTTTCTCTCCTAGTGTGTGTCTGTCTGTGTGTGTATGTGTGTGTGTGTGTGTGGATGTGAGTGATGAGGCAGACTGATATCTTTCTCAGAGGAGTGTGTATCGGTGTCTCAGTAGGTTGAGAGCCAGTTCAGAGACAGGACCACGGGCCTGGAGTGGCATGTCACAGACTCCACAATACACACTGCTGATTAGATCACACTGATTAGACTGGCACACACACACACACACACACAAATGAATGCCCACAGACAGACAAAGAAGCTGAATAAATGTGCTGTCTACTCTCAAGGTATTTCTTTAGCTATCTATCACTGGGAAAGTTGTCTTTTTTTTGGGAACATATTAGGTTAATAATATGTAAATTTTTCTTATGTCTTCCTGGTTCAATTAGTAATATAAAGTATGGCATGTGTGGCAAAAAAGTGTTGACAATTAAGTAAAGTGAATAATCATCATTATGTTGAGTATAAATATGTTATGTGAAGTTATGGTGGCCCAATCAAGAAGATAAAAAAAAACAAGGAAGCTAAATGCTGGAGTGACGGAGAGAGGAAAACATAAAAAAAGGACAATTTAAAAAGTGCAAATGCTGCGGAACTCCTCACACTATGTTTGCGTCCCCCTCCCCTGCGTGGAGCATGAATTCTCAGGCGTGGCTCGCTCTATCAAAAACATCACTCTTGAATGAGGCGCCGACCATTGCGCAAAATTAGCTGTCACCCTTTCCTCAAAATCTTTGTTAATCTTGTTTCCAGTGTTTGCGGATTTATCAGCACATGCATCAATGTCAGCTCCTTGGTTACTGAGCCGCACTACTTGGGAGAAGATATAATTAAAAATGTTTGGGGTGTGGGAGGGGAGGGCTGCCGAGGAGCGCAAGTGCTAGGAAAGTTGGGGGGGGGGGGTGGTGGTGGGGAGGGTTAAGTCTTTCTCTCGTCTCGTAGCTTCCCCTGGGAGCCTGTGGAACACAGAGCCAGTGATAACAGACAAACGGGCTGGGCCGTGCCTCTCTTCCTCACTCTCTGGTATCACTCAGGTCAGCGTGTGCTGCTATCTCTTTAATGACATAGCTCTGCCGATCTGGCCGTGGTCGGGAAACTGGTGACATTGTTAACAGCCGCTTGACACAGAGGAAAACAACAGCCAAATGCATCCATCTAGTGATATTACTGCCTTATCAACAATTTGATACACAGCTAACCTATCCAGAGGGTTTCACACATGGGTGTCATGGCTGGGGGGGAGGACAAGCACAAAGACAATGATTCAGTACAAGACATGAATGGACATCATTTTGGAGAGAGGCTCTGTGAGTAAATAAAAACTCTATTAATGACAAACCAGTGCAACTACAAAAATGTGAATATTTCAGTATGAGTTTGCCTGTTCACACACTTAAACTACACTTTGACATCTGGAGACGCAGTGATGAATTACACTAAGGCACCGCAGCATGATCCTTGATATGTTTCCAGCACATCTCTTATTATCATGTGGCATTTAAAAAAAAATCACTTGCCCATCCAGCTCGCGTCAAGGGACAAGGGACATCCTGCATTAGAAATTCAACGCCCAAGTCTCCCCTGCTAACTCGCAGATACAAACATACCGACACACATATACACATTTATACAAAACCACTCACTCACACACACCCCTCTGGGAGTGCGGTTGTGATGCAGACACATCCCGGAGAGCCATGCCACAGTACCAGCAGGTTTCAGAGCTGTGTGGACAGAACTCTGGCCACTGAAATGACAGCTCGGGAGACAGCTCGGGGGGATGACAGACACATGTTTAAAACATAGCGCATAAATGCAAACCCCTTATGAAATGACACCTACCATAGTGGCCCTCTGACTTTCTCCCAAAAGATTGGGGTGTCAAAGAATGCGACAACTATGTGCCCTTGTGCATAAATATCTATTAAAAAAATCGGAGAAAAGAACACTGGACAAACTGGTTGTGTGAATCATCTGTGGCCACATACAGGTGTTCACATCTTAGCTTGCATGTGGTCATGTGAGAAGGAAGGATTTTCAGAAAGGCAATCCATCTAATTTTGCAAGCTTTTGCAAGCTTCTCACGGTGAGATTTGCCATAATTTTCCAGACTACAGTTCACAGCTCTTAGAGACAAGAATACAGCTGTCCCTTGGCAGAGGCCTTTCTCTGCCATGGTGATGAAGGGTGAAGTCTAAGGTGGCCCAAGCCTTAACCTCTCACCATGCCTGATACAACATGTCAGCACGGAGAGCAGAGCTTTTTATCCATGCTCACATTTTCTCTTCTTCTCTCCTCTGCAGGCTCTTCTTCCTCCCTTCTTTAAGTGCGGTCTGGCAGGTTTGGCTGGGAGGTCGCGTATTCCCCCTCTTCATTAGTGAGAAAATGGACTCTGGTAAACGCTTGTTAAAGCCCTTACCTACACTCCCTCAGTTAATGGGAGTGATCCATTTGTGTCCGTTTCTGCCTGACAAGGCTTTACTGGAAGATTAATAGTGCGGTGTCAGGCCACGGCCACCCTCTGTCCCGTTCTCATTTCCTTTCTTCTGGGACGCACACATGCAATAATGGAGGCCCGTCTTTTGTTGTAACACCATGATTAGCCAGGGAGAAAAAAGCACAGGAATGAAAGATTGAGAGAAATGGAGGAGAGAAGGAGAAAACAAAAGGAATAAAACAAAAAACACTTTCCTTCATGACATGGTACAAGTGTAGGTTTGAAGGTTGTGAATTATAGGCACTTGACAATGGCAGAGTGATATTATTAATTAATCTCCATGTGAGGTGAAGAGTGATATAATGAATCACTTATGGATATTTGCTCTGTTTTAAAGCCTGGCTTTATCTTAGCATGATCCAGAGAGAGTTTTAGAAAGAGTTAACGATGGAATGTATGACAGAAAAAGAGACAGAAAGAGAGAGAGAAAAGGAACACCATGGGTGAAATAATAGAGACAGAAAAAAGACATGGAGAGAGTGAGAGAAAGGAGTGGGGAGAAGTCCTTAAAGGGCCACCCAGGGTTTCGTCTATCACCCAGGCCCCCCAGCCATCCCTCTTCCTTTCGGGGATGACACTGTCAAGTGTTCTGTCCCTTCACTGGGTGAACAGGATAAACGCTCTTAATAATTACACGGACATTCCCGGGAAGTCTGTCCTGTCCGGGAAGAGCAATTCTTCAGATGAGAATCCCATGGTGTAACAGGCCTGGAAATGTGCCATATAAATGTAGAATTAAAATCTAGACATAATACTTTATTTTGTTTTTTCTTTCTATTTTATCTCACTGGGTCTTTTTTCTCTGGTGATTTCTCTGATGGGCAGACCAACAATCTGGTAAACACACAAACAGACACAGACAGGCGACCTGCATCACAACCCCCTCCTCACTACATCACAGTCGATGCCAACGGAGAGCAGGGTGTTTCTCAAAGGAGAGTATGGGGGATTGGGGCTGGTGGTGTCTCATTAAATTCTTGGGATTGTCTAATTGTCTTTCGTGGACCTCCGAGAGACTAGTACATTATACTCATTGCAATTAACTAAACAAAAGAGCCGAACCGCCCAAGCACTGGGGACAAGACTGGCTATGGGGAGCAAGCCGTCCAGCCGGGACCAGGACAACAAAACACAAACACGCACACACCAGAAGAGAGTGCAGAGAAACACTAAAGAACAAGAGAAAAGATATGAAGGAGAGCAAAAAAATGAAGGGGGAATAAAAGGGGAGGGTAATGAGTGAGGACTCAGACAGATCTTGGGATTGGCCAGATGTCAGAGTCGGGTGGGAGGTCGGGGTGAGACGGGTTGAGGCGAAAGAGGAGGAGGGTGTCTGTGCTCATTTGAGACGCACCTTTGTGCTGGACCTGTCTTGTTTACTGCACTACAGCTTAGCAGTGCGAGGGTCCTATTCAGGGTCCAGGCCTTTCAGAAGGTACTGAAGGAGCCCTTAAGCCCACTTAACTACCATTTTCACACACTCTGCCTGCTCTCCTCTTTGTCCTTGCCTCCATTACATCAAACGCAGGAACAAAGGCGGGGAACAGAAACTGGGGCTGGCAGAATGGCGCCCATCACAAATATTAATTTGAAAAGGTGTTGGAGAGTAGAATCTACTTTTATGCACAAGGACAACTTGGGATTTTTTTTCACTACCTTGTCAGGGGGCTCTTTGGGGGCCGCAATGAGCTTGGTTTTCAGGCTAAAGGGGAGGCTGAGGACTTGCAGCACAATTATCCAAGAATAAGGGGCTTGAGACGTGGCACACTGCTAAAGACTGAGCACACACAAGCACAGAAACATGCACGCGCACTGCCTATTAAATAAGCTCCAAACATCAGGCCTCATTCACTTGCCAGAGCTATTAGGCAGAGCAACAAACTCAAAGACGACACACACACGAAGCGCCCATGTGACTGCAGCGGTTGGCATATAAAAACTGAGAAGCAACCTACTACTCTTCTCCAGAAAAACATACAAAATACAAACCATTACAAAAACAGAACAGCATAGATGAATAAAAAATGGATTATTGAAAAACAATAACAATACAACAGAAATTGAGACAGAAATAATAACAAATCGCTTTCATTCAGACACACTTGATTGAAGTATATTTGCTGGCAAGTAAATGGGTTTGTAAAACTGACCTTGGATTGACTGGTGGAAAGATAATTGTCTGAACTAGAGGTAATCCACAGTCCACTGCTCTTATTATTATTTATCTATTAACTCAGAACACACACATATACACACATTCACAAAGGTGCAAGGCGCATGCGTTTTTCATGGAATGCTGTTTTAGTCAGATCACATGAGAAAGTGGGGTGAAAAGTTTACACTGCGATTATCCATCAGAAAAAAAATGTGCATGCCTCTTTCTGACATCACCTCACACACACACACACACACACACACACACACACACTTGGAACACACACTTCCCTAGTTCAGGCAGTCATGGCCAGGGTAGTGCGGTATGTTGAAAAGCCCATCCTGTGTGTATGGATGGTGTTTCACTCTAATCTGCAGGATACAAGAGCTGCTGTCACGCCCCCACCTCCATCTCAGTCTGCCCACACTCCAGGTCTCGTTGCTGGTCAAACCAAACCCTGGCCTGCCCTGGCACTGGCTCTCAGCAGGCTGGCTCTCACCCAGATACTCTGGCTGACCCTGCAAACATGTGGTCAACTTGGGCATGGCAGACCCTCAACTCTCTCAGGTGTGGGATGGGAATAGGTGGATGGAAAAACAGAAAGAGAGGGATGAGAGGCAGGACACGGGGCTGGCACAACACCTAAGTTTTATTCGAGAAATTAGATTTGTGCTGTAAAAACATACATGCAAATAAGAAAGTTTGCTGCAACAACTCCTCCTGCCACACCGAGTTCAAATATCTCTGCTTGTTAACTCCGTGGAAGGTAGAAAGCTGTTGTGTGTGTTTATGCATATGTGCTTACAATTACCCGCATGTGTGCAAGCACAGGACCTGTTCACTCGTCCACATAGGTACTCCTGAGAGGGAGGGAATGCAATAGGGAGAGTGCCCATTTTGATCTCTGACAGAGCTGTCACCGCCAGAATCAAACCCCAGCCCAGTGGGGCGGTGTGCAGGCAAGGCAAAGTCACTTGAGGTGGGGAGGGACACGACATTCACCCTCGCACCAGCCCCCTTCAAAAAACATACACACTTACAATTCTCTCAAAACTCATAATCTGCTTATAATCCAGGCCTACGGTGGGTTTGCTAACCAGAGAGAGAAAAAGATACACGTGTGCACGAGAGAGCGAGAGAGATTGAAATACAGAAAGGACAGCCAGATGTTCAATAAAAGTAGTGACTTTGTGTTTTACTTTGGGTTATTTTCATCTATCACACACTGAGGCTAAAACATTTCACACCACTGCTTTGCTCCCAAGCCTGAAAAAATAGTAAAATAGGGACGAAATATATACAGGGTGGATAGGGAATTAAAATAACCGTTGAGAAGGAGAGAACAGAGTTGAAGTACTGTGTAACAAAGAGTAAAGGGAAAAAAAGGATTAAAAAGATGAGTTTTGTTTTCTTTCTCAGGATGGATGAATATCTTTAGACAGGAACCCTGACCTGTTGATAGATAGACATTTTCACAGATTTTTATTTTACTGTACTGTGCAATGTTGCATACCAGAAAATCTTACTAAAGAAAAACATTCATTTCTAAACTGCCTTAAATACAATAACCCTGTAGCCAGATATAATATATATATTTGGAGTGTTTTGGTGGCATATCAAAAAGGCATACAAAAAGAAACATATTCAACACTGTGAAAAAAAAAATACAATGGCAAGCTACTCAGTACATTTACTTTAAGTAGTATTGAATCCTGGACAATCTTCAGAGTGACACAGTAAACAGTTGGCTAGTAATCCACTCTTTTGCTGCAGACTCACAATACAGGGATTTTCTGAGTGCTTCCAGTACGTTGCTAAGCAAAAGAAAAGAGGAGGGAGATATGGATGGTTATGAAAGGAAGGAATAGACAGGTCCAGAAAGAAAGTAAAATGAGAAACCATCAGACTTTGTTGTTATTCTTAAGAATTAACAACAACATCCATTAACTGGCTAACAACTGTTGTGAACCAATGTGAGCCCAGAATATAAACCCATTCCTGCCCAGCCTTTACAGACCAGTTTTTGCCATTAACAAACAGATCAAGGTTCATGTGTAAATTGTGCAAGTTCATTCTAACTAAATGTAAATGATCACAAACTAATGAGAGTGCATGCAGGTTTAACTGTAACTGAAAATCACAACTACTTTCAGAGCAAATGCTGCATAGCTTAAAGACAATAAAAGGTAGATGGGAAAGGAGGGAGAGCAGGTTGTGTGTGTGTTTGTATGTCAGATGCAGGTTAAAGAACAAGAGGATGGAAAAGGAGAAGAAAAAAACTCTGCGAGATGAGGACACCACCACAGCAGTGCGTCTCTGGGGAACAGTGGTGGGTGTTTCGATGACAAAGCCGTCTATTTCCATAGGCTCTCTGTGCCTGATCTCCTTCTAGTCCCTCAGAGCCACGGCCTTGATCTGGGCAAACAGTGTGCGTGTGTGTGCGTGCGTGTGCATGCGTGTGCGCACGCGTGTGTGTCTGCATGTATCTGCTCACATCATTTCTAAGGTGATGGTACTGAGTCACAGCTGGTATGCAGTGCTACAATTTCATATCCATCCTCTCTTTTACAGACCCTATATCGGACACAGAGGACTGAATAGCCGCGTCTACACTAACAAGCGCTAACATCACTGCATTTTAGCATTTAAGCACGGTGTAGCTGCAGGGGGAGATGAGGGAAGAGTCCGGAGAAATGGAGAAATAGCCTGGAGGGAGAATGAGAGTAGAGATGTAACAAAAGATGAGTGATGAAAATAGTGTGATAGTGGGAGCTGAAGATGATCATGACGGCAAAAATCCATGACCGTGACTTGATATGATAATACAAAAATGGGAAAATCTAGCTTTTTCCCCCAGAGATGGCTAAACATATCTACAGACAGTTAGACCTATAAACAGATAGATAGATAGATAGATAGATAGATAGATAGATAGATAGATAGATAGATAGATAATCACTGATAATTGACATTCAAAAGAGAGACCTTAAATTTTTTAATCCAGCCCCATAGACACCCTCCATTCCAAAGCCCTCCAAACCCAGGAGCTGAGCCCAAAAAAAGATTCCCTTATGTCAGTGTTTTGTGGTGCTGAGACTTACTGTCCCCTCTCAGATACAATCTGACTAGTCTCGCAACAACACTGTTTTCCAAACACCAGAGTAAGCCAAATTATAACGCAATGTAAATAAACCTATTTGGAACCCTGGAAAGAAGAAACTAAAAGCCAAAGCAGATTACAATGTTATCTGGCCCTAAAAAGAGATTATGAATTGGCAGAATATCTCTGTACTGTCTGTGCTTTCTGATAGAAAGCAGAGACAGATCCTAACCAAGTACAGGCTCAGCAACCCCAAACTGGCAATTGAAAAAGGAAGATTCAAAAAACCATGACAACCGAAAGAAGCCCGAACAAAATAGAATATGTGGTCACTATTCGACAGGTGAGGCTGAGACAGAGATGTTCATACAGTGTAAAATCCAGTGAAATAACATTTACAAGTTCAACTGTAATCTCAGATTTCAAAGAGCTTAATGAGCTCTCAAAGTTAAAAATACTCCTAGGAGAAGGAGACAGGGCACATGTTGCTGCCCAATATGTACCAACATGCCACAACCGGAGGGTCAGTGAGTCACCTAGACATATACCCATGCATTCTCACACACACACACACACACACACACACACACACACACACACACACACACACACACACACGGTTGTAGTGTTTATATAGTTCTCACTTATTAGAATTTTTCTGACAGCAAGTTTAGATTTGTATTTTAGTTTTTTATTTCATGGGTGTCTGTGATTTTTTTTAAATAGCACAATTCTGTTTATATACATGCTTTTACTTCCCACTTGGCCAATTAACTCAGAGGAAGAGAGAGTGCTGATCTAGCCTGACAGTATACTGCCACCCATCTGTCTGATCTGGTACAACAGTTGCTGCTCTACACACATCTGTCTTAAGATCTGTCACTCAAGTTTCATTTTATTCTGAAAAACACAACCATAAGAAAGGCAAGATCTGAGGCAGGGAAATGATAAAAGACCTAAAGAGATTACACGCAGACAGTGACAGTTTTAGAGAGAGAAGGATGGAGAGATAGAAAGCGCAAAAAAGAGGAAAATCATGTCTCTTCCACAAAGCCTGTTGTATCAAAAGGTAGCAGAGAAGCCTGGAGCAAACATCTGCTCACCTGCCAGCCCAGCCTGACCAAATCTCTCTCTCTCTCTCTCTCCAGCTGCATCACACACTTAAAAAACAACCAAATTCCAACAAAGTAACTTATTTTTTCATTGAATTAACACCAAACCAACAATTTCATAACATGTACATGCATCTAAGAAGATATAAAAAATTTCCCCCCCAACTCCCCTTCTCGTTGATATCAGCATCAATCCAGTTTAGGAATTCCCTGGCTGGGGATGGCTGCTGGGCTGGGCTATCACCAGCCTTGGTTCATATGCAGGTTCCAGTTCAGCCACAGTTCACGCATACTCTCATCTTTTTGAAGCAGCATCCCATCAGCTCAGGATCATGATTATTCAGGACAAAGAGAAGCGTGGCGTGCCATCAATATAACATCTGCCCTTCTCCCTCCCTCCGTCTTTTCTTTTGCACACACTTAAAACTCCCTTAGAGAGTTAGCACCACAGCATTTAAACCCATGTTCTGACCCTATGTGTAGATCCATGCCAAGTAATCATTCGCTTCTTGCTCTCATTTTGCACACTGCCCTAAGCTTTGAACCTTTAACCATCCAATTTGACTAACTTTGAGGATTGTCTGCAAAGTTAATCACGCATATTTAAATCTGCCACATCTGTAGAAGTATTTTATGTATTATTAATTGCTGGACAAAACAGACAAATATGAGCATGGGAATAAGCATTGCTTGCCCATGTAATGCTGAAGGGCTTTTACTATTCTTTTTACCACTTTTACTACCACTACTACTATCAGGTTGGTGCATTCACACACAAAAACACACACAGATAGTTGAGCAAGTGGAGTTTATATTGAATTGCATATTAGCAGCTATCTGACAACCACTAAATCAGTGCTGAAATCATGACTATTCTAGTGTAAAAATGCATGCAGTATTGCCCCCTATAACAATAGTTGGAAAATAATTATCACATTACTTCAAGTTGTATAAATTGTCTTTAAGTTGTATCAATAGGCATATGATCAACAAATTAGCAAGAAGTGAGAGGACTAGAGACATTGAAAAGGAGAAAGTCCCTGCTGTCATTAAAGGGCAACTATAATTCTTTAAAGAGGGGAATGATGAACATCAATGTCTTCCATGCACAGCATAAGGAGGACAGGATTTTATTTTCTTGAACAAACCAATTTGCTTTTCCTGCACTGCCACCCACTGCCAACATATAATTACACACACACATGCATGCAGACAGACACAAGCACATATGTGCATTCACACACGCGTTAACATACCCATCCCTCTAATAAACACACAAACAACCCTACCTACCCTGCACACACAAACTTTGTTCTTCTCATCTGGCCTCCTCCTCTGCTTGTCTTTATTTTAATCTGCAGGAGAGGAGTTCACCAAGAAGTCAGCGGGGCATACAGGAGTTGCGCCTCCAGCGTCACACACTTGCATACACACACACACACACACATAGCAAAGCTACAGGGACACACAGCAGGATGGCGCAGAATGAGGAACAAAGCAAGGTGGAGGTAGGACGCATGAGCATTTTAAATTAACCAATGGTAAACAAAGAAGAATTTGACATTAAGACCTCATGTCTTCCCAAAGTAGTGAGAAAAATAAAAGAACAAAGCATGAAAAAGTGCACCATTCTGCCAGACTGTTTGCAAAGAAAGATAGATCAGAAAAAAGATAAAGATATTCATTAATACTGTTATATATGTACATACATTACACGTTTAATAATATTTATTTCAAAAATACACTGGAGCGTGGCAGGGTTGAAGGATATTAGTGGTTAAAAAGCAAAGAACTGATGGTGGAATAAATGAAAGAGAGAGAAAAGAGAGAGCAAGATAGAAAGAAAGAAAATGAGAGAGAGAGAGATCTGTATGTAGGTTATTGCAGTCTCACTGCACCACTCTTGAATTTCAAACAAGAACCCTGGGCAGAGCAGAGAGCAGAGGAGAGAGCAGAGGAGAGGAAAGCGAGGAAAGACAGAGAGGCATCTGGGCGAGAGAACAAGCAGCAAGCTAACACTGGAGGCTAACAGGAGGCAAGCAAAAGAATGATTATTAATGAGATATCTTAACTAAAGGAGGGCAACAAAGAGAAAGAGAGGAGATAGAAGAAGAGATGAGGGAAGTATGGACCTGGAAGAGGGAAACAGAACTGCTGGTAGAGAGCGTGAAAGGGTCTGAAGAGGTGAATGAAAGGCTAAAGTTATCTACATAAAACTGGTGCATGTTTTTTTCTTAGTGCATTTCCTCATTTAACTATAAATGTTTGCATCGGCACACACTTGAATGGATATTTGTTTATGTTTGCATGCATCCATGTGAAACTATGTGTAAGTCTATAAGTGTGTACAGACTAATTTCTGCTTGCGTTTGAGCGTTAGGCTGCAGCATCTTTCTAATTGCTGGTGTATTAGAGGGCCAGCTCTTTGATCTGGGGGCTGTGCCGGGCCTCAGCACTTGCTGCGCAGGGTGGTCTCCCATCATGCTCGGCTGATCACAGACGCAGCCTCACTATTGGCTGCCTGGCAGGCCCTCCCATCAGCCTCGATGCTACACGCCTCTGACAACTTCATTAGCCCAATTCGACCCTCCAAGTCTACTCTGCTATATTCTGCTTTGCCAGCAACAGGAAGCTAGAGCTGGTACAACTGGCAGGGAAGGGAAGACTCTTATACAAATATCAAGCAGTATGATAATAAAAAAGAAAACACAAAGAAAAAACACACATACTGACAAACACATTTGGTTGAAGGTGATAGTTAATAAGAAGATGACACGCTTTCGTTGCAAAATTATTCTTTTCCTGATTCTCAAAACACAACAAAAGGAAAATCTAATTATAAAATCATAAGTTTAAAAATTCTCAAAGGTTCACGGTAATTTTAAATGTATTTTTGTGCTTTGTGCCTTAATGCTGCATTCACTGAGGTGTACTATCCCTTTATTATCAAACTAATAATTGATGAATTTTTTATCTGATGAATAAGGCGAAATGAACATGAGGAAAAAAGACAAATGGAATTTTAATATGCTGTCCAGCTATTCTAATACATTAAAGGCATTTCTGTCTCTGTCAATCAGTCTGTCTCTCAGTGTCTTCTTCTCCCTCTTTCTCACACATATAGATACACAAACACACACACACACAAGCCAGTACGCACACAAAATACCTCTATTATTGCCTCCTCTCAACACATGAAATGAAATGAAGATGTGAGAACACTAGTGTATAGCTAAGAACTGTGTCTGATTGACTGAAGCCTCACTTATTCTTGAAATATCAAATATCAAGATGAGAGCTAATCTCTGATTCTTCATCTTGTCACAGCTAAAACTGATTGACGGTCCATATCATCAATAGCCTTTAATCATTTACAGGCGTAGCTGACACATCTAGGACAAAGCATTTACAACATCAAATTTTAAATAACAATAGTCATATATCTGATCCCATTAACAAATATTTGGTTGTCTTTCATTCAGTAAGTGTCCCTACAGCTAAACAAGCCACCTCTTCAGTTTCCAGGCCACTCAAACTTTTTTTCCCACGACACACAGAGATTATGGATTATCTAACTATGTCTCTTCTCAGGACAACAGATTTCGTGTAAATCCACCTGGCCAACTCTTTGGGTTGATTTGATTTCCAGGTTGCTGAACAAGACAGGTGCTTGTAATACTGGGGTTTGGTAGCCGGTAGAGCAGGTAATCCAGGTTTACCATCATTGTAGCTCAGTGGTAGATAGGTGAACTATTGAACCTTGTCCCTGCAGCTGAGGCTTGGTAGTGTACTGTAGCAGGCTAATTAGCCGGTCGCAGGTATGAGGAAAAAAAATGAGATATCTCTCTCTTCCTCCCCTGCTCCACTTCTACTTCTTTTCATCTCTCATTCATGAGCCCTTGGTGGTGCCCTTGGCATTGGGTATGTAAACTATCAATTCATACCATCACACACACTCAGGGCTGGCATTATAAAACCGTACCACAGGTTGCATAATGAGCACACAGCTTAATGAAGTTGTTTCAGCAGTGATGTTGTGTGGAAAAGAAAGATCAATGATTATTTCACAGTCCTTAAACATATTCTACCTAATGTGAATTTAAATGTAGTTTATGGGATGATATTTCAATCATTTGTTGACTGTGATGCCATTCTTCAAATAATTTATTCTGTCATCACATGGTCAGAAACACTCCAAGCCCACATGGTGACCACTTCCTGTGGTCACAGTTTTAGAGGATTGAATTCCAACACAGAACACGCTGGTTTAACCAACACCACTGGTCGCAGGCTCCCATCCAGCTCAAATAAACAGAACTGTTTCCAGTCTTTACTTCCGATTCACAGGACTATGTAACCCCGAGACTACCAAGAGAGGGTTTTAGTATTGAACCAGTACACAACCTGAAAGATACAATATATAGATTAGATAATGTTAATAGATAAATGTTAATTTATCAAACAAAATCATCCGCTGTACTCTGCTTATAAAATAAGAGGATTTGCTGTTTGTGCATCTTGGAAAACTGAATATCTTTGCCTTTTGGGCTGTTTGTCAGATAAAATAAAAAATAGGAAGACGTCACCAATGGGCTCTGGGAAATTTTGATGGGTGTTTTCTTGTATTTTATAACAAAAAAAATGTAAAACACTGTAAAAAATTTTAAATAATCTATGGAATGCTACAATCAAAAAATGAATCTGAAGATAGCAACTTGGGTTCTGAGGCATTGTGATGTTGTGTTTTACAATTTTCTGATATTGTATTGACTCAACAATTAATTCATTGATTAATTGAAAATAATCGCTGGCAGCCCTTAAATTAAGCAGTTCTGATTACTACATTGGGTGCTTTTGACATAATTTTATTTTTCCCACAGTCTCTCATTCAACTATTTTATAGTCAAGAACACAGAAGTAAAAATATCCATCCTGGATAAGAATATGATTTGGCTTTTCAAGCAAAAAGATGACTGGCTGGATGGCTGAGAGAGAAACTCAATCCCGCCTCCTGCTGAGGGAGAGACAAGCACTGGCTGTCGACAGGCACACCACCTGACTACCACATAGCTACTGATTTGAAACGACAAGTCAAGAGAAGTCAGGAGTAAATAAGAGAGATGTATAGAGAGTGAAAAATAGAGGGAAAGAGAAAGAGGGGGGTAATAGATTTGAGAGTGTTTTTGGGGAGTAAACAGATGGAGTAAACACAGCACGAGGGAAACCAGGGGACTCCCACCGAACCCGCTCAATGTGTCACTGACACTGCAGCGCAGAATCAACAAAGTGCTCTGAGGGCAACATGTACACATACATACACACACACCCACACACCCACACACAGTTCACCAATTGGCAGGATGCTGGGACCCAGAGCTCCTATCCAGAGCAGTGACAGGCACATGGAGAACAAGCTGGCTGACAGCACATGACAACTCCTCAGCTAGTGGAAAAGGAGAAAGGCATCTCCTACTCTACTTTATAACTGTGGTTTTAACAAGTGGCCTGAATATGTGGTGGTGAAAATACAGTAATACTAATATTTTCAAGATTTTAATGTGAAATATCACTCTGCATTGAGGCATAGCTATAATTTACCTTCTCTCATCTCCTGATCGTGCTCTAAACCTCATCCTAATAACCATCTGTATAGCTTCTCTCTTTCCAATTTCTTCCATGCCCCCAGACCTGCTTGCACGCCCAAAGCTGCGGTGTGCCAGCGTACCAACAGGCCTGTAGGCCTGTCCAAGAGAGAGATAGAAAGGAAGAGAGAAAGAGGGAAGGTAGCCAATTAAGATTGGGTAATGGGGGAGTGAATGTGAGAGAGAGAGTGTGTGTGTGTGTGTGCATGTGTGTTCGTGCACACTAGTATGGGTGAATGCCTGACTTCAAGCGGCTATAAGTGCACTTGCTCTTGTGTGTGCATGTGTCTGGTGCCACAGGCTGTGCACACAGCCAAACTTAATTTAGCAGGCCCGGGTTTTTAACACAGGCCTGAAGCTAGCCAGCTTTAGCTGGCCAGAGAGCCAGAAGTTAACAGGCACATTGCTCTCCGAAACCCCCTGAGATCTCATTCCCACCCTGAGGGGTGAGAGAACTCATTTAGTCATTGATGACCATCACTGATCACATCCTTGTGGTCATATCTTACCGTCAGGCACTTCATTACAATAAAGCTTTATGGAGCAACCCCCTCCTCCCCGACTTTCAAGACCTTGACAGTTAACAATGCTAAAAGAGTTACCATTCAGCTGTCATTGACAAAACTTCTGACATGGTTTGTGATTGTTTGCGAAGCTGACATTTTGGAAGGCTGCTACCACTCGCATTGCTGTATACAGTCTGACAGACTCTGCTTTTAAGCCATGAACAACAACAGAGGACAACATCCAACATGTTTCTGTTTTCTCTATGTCCCCTGGAAGGGGAGCTGAAAAGACATGCTACTTTGTGTATATGTGTGTGCAGTACCCATGTGTAATGATGTGTAGTGCATGTGTGGCATCAGGGCTGAGATGGATGTGGCAACATGGAATTTTTGTACTGCAGTGGGGCATGCCCTTGACGTTGTTGTCACTGATAAAAACACAGGTGCAGCAACAGTCTGAACACAAACACACACCTTGATCACTGGTGTGTATGGGAATTCACACCTGGGGACACAACAAAACAGTGCTGGATTGTGTCTCAGCCTCCAAACAAGAAATATGTGCCAAACTGCCTAAGCAAATAGCAACCAAAATTTTGCTTGTGTGAGTTGCATGCTGTTAGCTATGGAATTAATAAATATTGCATCAGTGAAATATAGATCAATTACAAATGATGGTTAGTGGATGAGCCTAAAGCTAAAGATAGCAGGGTGACAATCAAACTTAACATAGAATGAGGCATGTGTATTTGTGCATGCATCGGGGAGTGTGTGTGCATGGATGCATGTACACTGTCTTTCTGTGTGTCTCAGAGTGTATCGTCTTATTCTACGAGGTAATAGGCAGTCAGCTTCACAGCCAGAGCATGACCTAGAAAGTGAAACCATGCGGCAAGGGACTAAATGTGTCACATGGGCTCAATCATTTTCTCTCTCTGAAGACAGAGGGAGAGAGACAGAGACAGAAAGAGGGAGGAATGGGGGAGAGAGAGAGCGAGAGAAGGCTTCTACCAACCCGCTGCACTCAGAAGCTAATTAAGTCATTTGAAATAGCCACAAAGGGTACCTGTATGCAATCTAGCCAAGGCAAAGGGTTGATGAGCCTCTGCAAGGCCCCAGGCTAACTTCAAAAAGAAGGCAAAGGATGAGAATGAAAGAAATGAGGAAAAGGAGAAAGAAACAGGAAAAAAGTGAAGTGGGTTTTTTAATTGAAGCCCAACTTGAGGAAGAGCATGTGTCTCCTTGTGTTGTGCAGCAGGAAAAAGGTTAAGCATGCCCCCAGCAGAGTATGTCTGCACACACAGGCGCTCAATGGGGAGCAGGTGGGAAGATGCAGGGGTGTAGGGATTGAGGGGTGCAGGAGAAAGGCTCCAGATAATTGAGCGAGTTCACTGAGCGGCCATGTCATGTATGTGTGTGTTTTTGTGTTGTGTGTGTGTGTATCCACGAACTTCCTATCCAATATTCATACAAACACACACGTGTGTGTAATTGTGCTGTCTCTTCTTAGACACCTGCTGAACTTAAAATGGACATTTTCTAATCGTAACTGTAAACAAACTTAATTAAAATTCACAGACGACAGCGGCAGCCAGTTACATACAGACAGAAAAGGGTGGGGGTTAAACTGAGAAGCTGTTAATCCAGTCAATATGGAAACAAAGATAGAGAACTACTATTCATTTTGCTAGATTTCCAAACCACAGATGATATAAGAAATCTACAGCTGTTAACAGCTTGAACAGAACACACACATCTGAGGGTTTTGTGCCCTAACATGCATGCCCTCACCAGGGGCAAGCCTGGCGACACCAGCGACTGAACTGGGTCACACGCACACACACATATAAACACACACACAGTATAGACTGCGGCATTGGCAGCATGGTGATCACAGGAGAGGGCAGACAGGGGGCTGGATGTAGAGTGATTGGACTATTCTAGGTCAGCTCTCCTGACAATGCACCACTGTCTCCTAATGTGGTGGGCTAAAGGATAAAGGCTGTGTTTGGCCTGACATTACAGCTACATGTTCCAAAAGGAATACCTGCTACATACAAAGACACACACACACACAGCAATCACACATACACACTTGGAAGGAAGTACAAACTGACACATATCACATATCTATCTGTGGCAAAGGAGGATTAGGGCAGGTTCAAGACCCCAAGAATTTAATTCACCTCGCTCTGTTTTTCTACCCCGGTCTAATGAAGCTGTATGCAGCAGATCTCCTCTGCAGCCTATGGAGAGAGATCAGCCTGTGGACTTCAAAGAGGTTGCAACTAGGTCACCGCAAGACACTGCAGTCAGCTAGAGCAGAGTCTCTGGTCTGAGACACCTCACTTCTCTCCCTTCTCTCTCTCTCTTTTCCTCTCCCTCTCGCTCTACCAACCACTGCCTCTCACTCGCTCACCCTTGCTCTCGCTCTCATACAATGATATCAGTGAAATTAAAATGGATTATAGCGCCTTTCCATAGTGTCATTCCCTGGGGTTGTACAGCACCATGTCATGTTACTGTTACTATAATGCTACTTCTTTATCACTGTCCATCGAAGCTGGTGCTCAGCAGTTTAACTAATGTTTAATTTAGACACAGAGCGAGAGAAATGGGAAAAGAGAGGCAGCAAGAGAAGGCACAGACAGAAAATGAGACAGAGACACCAAGCAGAATGCAGAAACAGCTAAATCCTCCGTGGTCACACACTGCCATCCTGATCTGTCAAAGGCCAAAGAGACAGTGACTCCAAAGGCTACTGCACCGCACTTTGGATAAAACAGCCACAGAGGCAGCCTGAGAGATGAACGGGAAACAGCAACCTTAGAAAGAGAAGAAAGAATGGAGAGAGGAAGAAAAACTCAAGAGGGAGAGTGAAGGGCAACTCTGACCAAGGTCAAAATGAACAGAGATGCAGGGCCACGTTGTCTCTCTGAACACGGCGCAAAACACAACAACTCTTAACATGAGAAAACAGCCACAAATATCTTAAGCTGAATACAGAGGACAGGGAGGGAGGGAGGGAAGGATATTTTTTTCTTCACAGCATTTACACAGTGTCAAGACAGGAAAAGACGTAATTTTCTAAGCAAACTTTGGTTCTATTAGCCTTTGTAGCAAAGTGTATTTGTGCGTAGAGGATGTCTTTTATCACTCTCTGTGAAAACCTGAAACATGACACTGGGATTTTCTGTCCACTAAGGTAACAATTAATCTCTTAGTGCCCCTAATAGGCAATACTGCTCATTTAGCTTTGAACAGAACTCTGGGTTCTGTTTTATGAAAATGCATCTGATGTGATCACCAGTCACCCCCCGTACTTCATTTCAACACTTTAAGGATAGAAATCACATATTCTCAATATTAGGAGACATTAAGTTTAGATGTGGAAAAGGATTGAAGAGGCTTGGGTTTAGTTGATGAACACAGTCAGTATGTCCTGATGATGACATGATCATTACAAGTGTGCTAATCTATCACAATTTATAATAGGCCAATAACCACCACTGGCGACAGAGACTGGGGTTCAATGACCAGCAGCAGTATCTCTGGGATCACTATCAAATGGAATGTGATTCTTTTGTTCTTAATCCAGTGTGTCTGCATTTTCTTTATGGCAAGTTTATTTGCGTGTACAGTATGGGTGTATGACTGTGTGTGTTTTGTCACTGTTGCTGTTTTTCTGGGTGTGTGCTGCGGTGTACTGTGTTTTGAGCTCAGGTTGACATTCGTTTGACTGACATCGGGGGCGACAGCAGCACAGTGGCATATGGTAACCGCCTGCTAACCGCTAAAACTTGACATCAGCGCAAACAAGTCAGCCAAGCGTGGCATAGTGCGCTCCTAAGAGGGTTAAGGGATAGGCTGTCAGCATACAGCAGGATAATAACACCTATCAGAAGCACCATAATACCAGATAAAGGGGAGAAGAGCCAGACCAAATACACATGGTTAGTGCTGATTCAGGTGAAATTGAGTGTGTAAAGTTACACAAAAAAAGCCATGGATAAATTATAACAGGTCTAAACACGTGTTGCATACTTGTTCTGCTGTGAAAAAGTTCAGGTCTTGATCTCAGCATTAACATCTCACATCCATAATGTGTTTTCATCTGTAACACTTTACTTTAGCATTTACCAGAAGTATATAAATTTGAAATAAATTGTTTATATCACACTATAGTACAGGCAGCTTTAAGCAAATATGAATGTTTAATAATGTATTTGTTAACAACTATAACTCTTCCTGTGGGCACCCATAAGAAAAGGCTGGTGTATA
The DNA here is from genome assembly GCF_014851395.1 of Micropterus salmoides. Classification (NCBI taxonomy): domain Eukaryota; kingdom Metazoa; phylum Chordata; class Actinopteri; order Centrarchiformes; family Centrarchidae; genus Micropterus; species Micropterus salmoides. The sequence continues at coordinate 28,174,338 of NW_024044459.1, forward strand.
AAAAGTTAATGACAATATAGTAGGAAACAAGTGTAATAATATAAAATGTCTTCATAGGAGTATTTATATTTCATGACACTTAAATATAGAACTACATTTTATTATACTATTAACAATTTATTAGGTATTAATATAGAGCTTCTAAATGCTAAATAGGGGGACTAGTGAAAGTGTTACCGTTACATCTTATTTAGTTGGATTATATTCACATGTCTCCTTCCTTTCCTTACATGATATCTAGAAGGAAAGCAATAGTAAATACCTCATCTGGCTTGTTCCTTATCCCGGAGTAACATGACAATGCATCTCTGTAAAGTAAGCTACAATGAGAGGAGTCTGCCGCCTTTTCTTGTGGGTTTATGCATGTGTATGTGTGTGTGTGTGTGTGTGTGTGTGTGTGTGTGTGTGTGTGTGTGCTCTTCTGAAATTAATTGCATTTTCACACGAGACCAAATGCATCTTTGACCAAGTCCAGAGGTGATTTGGATGACCACACCTTCTGTCTGTTATACACATGGATTTCATGACTTTTGGTGCAAAAGTTAACCTAAGATGCATGTTGATGCCTATTGTACAGAGCACATAGATATATGGACAAACTGTTATCCACTGACCCACTGAGCTACAGAAGACAAAAGAGCTGCAGACAAATCTGATCAGTGATGCCATCTCTCCTTATTGTCTGTCTCTCTTTCTTTTTCACAGACACAAAAGCACACATATCTTGAAACACTGCCATCACTGCCATGATCTGATGTACTGAAATGTACATCTCACATCCACAGAGAATGCAGGACAATATCAGTCTCAAAAGACAGATAAGCCTTCAAATAAAGATTCCATCTTCGATGTCTGGTTGCATACAGAGACACACGAAAAAAACACAAAAGCAGACAGCTACAAGACACCAATACATATGGATAAACGCAGATAAAACCATAGCCTCAAATAAATGTATGGCATATTACTAATCATCTATCTATGACAAATAATCCAGCAGGCCAAATGATTGAAAAGTTGGTTTGGATATCTGAACAGCATCATGTTGTTACTATTAAACACTATTAAAAATGTCTGCAGAGCAGAGAGAAAGCAGTCTTCCAGCATCTATTTTCATTTCTAACCAGAGTTGGTACTAAAACTATTAACAGAAAGATTTGTTGTTGCTTACCTCTAACCCTAGTGTACCCCCTAGAACCCCACTAACCCCTATTTAAGCACTGAGTTTCCTCTCATCGATCAAGGTGTGGCGCACACAGTCCAGGAGCATGACACTGGCACTGGAGAGCTTACAGCCAGCTCCAACTTTGACCCTAAGATATGCTCAGTGGCTGTTGTGTGTGTGTGCGTGTGTGTGTAAATTCTTAGTGGGCCACCTATCTCCTAACCACTAGCTCCTTGCAAAACTCAATTTCCTCCTGGAGCGTCCACAGCTAAGCACTTTTAACCTCTGCTAACCTGCTGCGATGGAGGATACATCTAAAATTTACAAGATGATGAAAGAGTCTTTGCATGTGTGTTTGTGTTTGTATTTGTATGTAATATTAACTGATTCTAACACATAGGCTACATACACCCACTTGTATTCAAAAAAGAAGTGAAAGCTGTTACATTTCAGCTGTACAGTGAACATGCTGCTGCACAGGTTGACGAATTATGCAAAACATTGTGGTGGATTGTGTGCACGTCTTGTGTCTGTTGGCCATAGAGGAGTGTTCCCAGTGAGAGAGTGAAGAGGTATCCACCACACACTGCCTGGGGCCCTCTGGAAGAGAGACTAAACAAGACCTTCCCATTGGGACGTGCACACACTGCCTGCAGCTGCAAATGACCTACTACCCACCTCACACACACACACACACACACACACACACACACAGTCAAACTCACACAAGTGCACACACATACATAGAGACAAAGCCTTTTTGATGATATAATTTGTTCATTTCAAGAGAAAAAAAAAAGTCAATTATCACATGTGGGCTCAAAAATGTACACTCCCAAACAATGTTTCACAATTAGATCAAAGTCTTCATTTTCTTTTGTTTTCCATCCTCTCATCCCCCAAGCAATATGGTGGCAGAAGCAGCCAGGAAACCAACATACCAAACAACTCACAACAGCATTTTCAACTATGTACATATACAGTACAATTGACTGCATGTGTACATAGTACATCCATAAAATAAAACATCATACTGTTCATCCATAACATTATGACCATCTGCCTAATATTGTGTAGGTCCCCCTTTTGCTGCCAAAACAGCCCTGACCCGTCGAGTCATGGACTCCACTAGACTTTGGAAGGTGTGCTGTGGTATCTGGCACTAAGATGTTAGCATCAGATCCTTTAAGTCATGTAAGCTGGGAGGTGGGGCCTCCATGGATTGGACTGAGATCTGGGGAATTTGGAGGCCTAGTCAACAACTTAAACTCTTCTCAAAACATCCCTGGAACATTTTTGCTTTGTGGCAGGGCGCATTATCGTGCTGAAAGAGGCCACTGCCATCAGGGAATACCATTTCCATGAAAGGGTGTACATAGTCTGCAACAATGCTTAGGTAGGTGGTATGTGTCAAAGTAACATCCACATGAATGGCAGCACCCAAGGTTTCCCACAGAACATTGCCCAAAGCATCACACTGCCTCTGTCAGCTTACCTTTTTCCCATAGTGCATCCTGGTGCCATGTGTTCTTGAGGTAAGCAGGTCCATCCATGTGATGTTAAAGAAAAAGTGATTCAACAAACCAGACCGCCTTCTTCTATTGCTCTGTGGTCCAGTTCTGATGCTAATGCGCCCTTTGCAGGTACCCTGACTGGTCTGCAGCTATGCAGCCCCATATGCAACAAACTGCAATGCACTGTGTGTTCTGACACAGTTCTATCAGAACCAGCATTAAGTTTTTAGGCGATGTGACCTACAGTAGCTCGTCTGTTGGAATGGACCACACGGGCCAGTCTTCACTCCCCGTGTTCATCAGTGATCCTTGGCCACCCATGACCCTGTCGCTAGTTCACCACTTTTCCTTCCTTGGACCACTTTTAATAGGTAACACCCCACAAGGACTGCAGCTTTGTAGATGCTCTGGCTCATCTTGCTATCACAAACTGGCCATGTCAAAGTTGCTCAAATCCTTAAACTTGACCATTTTTCGGCTTTTAACAAATCAACTTTGAGGACAAATGTTTACTTATTGCATGGTAATGATGGTAACGAGATAAACGAGTTATTCACTTTACTTGTCAGTGGCCATAATGTTATGGCTGATCAGTGTAACTACTGTAACAAACATTTGTACTCTTCATGTGCATGTAGAGCAGTAGTTCGCAAAATATTTAAATCATGGCACCCCAGTGACACATACATTCGCCTTTAAGCTGAGAATGTCATAGTAAATATCTATTATCAGCATTTATTTTAGGTCTATTTACTGTGACAATGTGTGGTGAAATGTTATCTAAAAGGGAACAACAAAAACTGGAAACCACATCCCTGGCCAGTTGTTACGGCACCCCGGGGTAGCAGCATTTTGGGAACAACTGATCTAAAGTTCAGATCAGTTTAAAGTCGCACTAGTCAAATTGGATTACTTTTAGAGTAGGAATCTTCTAATGCAAACATATTCTTAGGATCTACCCTTCTCTCCCTATCTCCCTAGTTTGCGTCTTTTCGTGGCTCTCTCTCTCTCTCTGTTTGTTCGTATCTCCTCTGTATGTTGTCCTTGTCTGTGTATGTGGCCTCTTTCCAGGTCTCTATGTTGAGGTGGTGGGCTCATATCCTAGTTAGTGGGCGACACTTAAAGCTGCTAAGTATGTCCTCCTCCAATTGTCCTCCTAGATCAATCCTCTTCACTTATGTTTTGCAATCTATATTTTGTCATCATAACTGTATATGCTGCAACTTTCTGTTGTGAATCTATTCTGTACAGAAAACATCTATTGCATGTTTGTCTGTCCTGGGAGAGGGATCCTTCCTGTGTTGCTCTTCCTGAAGGTTCTTCCGTTTTACTACTTGGGGGGGGGGGGTTCCTCATTTAAAGGGGTCTTGTATGCTGTACAGATTTTAAATACCCTAGAGGTAAACTCTAAATTTGTAATATTGAGCTATATAAATAAATTTGACTTAGATTTGACATGTGTGTAAATCCAGGGGTACTTGTATATGATAAATTATATCTGCATAGTTAATCTACTGTAAGTGTTAAAATCAACATTAGATGTGTTTAGAGAGGCCGATCAACACTTATTAACACCATAAAATGTGTTGTGTGTTTTCCCTTGAATCTCAACTCTTAGCCCAAATGTGAAATGTCATAATGCATGTTCTCCCTTACACACTTGTGTGAATAATGTATTGGGCAGATTTTCACTAGATGCAAATAACAGATGCCACTGGTAATTACAATAATGACAGGACCTCCCAAAAGAAAATCAATTTTAGATTGGGCTTAATATGGAATGCAAAGAACATGTCCAACACCAATGACATACATAAACAATGATAAAAAACATGTGCTATGACCTTGTACCTACAGTGTGTGTTTAGAAAAAATATCAAACCCACTGTAAACTGTCCTTTTCATTTATCAGTGTCTTGTGAAACAATAGCCAGTGTGTTTTCCTAGAGGAAGCCTGAGGATGAACATATCTTCTTCATATCGTTTTCTGACTGACAAATAAAGGCTCCCTGCCAAGAGAAACTCAATGAGACCACAATCAATATATTGCTACAAGGTGCACACACACACACATGCACATACACTACACAGATAGGGAATGATGTACGATTACCTGGAGCACATAACAATCAGCTGATGCTCATACAGTATGCACACGCACACACTCACATACTGCTTGTATACACACGCAGGCGTGCACACTGAAAGACACTTAATATGCAAATAAATCTTTTTACAACAGGGACAGCACTCCATTGTTCATCTGGACGAAGGGGGGCAGATAGATAGATAAATAGGTCTCTAGATATCTAGCTTGGACCTCAATTGATGAGATTTCACATACGGCAGCAACAGCGCTGTTAGGACAGGGAATACCACCACAAAATAATGTTTTCTCTCCCTCTGATCAATTTTTAATTTGGCCTGTGCAGCCGAGCCCTTGGCGTGCCTGGCCCCGGTAATTATGGTGGGTTATTGACAGCTGCCTTCCCGTGGGATGCTATTTAAAAGAGGTTTAACCCCAGAGCAAGTCCAGGCCCCACACCCGCCTTTGAAGGTGTCAAGTGCATTGATCTGAGCTGCAGGATGTGCTGGGACCTTCCCACCTGGAGGTGTGTGAATACCTGTGTGTGTGTGTTCCTTGTAGGGCTGCTATTACAAGGCCATGGCAAGGCGGAGTATCTTTTGACCCTTACACTCACGCACACTTGTGCGCGCACACACACACACACACACACACACACAAATACACAAACTGTCCTCTGGCTAAACCTCGCTGACTGGATAGAATGATACCTGTCTGGCCTCTGTGGCCACCTGATGCCCCAAGTTAGGCTGTACACACACTGTACGTACAATGTTATCTCTAGGCTACATACAGATACACACACACACACACACACACACAAACAGGTTAACTCACAGCTCGGGGGGAATTAGAGGAACTAATGAGAAAGGAGGAGAAGAAAGAATGGTGATTGGAGAGACTGAGACAGAAGAGAAAGAGAGATATCATCACACCACACAAGGCCATGACACAATACACACAGATGCCAGAGTGTGCAGCCGATGTTGACGAGGACATCGTCCAGCTAAATAAAAAAAAAAGAGGGTGGGCAGCATGACAGAAATTAAAAGAGGATTTCTGTGTTTGAGTTTGTCTGCTTCGCTGCCCCTTTTCAGCCTCCCATTGAAATTCTGGGCAGATACAAACCCCTAGGCTTTTGACACACTTTTGAAAACACCACACCCCCTCTTTCTTTCCAGTGGGTCTCCAGTGTCGAGCCTGACTCACTATCAAGAGAGAGAGAGAGAGAGAGAGTGAGATGGAGAGAAGAGGGGTGAGAAGGAAGGGAGGCATTACCGGAGCTATAGATCTGTTTTTGTATTAGCAACTTCCAAATTAAGTTAAGTTGTTCTTGAGGACAGTGTATAATTTTTGAGGTTAGTAAGTAATGTGAAGTAATAAAAAATGTTGACTTCTCATCTATGTTGTGTCTTGGTCAGATTAGTGGTGTAGGAGAGCTAAGGCCTCACAACAGCATTCATGTGCTTTCTTTCAATTTGAACTTTCACAAGTTTTGAGTCCTACTCTTAATCCTAACACCTATTATAAGTAATGATCCCACATTTCAATAATCCCTCCTTCCTCATTTATTCTGACTGTAACCTAGACTGTAACTGTAATCTAGACTCTCTCTCTCTCTCTCTCCCTCATCCCCTCCAAACCCCATGGCGCCCACCTCCACCATCTCAGTCTCAGGATGCAGAGCAGTGACAGGGCCAGAAGGTAATGATACAGCTGCCATGATGCAACAAGCAGACCTGTCGACTGTCAGGAATTGAAATCATGAAGGAATAAGCTGTCATTAAGAGGCCCTCTCCCAGTAGTGGAGCTGTCAGACGCCTGCCTTCTGCCTACTCTCTCTCTCTCTCTCTCTCTCTCTATACTCCCTTCTCTCCTCTGCCAGTCCCACCCCATTTGCAGTCACTCCCTCGCCCTCCTCTCATTTCTCTCTTCCTGCTTCAATCCTCCCTGTACCCCTCTCCTTCTTTCCTCTTCTGTCCTCTACCAACCAATCATAACCTTCTCCCTCTCTGCACCCCCCAACCCACCGCTCTCCATCTCAGATTCCTCTTTTCCACCTCTTTCTCCCACTCTCTGGTCGTTGCTAGAGCATCCTCCTCTCACCTGTCATTTTACCTCTAGGCTTTGGGAATAGCGCCACTTCCATGTGCACACACATGAGCATAAAGACAACATTCATGAGACCTGCACACACAGCACAAAGATTTCCCTTAACCTTGTGTCACTGTACAAATGTCACACGCATATCCTCTGCCCAATGTGATGCATTTGTGTCTATGTCTATGTGTATATGTTTTCTCTGTGTGTACATATTTTAGACTTAGCTTGAACAGATACAATTTGCCAGCTTATTAATGTGTCATCATCATAGAGCAGCATGACAAAGAATGTGATATGTCTCTAGACAGGAGCATGGTGGATATGGGAGGCAGAGGCAGGCTGCAACGAGATTTACCCTGTGATTGTTTGCGTGTGTGTGTGTGTGTGTGTGTGTGTGTGTATGTGGCATGATTAACTAGTAAAATCACCAATTTTTTTCCCCATCAGAAGAGAGGAAAGGCTGACTCTAAGTTCCAAGGAACATGGCTAAGAAATTCAGAGTAGTGCTTTGACACAGGGATGTGTAAGCCCATACACATCGTAGAACTGCACCGCATGCACGCACACACTACATCAGTACTGAGGAAAATTTAGTGTTTTGTCTGTGTGTGTATGTGCGTGTGGGTGTGTGTGTGTACTTGCTCATGTGTTTTGCAAAGCAACAAACTCCCCTCCATATTTGCTGAGTGCACTCCAGTTGACCCTTTGCTGTAGGCTTTGAAATTCCAATCAACTTCCCATGAGTAACTTCACATGAACTGCACTCGAGGCAACAGAATCTTGCCATGAAACACTTTTGGAAAATGGAGCCTAATCTAAACAAAATAAAATGTATACTCAAAATGTCAACATTTGACCTAACACTGCACTTAAAAAAATGTGTAACATAAAAATATTCAGTAATTGTCATGGTGCCAGAGTTGTCAAATATCTAATATAATATAGCCAAAACAACTACACCTACAGAAATATGGATATGTTTATATTACTGTATACAAGTCAGCTTACAATTTTAATGTCCATTGTTTCATAGCGCCGACTAGTCATGTGGTGTACCCTTTGAGCATCCTCAGTATCCATTGAAAATAACATACTGAATAACTATAATGGGTACTTCTGATGAGTATGCAGTGTGTTGCTTGTCCTGGTGATTAGCTCGTCCCTCTCTGCTCAAATGGGAGCTAATCATCAAAATCAGCTGATGGCTTGTTGGGTTGAGAGGAAACCCAGCAAAATCTTGCCTGCCAATGCCACATTGCACAAGCTAGGGCATTTTGCTCTGGCACTGTAATAATGGCTAATTGGATGTCATTGAGTTGTTCTCCCAAACTTGCTTGATCATGGGATTCTGCCTTTAATATGGCATAATGCTGCTGACCATCATCTGTATATGCTGTGTCACTGAGCTGTCAACATGTGTGTTATTGCTGCATGGTTGTAAAAGGGTATAAAATGCATATGTATTTACAAAAAACATCTTTCTTCAGATCGCATAGTAGCTCTAAATCCTATACATGCACTTAAAACTACATCCACACAAATTTCATGGCATGACATAATAAACCACAAACATGCCCGTAATAGATGCAGACAGCATGAATTGACTGTAAATGTGTATGCCTGTCTTTCCAACGTACACACAGAGTACAGAGGCCTGTGTGTGGTAAATGCCTGGATGATGATTTGTCAGGGTGTAAGAACACGATTTCTTGTTTACTATGATGAATGAGCAATACTTGCACTCCACACACCATGTTCTCTATATCGAAGCTGTCACTTTGGCTTTCTGCAGCACAACCCTGCCTTCTCCAACTGTAATACCAGCCAAGGCAACTGTAATTCAAAGTCTCAGGGTAGTCGAATCATCCGTTAGCACACACATAGGCACATACGCACAGAATCCAAACCTCTCTTGTTGTTGTTCACAGCATGAGAGGGCTTTACACAGCAGTGAAAGTCTTTATGGTATTCAGATAGGTGAAACGAGGGAACAGAGGGAGAGGGGGAGCAGGATCTCCCCTAAGTCAATTTGAACAGCAAGCCAATGAAATTACACAGGTAGTCATGGCCAGGCTGACAAATGAACGCAGAAATGGGGATGAAAATAATAAGACAGGCAGAGCCACCTTTTGCTTGCTGACACAAAAGTGTATACACTGGTGTGTGATCATATGGTAAGAACAGAAACAAATCTATATTTTACATTATCTCTTCCTCTCTCTCTCAGCTCAGTCACCCATGAATGTACAGGACTACAGAGGAATTATGCATCATAAGAATGTATAAATGTTTTCTGGTATAATAATTATCATGTTGAGGTTTATGCTTCATTTCACTAACAGACAATATAAGCCGCAGTTTTGGTTTGAGGACTATACAGTAATAATATCATTCAAGAGTATGAGTCTGCACCTGTGAATGAATGTCTGCTTGTTATTATTATTATTTGTTGTCTGCCGGGCCAGCTCAAATTCCCGTGAGCTGGAATGAGCTAGAAACATGAATCCTGGGGGAATAACTGGAAATGGTGTGCATCAGCTTCCATAGAAATATGAACTCAAACGGCCACATGGTGGCGCTGTAAATAAGGCTTAAAAATGCAAACTTTGAAAGGCCACGCCTCTTACGCCTAAAGTCAGATTGACTTAAAATTTCTCACACAAGTGCAGCTCAATGTGCTCTACAAAAAAGACTCAAGGACTATTAAGGTCCACCTAGAGTTTTTTTCCGCCATTTTGAATTTTTTGAAAATCACATTTTTGACATCTCCTCCTAGATCGTAGCTCCGATTGCCACCAAATTTTCAGAGAATCATCATTGGATCAAGCCTATTAAAAGTTGCATAAAGCATGTCGATAGCTCAATTACTTTTCAAGATATGAACCAATGAACTTTGAAAGGGGCGTGGCTATGGACATAAATGACCACAAATCAGCAACCGTAGAGCCAATCATCACAAAACTCACAGGATATGTTCAAATAGGTGCCCCAGATATACCTGGACAGTTTGATGTACATACGTTACTAGGGGGCGCTACAAGCACAAGACGGGTGCTTAGCATTACACAAATTACACTATAAATCCCATATTAAATCTGAAATCAAATCTCTCAGGATGTGTCCACATAAGTAAATGAAACATGCCCTGAAAGTTTCATTCAAATTGAACACCCGAGTGTGCTATAAATGCAAACAAACTGCAGGGGATAAAATGCAAAACAGGCTACGAAATGCATATTGTTTGTCCAATCAACACAAAACTTGCATGATATGTCTAAATCAGCACCTGACGCATACCCTGAAAGTCTCATTCAAATCCACCACTAGGGGGCACTATGAATGCATCGTAACTGGATGTGGAATAATACAAATCAAGCTATAGATCAGAAAATGGTTGTCCAGTTGTTACAAAACTTGCAGGATGTGTTTCATAAAAATGTTGAACCGTATGTGTGAAATCATTTTGATGGCGATATTGCGAAAAAAGGTATGAACCCGCGAATCGCCGTTTGCGGCTATATTTATTATTTGCCTCTGTGATTATATGATACTGTGGTGTGCAGAAATTATTTAGCATCATATAATTTCTCATATGACCCCAGGACAAACTTTCCTTTCTTGTGTAAATTGTACAGTGAAGTTTAACTGAATTGGGTCGATGCAGTACATCCAGAGTCTGAGCCATGAAAGCATACAGCAACAACAAATGACCCACAATCACATTCAAACCTCCAGTCAAATAAAAGAAAACAAAATACCATGACACTTGGCTTCTGACTGTGCCACAATGCCTTCCACAGCCCCGAGTATTCAAGCCTGCCCTTCAAATAAACAGTGTTTGTTAGACTTGTCACACCAATATCCCATCAGGCTAACCGCTGTGGCAGTTGTGGTAACAAAGACCGCATTATGAGCACAGTGCCAGTGAGTTTTTCACTTAGAGGCCCACAAAACTCTACATATCAAAGATGTGTCACAGTGTATACTCTGAAGAGGGTCAAAAACTATAGGAAAAAGAAAAAGAAAAAGAAATTAAAATAATATATATTAAAATAAAGTGTTTAGAACTGTCTGCACGATAAATCCTCTTCTAATGTCTTACGAGCAGTGTCCTCAGTGCACTCAGCTCTCACGTCCCTCTTAGTGAATCATGAAAACAGGACTTCTTGGATCAAAGATCAGAAAATCAGTTCAACTTCCATCAGAATAGCTTGAACTTCTTTTGTTGTGACCCCTACCTCCATGGCTCTGGTGATGAAGGGGATCTGTGTCCCTGAGTTCAAGTCCTGGTTGATGATGAGTCTACGGGCCCACTGACCGGCCCGCACTACTCCACTGCCTTGGATCAACACTAGCAGCTTGGACGGGTTGGACAAGGCATCTGGGCTCATGTAGATAAAACTGGTGGGTTCATCATCTGTAGCATCCACCTAAATGTCCGGGAAAACACAGGTTAAGTCAAACCCCTAAAATCTCTTATATAAAGAAAGAACGAAGAAAGAATTCTGCACGTTTTGAATATGATTTTGTAGACTTTTGGGACATTTAACTCAATCAAATACATATTTGGTCTTTCTATACGACAGCAGCATCATGATGAAATAGTGATTTTATAATTAAAGCACTGATTTCTGCCAGTTCAAATTATTGCCTGGTAATGACTATAAAATAAAAAGGTTAGAAATGTTCTTATGTAACATGCATGAGTTTAAGGAGAAATAGCCATCTCTTCTGTGGCATTTGCAGCTCATAAGCTAATAAGCATCAGTACACTAATCATCAATAATCATGATTAGAAAACAGGCTTTGTGTGATTAAAACAGAGGCAGAAAGTAATAAGGAAAGAAAGAGAGGCTAAGTGAGTTAGTGTTTGTGTGCATGCGTGCAAGCGCTCCATCCACATCCCATGTGTCTTTGCATCTCTCCCAAGTATGGCTGGAAGAATCTCTAAGGAGACAAACACTGTCCATAAAAGCCATGGGTGGCAGCTGCAAGAACTTAATCCAAACAGACAAAGGCAGCCGAGCGGGGGAGAAAATCTTACCCTTTATTCTCTTGTGCTCCCTCATTCCCTCTCCCTATACTTGGCTGTGGTTAATCTTCTTAAAATCTGCGGTCACAAGTTCAATGCCACGCAGGTGGACGGACCCACCAATTACACACAAATACACACACACACTCACACGCCAAATATGTGCAGGCGGGTGGGCAGCAGAAAAGCAGAACAGAGCAATTTTCCAGAGGAATAATGAGATAAATAGACCAGGCAGATAAACCAGTAAAAGTGTATGGGGGCTAATGAAAGGCGCTGAGTCCCTGGTTAGGTGATTTATGGACACTGTTAGCGCTGCAGCTAACTCTGCTATGCTTCTAAACACCAGCGCTGTCTAACATCCCTATAAACGCAGCCTGAAAAATGATCACACCTTTTCTAAACAGAAAAAGAGTAGAGATGTAGGGGTAAAGGGGGGTAAAGAAAGACAAACATGCTTCCAACAACAAATAAAAGGGATCAAGTGTGTGCTCTAAGCCTGGATGAGCTGGGCAAAGAATAACTCCATGATGGCAGAGTAGAAAGTCCCCTTCAGCGCAAATGAATGCAAAACAGATTAAGCATCAGCATGCTGCGCCTCTGCGCCTTTGAAATGACACGTCACAATACAGTTAATTTGTTGAGGAGACACTTTTGCACAAAGGATGTGGGCAGAGGAGGGGGTAAAAGAAAAAGAGGGAGTAAGAGAGAAACTGAGTGATGGAAAGAGAAAGAATTGATTGAGAATGAGCAGAGCTGACTCCTCACAACCCCCTTTTCTTAAATTTTTTTAAAAGGACACTCAATATCATAATCACACTCTGAAGCCTGAGCATTTACGTCAATTTTCATATTTAATACTCCCTTTAATCTTCAAGGGCATAAATCAAAGAGAAAAATGCCTCTTTTTACTCTGGGTACTTACTGGCAGGATTGCTTTAGTCATGTTGCACTTTTTCTCCAGCAACTCATAAACATACTGAGTGATGATCTGGAGAGAGAAAAAAAAGACACAGAACACACACACAGTCAAACATTACATTGATAATACAGTCTAATGCAATAAATATTTTTATATAGCTGCTGATACAAATCCATCTAACAAAAGCCAACAAACCTCTGTGTTTATGTGTGAACAAGTAAAAGCAACCACTGTCATGCTTGCAAACAGAATAGAAAATACTATTCAAAACCCTTGTTTGCCCTCTGGTGTGTGTGTGTGTGTGTGTGTGTGTGTGTGTGTGTGTGTGTGTGTGTGTGTGTGTGTGTGTGTGTGTGTGTACATGAGCTACTTGAAAGGGTCTGAATCATACTGTGTGCGGTGTGTATGTGTGTGTGTGTGTGTGAATCACAGTGCAGTTAGAGTGTTGAGGTTGTAAGTGCCAGGAGAGGAAATCTCCTGTACAAGCGAAGGGCTGATGTAAGTTATGTTTATCCCCGCAGCCACAGCACTAAAGAACCTTGTATACCGAATCATTCCAACCCCGGGCCAAGCCTTTCATGGTTCAGTGACATTAACAACTTTCTTTTCCATTTTCCTTCTTTTTCCTTTCCTTCTTTTCTTCTCTACACGTCCTGCTCATCTGAGAACAGAGACAAACGTTGTGTGGAACAGATTTCAATTTTTGATCAGTTATGAAAGAAAGACAGAGGGGTGATGATAACAGATGACAGGGCACACGGCCGCTGGCAGTGAGCGGTGTTGGAGATATTGTTGCTGTGATGATGTTTCCCAAACATGTGCAATGACAGATTCCCTGTCCTGTACATGTCATGACAATACAATGAAGGGCGGATGGACCACAGGGATAGCTGAGCAACATGCTGTCCAGCTCTGCTGTGAAGTCTCACTTTGACTAGCTGTTGAAGCATCAGCCTCACTACATCAGGAGACCAAAGGCCAGTGGTGGCGCAGCAGCTACAACGCGAGACCAACTGAATGACCCCAAACACGAAGCCCAAACACAAAAAATGTCTCACAGAGTGGCATGATTCTCAGATCCCATTAATGTGTGGAAAGGGGAGAAAATTTACTGAGATTTAATAATAACAGGTTAATAGACATTTAAACATTAAATGTAAAAGAGTAATTTGGTAAAAAATAAAAAATAAATCCGCACAAAAATTGCAATTTCTCTAAAAAAATTGTTTAATATCAATACACATACACAAACATATTTGACAATGTATAAAAATATGCAGTCTTCAGTACAAACTACATAAATTCACAAGCCACTAGTGTGTTTTTGGAGCCAATAAAAAGTAAACTTGCTCTGTGTAAGCTATGTAGAACACAGCTACATGACAATAAGGCTAAATGTCAATTAAACATCCATCTCTTTCTATAAGGAAGGAAGATCGACTCAGTCTAACTAATGTGACAACATTTCTCCAAGTTCCTTAGAGAAGTGAGAAAATCACTGCCAACACGACTAGTCCAAAAATGTAATGAATTAGTACGACAAAGTGAAGAAAACTGATAATCTGCTTCCATTTTAAAGTTTTTTTGGCACACATAAAACAAAACATTTTCTATAGACCACACGCTGAAATGTCAACCACAGGAAATGAAATTATGCATATCCTTAAATTATGTTCCAAACTCCAAACACTTAAATGGCATGAACTGGCATTTTCACACAGGAAAAAAGGACAACAAAAGGCCAAATGCAAGTTAAAAGTACTCGTAAACTTGCTTTTAAGTCAAATTTGAATTCTTGTGATAATCACAATATTGCCATGCTCTTTTATGCCCGAAAGACACTCGATGCAAACTTGATTTACTGCTTGAAGAACATGCAAGAATAACATTAGGAACCAGACACAAATTAGCCTTATGACAACAAATCAAAGGCCAGCAGACGGCCCAAATGATTTGACCCTGTGAAAGGGAGAAAAAAGCTAGAGGAGCTAAAACAACCCCATCTCACCCCAACCCACTAACCTCCAACAGCTAATTCACTAAAATGTCAGCCGGTCTGATGAAGACTAAAATGATTCGGGGCCTCAGTATGCTAGTGTTTAATGACATCAATAAGCCTCACAGGAAATTTCATTTGCACTACGTTATTTGTTCAGAGCCTCAGGTGGCTCGAAAACCATCTGATATAGAATAGGAAGAGAGACTGATGGGGAACAAGAGCAGAGAGAAAAAGTGGAAAGAATGCAAGACTTTCACTGTGTGAATGCATTTCCACAGATAGAAGGATACCGAATCACAAATAAGAATCTAAAATCCAAGCTTTGTATTAAGGTTGTGGTCATCTGTATGCTTTAGCACATAATGTAAACTGCAGCCAGATTACCTTTTCAGTAAACAAGGTACACATCAAAAGTAGTGAGAGTTGAAATAGGGACAACCAGCATTCCACTGGATCAAAATCCAAATTTCTTTTTTAAGAAATAATGGAATAGACTCAGAGCAGAGGCATACAACTCAGAAACACACAAACATGTACTGGTGTACACACAAACGTGCGCACACACAGCAAACCTCCTTCTGTGTGGGCCTCTGAGGACTACGTCTCAGCAGCTGATCAGTACAATAAGAAAAGCCTCTTTGTCACCTAATTACCAATGTGTTATTAGTGCTTTAATGAAATGCCTGCAGGAAGCAACGCTGAGTGCCTGCATTGTCGGCATCAAGGGATAGAAGAAGCATGAGGAGTGGATATGGAAAACAATATTAAGACAAACAAGGAGAAGGGAAGGGAGAAGGAGAGATAAAAGCAACCTCACTCAATTCAAATCAATAGGTGTTATGACCATAAACATATTTACAATGTCCCTTTTATCTACAACAAATATGTAATATCATCCAGGCTGAAAAGATATGACATTATCTGAAATGTCAATGTAAGTGCAGAATCGCTCATAAAAAGTTCCATACTGCACAATTTCACCTCCAAATACACAGAGCAATGACCATGAGTGACATGGTTCCACAAAACCCTTGTAACCCCCACTGACTTTATCTCTCTGGACTAGATAGACAACGTAAGTCTTCACCATGGTTAAAAGAGCAAAAAAGGGTAAAAGTGGAGTTTCAATTGTCTGCCCGGATGATGATGTATCTTGAACAACAACAAGCATTCTACATGACCGTGAGAGCGTGGGAGACTCTGAAATAGAGCTTCTGCAGCTGAGGTCACCTCTGTGTCTGTGGCTTGTTTGTGTAGAGGAAGCATTGTGGCGATGAAGCAAGAAGAGAGGGATCAGTGAGGAAGGAAGGGACTTAGAGGAGGGCTCAGTGGAAGGAAAGAAAGGAAGACCAAAAGGGAGAGATGGAGAAGTAATCCCCAGGAGCCAGAGGTTTGTGCCAGCTCCCACTGCAGTGAACAGCTGAGAGGAGGAGGAGTGAAGGCAGGAGGGATGGACGGGGAGAGAAGTACAGTATGTGGCCTTGATAAGAGGCATTTAACTGGGTGGGCAGTGACATCAACTCCTTGCAAACCTCTGGTCATCCCCATAACAATCTCTTCATAACTCCACTCTCACACAAAGCCAAGATCTTAATGAAGACCATTGTGGCCGCAAGTTGATATGTTTTCAAATTTCTCACTACAGAGACAGACCTCCCACATTATGTGTACACATGTATCAGTTAATGTGTGTGTGTGTGTGTGTGTGTGTGTGTGTGTGTTCTTGCACTGATTGCTAGAGTCATGCCTGGTTTGGCTGACCGCACATAGGGCCATAAGGAGATGATCTTTTCCGGGCACTCACAAAACAAAGGAGGATAGATAGAGAGGTGGGAAAGGCAAGGAGATGAGGAACAAGAGCAAGGAAATAGAGAGTAATTATGCAAATATGCAAAGAAAAGAAGGACAGAGATCAGTGGATGATAAGGAGGAGGCAGGGAGGTTAAAGGTTGAGATGGTCAATGTAAGTTTAATTAAAATAGATTTAAGACACTTTTAGACTAATTTAATGCTAGTCATAGTGAATTATACAATCAATTTATAAATAAATGAACAAACAAGTGTCCAAGTAATATTAAATTGAAAATGCAGCTACCCCACAAAACTAATTTAAGTAATGATAAGACATAATTACAGACTTGTTTTTGAGACTTTGTGAGGTTTCCAGTTTAAATAATGTAATTGAAGCCACTTCTAACACTTATGGAGGACCTTGAAGCCACATTGGTTTATCTGAAAAAATGGTGTCAGCCATGTGCACAAATATACTGAAGACAGCAGCACATACCGTATACACACATACACAAGAAACTCATGTACAGACACACGCCTCTTGTCTCTCTAGTCCAGAGCCCTCTCCAAAAGCCACTTAGCCATAGAAACCAGAGAGCAAGAAGAGGCATCAAAGCTGTTTATATAATGAAACAGAAAGAGCTGTCCCATGCCGTATCACTGACTGCACCCAGGAAAGCAGTCCTTCTTCTCCAGAGAATGGAGGAGAGGAGGAAAAAGAAAAAAGAAGAAAATCCCCCCGAACAATGCAGCACAACAACAGCGGCAACAACACTAAAGCATACTCAAAAAGAGAGAGACTGTGAAAATGAGAGAGCATGAGGCAATAGAAAGGTTGTTTATTTTAAGTCAGCCTTGTGTACCAACAGAAAGTGGTATTAAAATAGAGCCTATTGTTGTGAATTTGTGATCTGTCAGTCCGTGCGGGAAACAAAGAGAGAGAGTGAGGGAGAGAGAGAGAAAGAGAGAGAGGGAGAATGTGAGAGAGAGACTGGTGTAATTCCCATGAGGTCTCTGTCATTCTTCTGTCAGAGGAGAGAGGGCTCTCCAGGGGAAGAGAAAGTTCTCAGACACAGACTGACAGGCAGACTGTTTACACTTCTCTCTCTCTCTCACTTCCTCTCCGCCCTCCCTGCACTATTCATCCTAATGGCATCGTAATGACCTCCTCAGGTGTTAACTGAGAAGCCGGCAGAGGTCTAATTCAAAGTAAAGTACGGTATGCCACTGTGGGTGCCGGCGGTAGCGACAGATGCCAGCACTTTAACTATCAGCCCTCCTGCCTTTTCTTACCACCACCCTCAAACCCACACCCCCTGTCCAATTCCCATTTCTTTCATCAACTCTAATCCACCTCACCCACCCCCTGCAACCATTTTTTCTGACTGTGTCTGCTACCTCCTCGGTGCTCTCAGCAGAAGCTCCAACAGCAGTATTTAAGTGTTTTGGGAATGGAGACGTGATGGCAGTCAGTGAATCCGGGCAGACAGCTGTCATTTGTAGTCCCTCTTTAGAGAGATCTCATTAGTTTCCCAACAAAATGGTCCATGTACGGTATCAGGCCTCCTGATGCTTTAAGTACAGTATGGAGGCCTGTCTTGGGGGTTCCCACCAGGGGCCTGATGCAACACTTCATGAATGCACCATGACTTTAAAAAGTGAATTTATAAAGACCTCCAAAAGGTTATTGATCTTTTGTTGGTTAACGTTGTTGATCTAAAGGGCTAAACAGTCAGTAAACATTTCTGCCAGCTGTGGAAAAACAAATTACAACGGAATACAAGGGTAAAAATACATTGTTTAATACTCTTGCAGCTAAATTGTAAAATGTCATGATGATCTAATATTATTTTCTATAAGTCACTATACTGGAACTATCCACCTTGAAAATGTCTGTGAAGAGAAGTCATCCAGCTCATAGCAAGATTAAAATCAAGGGCAACTGGACTTGGTTGAAGATGCTTGAAGATGTTTCCCCTCTCATCCGAACTGAAGAAGCCCCTCGAATGAGAGGTGAAACGTCTTCAAGCATCTTCAACCAAGTCCAGTTGCCCTTGATGTCCTTTGGATATCTACCTTCACTATTTCTTCAGATGTTCTTTAATGGCCTTGATGTACTATGAAAAAGACATGGATGCAGACAGCAGGGTGGTTACAAAGAATGCAGTAGATATATTATCATATGTGCTGTCGGACTACCACGAGGACACTGGCAGATGACAAAATTCTTGTTGTAATGTGAACATGGAAAGTATGATTTCAGCTTAATGGACAGTATTGTAAGTAACTCTTCAAAATAAACTCAGTACAAAGACATCAACCAGCTGGCCACTGACTTTCCACAGGTCTTCCACAATGATCGGCACCATATATTGTTTATCCTGAGACTGGCATCCAAATATATGCAGATGATATTGTAAGTTATGCACATGGTAGAGGTACAGCACAAGTTGCTACCATAAACTTGGTTTATAGTAGCATAATAATATAATAACCTTGTCATAATTTATCATTACCAACTTCAGCAGGGCCTTAAACCATGGCCAGCTGGTCACCACTATGACAACACCCAGCATCCATAATGTAAAAACAGGGGGAGATAGGAAGAGAAAATAAAACATAACAGAGATAGCAGAGAGCGTAAGAAACTGACAAAGAGAGAGAGATGAAGAGACAGAGAGAAAAGGAGAGAGAGAGTACGATAAAGAGAAAGAGAGAGCTTTCTAATTCAGCCATCTGGCTAGCTTTACTTCATTATAATATTCTGACTGTGTGTGTGTGTGTTTACAAATGTGTGCATGCCTTCCATTCCACAGATGCAGGCAGAGCAGAGAAGAATCCTCATTTATTAACAGCTTAATAGAGCTCCATCTGGGCCAGACCCTATGCTTGTCTTCCATCAGAGAGATTCATCACCGAATCACAGGAATTAGAATACAACTGACACCTACACAGGCTGAGGTGACCCTGCTGCACTGAACAACACTGTGCAGACAGCGTGCACTGTACTACAGCTGTAATACAGCCATTATGACAATAGTCAGAGCCAAGGACGGAAAATGCCACAACACTAGTAGTCTGTGGGTTTTTCATCCTTGGTTTGTGTAATGTTTCACTTTGACTATGACAAAACAGAATACGAAAGAACGAAAAGAACACAATAAAGAATATGTCTGAATAATACAACATTTTACACACTGGGGTTAATGGGAATAACAGAGAATAAGATCCTCCAAGTCAGTGCTTAAACATTTTATAGAGTGCATTCAGAACATAAAGGGATGTCCTGTGCAGACTTCTTATTTGTCCTACTTATCCAGAGATAGACAACCATAAATGCCCTTTCTTATGTTATTGCCATACATTCAGACTACACAGAGAGACATTAAAAGGCATCAGTAAGTGGGCTGACTGGGAAAAAAGGAAAAATAGCCAAATAACATAGCTTTTCCCTTGAAAGAAATTTGTTCAGATAGTTAATAAGGTGCTCCCCGAGAACTTTCAAATGTTATCTTGCCTGAGTTTATGGTTCTGAGAACATCATTTTCCTACTGTATGTTTGCACTGGGTCAGTACACTTTACCCTAAATGCACATTCAAACTGCTGAATTTGTGTGATTTACTTTTAGTTTTACTGACCTTCTTTTCTATCCCCTTTTCCTCAACATGCCTTGTAGTTCTTCTTAATTAAGTGATTTCTTACATTTCACAGAATTACTTTTTAATGCTTCTTATTGAATTACTAATAAAAGCATGAATTACTAATAAAAGCAAGCTTACATAGGCTGTAGTTTAAGTTTATGGGTAATAGTTTTGCAGCCCACGTACCCAGGCATAAATTTGCCCTTCACTTACAGTATATGCATGGAAATATGGCCCATGGTGTCCAAACAAAGTGGACCAGTGCAGCTTCTCAGATATAGCATCTGCAAATCCCTCCATATCATACCATAAACATATGGGCGAAATTCTGAATAATTTTTATAGATGAAAAATGAAGAGTGAAAAATTATTCACTGCTCCTGTGCTCAACCCAAATTTTGTTCCCATTTCTTTCCTTTGCTTGGAGGCCATCACACCAACATCCTCGTTCTCCCTCTTTCTATTCGTCCCTCCATTCAGACGAGGCTGAAGTGCAAATTGGACATCTGGTGCTGAGATGTATCTGACAATACAGCCGCCACCCCACAGCTCCCTCACACATGTACACAGACACACAAACTCACTCACAGGACTTCTAGGATAAAAAGACACTAAAAGGAAGGTGGGAGAGATGGACAGAGGCAAGGAAAGGCAAAGCAAATTTATTTTTATAGCACATTTTAACAACAAGGCAATTCTAAGCGCTTTACATAGGACATAAAGGCATTAAGACAAGCTATAAAAGCAACACAAGGCAATGTAAAAGACAAAATAATAATACACAGGAATAGGATTTAAAAGGATTAAAACAAAGTAATATAGAAGATTAAAATAAGCTAAAATAGAATAAGACAAGTTAAACAGTAAAATAAAAATAGTGCAGCTACAGTGCAAGATACGAATAAATAGTCCCAAATACTAACTTAATAAAATGTGTGGTGCATAAAAAAAAATCCATGCTGCTTCTCCGTATTTAGTTTTGACTCCTGCGACAGTAAGCAGACCTGTACCAGACGATCTGAGAGGTCTGGACGGTTTAGTAGATAAGAAATGGTTTGGCCCAAAATGATTCAGTCCTTTATAAACAAACTGTTGAATGCTAAATTTAATTCCTTGACACACATTAGGCAAGTGCAAAGATCTGAGAACTGGAGTGATGTGATCAACTCTCCTGGCCTTAGCTGCAGCTGTCTGATCGACTTTTTAAGAGACACCTGTAAAGACAGAATTACAGTAGTCGAGCCTGGTGAAGATAAAAGCATGGATAAATTTTTCTAAAACCTACTGAGACATAGGCCTAAGTCCTTTCATTCTTGATATTTTCTAAAGGCGACAGTTGGCTGATTTTGTAATTCTCTTAATGTGGATGTTAAAATTTAACTCTCACTCCATGACTACAAGATTTCTGGCCTGGCTGAGCATTTTATCTTTCTATAGGAGAACTTCTTGGCACTTCCAATCATTTGTTTGATGCACTTACTAAGTGCTTGTATGAGACCATAGTCACCTGGTGATATAGTTACATAAATCTGTGTGTTGTCTGCATAATTATGGTAATTTGTTGTTGATGTTGTTTTCCATAATCTGCGTTAGTGGAAGCATTCTTTGCTTGTGGCATCCATTAACATCATGTCCAGTTCCTTAATCTTTGATCTTAGTTTGTTAGAGATATCCTTCAGAGGGGGGGTGGGGGGAGACCAATGAAGTGACCTTCGTGGCCTTATCAGACTCATCAGGAGAGCTGTTCTCTCTTTTTGTCGTTTTCGTTATCAGCAAGGTTGGTGTTACAGAATGTGCTTGGTTGAGGTGGAGGCAAAAGACAGGGCAGTGACCAGGGGTGAATTTAATGTCAGCGTTGCAGACAGAACCAAAAATGGTCCATCAATACTTTAACTCCAGATCTGCTAGGGTGAAGGTCATCTCCCTAGAAAAGATGATTACATCTCCAGAACAAAACAGACTGAAGTTATCAATATAGTTGATAGTTGGCAGTAGCCAACTAATAAAAACTGTGGTTTTAAAAGCTTCCAGTTTATCCGGACAGTTAAACAGTCCAATGAAATCCCTCTTTAGCACTTCTGATTTCTCTCACTGGCCCCCACATGTAAAATAATGATTCATTGGGAAATTTCTCCTTTAGGTCACAAACAATAGCACCTGGAATATAGTGTTCCAACTGTCTTACAGTTCATGTTTCTGAATGTCATCTACCACTACTAGAATTAGAGCTTGATTCATATTTTTTCCCCTTTGAACCACATGAGACTTTTTAGCTTTTTCTGTCGGTTGACACTGAATAATATTCCGATGTCCAAACTTAGCAGCAGCAATCTCCATTTCTGTCTCGAGTAGAGTTATTAATGATTTGAACCTGTTTTCCAGTAGTAATGTCTGGGGTGACTGTGTTCTGTGTTAATGCCCACCGTTGGCTGTCTGCCAGATGTCCAGGGTCAAAGTTGGCTGAGCTGAATCCATAAATTACAGTTTTGCATTCATCTTGAGATTTTGCACCCACATTATCCCAAGCAGCTAGAAGCTCCATTCATAGCACCCAAATTCTCTGGTTTTGTTTCAGTAAGTCTTGGGAAAGTTATGGTGGCATTTACACATAGCTGTCCATTTAAAGATTGTCGAGTTGACTTCTGATCAGCTAAATCTCCAGCAAAAGTCAGGAACCTCCAGTTGTCTTGTATTGAGTATGGCAATTTTCTGCAACAATTTATGGCAGATGTGCATTTCATTGATTCTGATGAGCACTGGCTGCATAAAAGCCTATTCTACAATTACCCTCATGATATCTGACAAAGTAGCTCATTCTGCCTGATGCAGAAATGAAGGAGAGGGATAAGAGAAAAACAAGGACAAACAATGGCATAGAAGGAGGAACTCAAGCACACATACATCTTCATGTGTTAGCCAGACGTACGCAGATATTAGCATGCAGGTACACCTGTGTGACACACACACTTTAAGTGCTGACTAAGCAGCATAACCCACTTTTACAACCAAAGGCATACAATTCAGTCTATTTATAATGGAGCATATTTCGTACCAGCAAACACAATGTATGTGTACTTGCAAAGTTGTATGAGGTACAATATTCATTTTCTTGACTCATTTGGGGCCTAAAAACAACAGACAGATAATACTGCTTATTCAGGTAGTGCTCCTTTCTTCTTCTCAGCCAGGAGATTATCCTGCAGCACAACTCTTACAGTATCTGGTCTCATTACACAAGCTTGTATAAACACTGATTGACACCGTTTCCTTTTTCCTCCCCTAAAGAAGATGCTTCTGTCAATTTTTTAATCACAGGATGAATAAAATTTGCATACATCCTGCTTGATGATTATTTGTTTCCTCCAAATGTTTGGCCCCCCTCGGATGTCTGAGTTCAGTTAGTTTAAATGTCTGTGTGTTCTTTCAGGGCCTCTGCTTGCATGCTACCAAATGTTTGTTTCTACAGCCTTTTTAGATGCTGGTAGATAGTGCTTGAGCAGGCAAAAGAAAAGAGGGGGAAAAAGCCTTCACAGAAGGCTGGCTCTCAAAGGAGCTACTGTATACCTGCATTAGAAATAATAAAAACACCCAGGTAATCCCACAAACGGGTCTATCACTTTGCTTTGAACTTCAAAGAATGCACACAATTAAAGGCAACATAGCAGGGGATGCAAACAAAAAAAAACAGATTACAAAAGAACATTTGTCTAATGATCTTAATGCATATTGCATGTAGTGGTACTGTGGGAATGAAATAGAGGTGAACTTTAGGATGGTGTATGTTTGGATATATGTTGATGCAGTTGTACGACTACAGAACTTCATAAGAGCATCAAGGAACTTCACAAAAATGTGTCAGCAGCATTTTATAGCAGGTAGGCTATAAAAGGCTATTTTGTTGCATAGAATCCTTTAAATAAAAGTCCAAAAAGTAGCTTTCAGTGTCCTTGCTTTTCCCACCATATAACCATTTGACTTCAAAATCAACTCATACCTCAGCTAAGCTGACAAGTAGGTGATTACAGTGAAATCCATTGTCCTGATCTGCCTTAGCGGACCCATGACCTTTAAAATACACCTTTCTCATTCTAATCTGATATAGGCCTGGACCACAGCGCACACTTCTGTTAAAGCAATTCTTTGGCACTGGCATTTAAGGTGTTAAAAAGCAAGTTAGAATGCAATTATTTTATACTTTGTGACTGAAGAATGTTGATCTTCGTAGAATCAACAACTATTGTGATCATCATGTTACAAATACTGGTCAGGACAGAAACTCCTTATGGACCCACTAGCTGAGGCCAAAGTTACTGAACATGGATGGCCTGAATGAAGCTTAAAAAAAACAGACACACGTTACCTCTCCAAGAGCTTCATAGCGTTTCTGGTTCCAGCGGTGGAGATCCTCTCTGGCATTGAACACAAAGGGCTCTCCTGTTTTTACATGTCTGAGATGGCCATCTGTGGGAGAAAAAAAGAAGGAGAAAACACATCTGTAATGATGTGTGTGCGAGGTGGGTGGATCATTCATTCTGACTACTGTAAGCTTGACCCCTTAAATTTTTATTGCTAATGTTCATTTTCTCTCTCTCTTTCCCTCTGTTGGTCCTTTCCCTTCCTTACCCTCCCTCTCCCAATCACCCCCATCTGGTAGGTACAAGGCCTGTGGATGCAGCAGTGTTCTTCCAGTCACGACTCCAATGGCCTTCTGGGTAGTCTGGCAGGCCAGTGCTGGACAGCTGGTATGGCAAAAATTCTCTTTCCCTCACTCCTTCTTTTCATCTGTCTAAAAGCCTCTCCCCTTCCTCTTTAACTGTGTCAGTCTCTCTCTCCCTCTCCTCCCTCGCTTACTCTGGCGACAGGCCACAGGTCTGTCCCTGCATTTTCCACCTGAAATCTCTAAGAGCAAGGACTAAAGAAAGTGTGGGAAAGGTTTTCAGTGTGTTTTTGTGTGTGTGTGTGTGTGTGTGTATGAGCATGAAGAGAGAAAGGTGGCCTGGCACACATTAGCCATGACAACAACAACTGCTCCTTGTAATTCCTTTGAGGATGCTGTCTGGGCATCAGCCAATCACCCTAACCACCACAGCTTACACACACCCCAAACACAGACACACACACACCAGCAGCTCCAACTAGGAGGACCAGTTGTGGTCATACAGTGTGTGTAACTAGGAGTAAGTATGTGTGTTTCTCTAAACTGTTGCAAGTGAGCCACCACGCCATTACAACACACAAGAATGACTGAGAAGAAACAAAAGATTTTTGGGACAATGTTTAGGTGATTTATTATAATTCAGGGGAAACAAACTGAGGAGTTTTTAACACATCCAGGTTTTATTTGATATAAAACAGTCATAAGACAAAAATGCTGTTCAGAAACAGTACCACTTTTTTTCTTAATAAACAATTACCCGTGTGTGGCTGTGGAACACTTCGTTTATACCTTAGCAATGAGCCCATCGATCCTGCGGTTGACACTACAACACAATAAAACACTAAACAGTGTTAAATTTAATTTTGACCTTTATGACTGCAGAATTTGTAAGAGCTAAACCACTGAAAAGTACACATACTTAACCCAAATAGCCAGGGGGCTCTCATACTTTCTCAATTATTGTACAACGTGTGGAAACCCATCTAAGATATAAATAAATATAACATCTCTTCAAGATAAAATAATGCATAAGCATTTTTTCATCTCCTTCTAAATTGCCACAATTTTCACCCCTCTATCAATGTTATAAATCTTACATTGCTAACACACTGAGTATTACGGCACTTGCTTTTATGGTTAGTTGTTAGACAACATGTATCCTCACAATCCTGAATCCAGGTTTGTCATCTTGTTGCATTAAAAAGCAGACTTGTGCTTGAGAGGTAGAGCAGGAGACGAGTGAGAAGTTAGGATAAAGCAGTGTGCACAAAAAGTACCTTGAAGAAAATCAATTATGCATTCATGGAGGGGTTAGGATCTAAACACCACTGCCTAAGAGAAGGAAGAGAAGAGCTATAATGAAATCCTACTGTAGGAAAGAGGTGTGTGTGTGTGTGTGTCTTTGTGCATGAGGGAGGGAGAGAAGATGTGTGTGTATGTGTGTGAGTGTGTGCTAGGGGGGTGATCAGCTCCATTGCCTCCCCCAACACATCCTCTCAGAGGAATAACGTTTTCTCAACTTTTCTCCTCTTTTCTGTCATAATTAGCATTCTGTTCTCAATTTGGCCGCTTAATTAGGTGTACATAACCTTGGATTTCCAGTAATGGAAAACTGGAGGGCTAGCAAGATGAAGCCATCATCTTCAGTGATTAAGATACCTGCAAACTATTGTACACAGCCTCGTCTGTATTCACATCATTACATGGTCAAATTAACATTTTTGTTCCACCTGTCTCAGGCAAAGGTAGCCTGAGTGTAGCTATAGAAATGCCTGCGAGCCAGAGCAACTGTGAAATGCTACCCTTCAAAAGCAGGCCTGAGTGGAAATGGACAAGACATACAGATGGGTATGGTGTGTGTGTGTGTGTGTGTGTGTGTGTGTGTGAGAATCGGAGTGGGTGGCTAAACTGTGTTTCACTTCAGGATTTTGAGCGGGGAAGGGGCAGAAATAGAGAGATACAGAGAGAGGGAGAGAAAAGAGAATAGGTAAGACAGAAGGGTGAGGGAGAGGAGATGGAGAATGTGTTCCTCTCTCCATGGGAGACTGAGCTGGGACTTGAAAGTGGGGTGGGGGTGGTGGGTGTGGGTGGGGGGTAAGTCTCCGTGTCTCTGTTCTTAGGCACAGCGAGGTTATGCAAATGCTCCGTCAGGCGGAGGGCAAGGCTGAGTAGGTTACTGACGGGCCGTAGAGTACACAACATGTCCCCCACTCAGCCAGCCAGACAGCCAGCAGAGACACTGACAGAGAACAGAGGGTGTGTGTGTGTGTGTGTGTGAGAGAGAGAGAGAGAGAGAGAGAGGGGCTACAGAGGAATACTAAGAGTCAAAAGCACCACCAACACCACCTTTCCAACTCTTCCTCCTTCTCTCCACCTGGTTTGATTAAAGTGAGCCAAGAGAATTCTGGACCCACACCACTCTGGGCCCAGCTCAGCTCCTTCCTGTCACTAATTCACTAATTTAGTGACAGGAAGGACTAATTCACACACACACACACTTTTACGCCCAAAATGTCCCAGATGAATTAAAAAACAGTGGCATTGCTCTAAACAGAACTGTAATTACACACATTTTATGTTAAAACTGCCTTATTGTTATAAGAGACTGTGGTAATTTTGCTTATGTGTCAACTGCACAGTAACTTTAACATGAATCAAGTGGAAGCAACCAACTCTGTAGACCAGTGGTTCCCAACCTGGGTGTTGGGACCGTCCAGTGGTCACAAGATTAATCTGAGGGGTTACAATAAAATAAAAGGGGGGAGAAATAAAAGGAAAAAACATTCTTCTGCCAGTTTCTCAAGTTTTTTTAAATACAGGATAGTTATACCTCTTAGGCTGTATTAGAGAAAGTTCCTAACCTGCAGACCCTATCTTAATTGCTTGGTAACCATGGTAATCAGGGTTAGGAACTGATTTAGGTATAAAGCCATTTCAAATTAACAGTTCCTAAGTCAATGTTCCTTTCCTTTCAGTATTGAGTGTATTAAAGAAGCATCCTAACTTCTTAAAATCTTAAATAAACTCTCCTATCTTTAGGATAACTGCTAAGCTGTCCTAACTTTTACTTTTACACCAGATAGTGTTTGCTAACACATTTCATTTAATTTATTGCTTTTACAAAATCAACAAAATGTCAACAGGCGGAACCAAGCTATTAATAGATCTACCGATGTGTTTGATGACAAACACTTGTTAGTAGAAAGGCTGTAGGTGATGTAACACTAGATAATGTCTTAATCTAAAACATAATCTAAAGGCTTGATGCAACAAAAGCATCCTAATGCAGGCTTTTGATAGAAGGAGACTGTTAAATTCAAGAAATACATGAAAATTAGCCCGCAGTTAGTTAGGATTTGCTTCTGTAAAACCAAATTGGTAAAAATTCTATCTTAACTTAAGACTTAACATAGGAACTTTCTGTAATACGGCCCCTGGTCACTAACAATTATTCAAATTAAACAATCTAAGAAGTTAATTTTGTGACCCCACATAAGCCAAAAAGAGACTGGGAAGCACTGCAATGGACAACATGTTTTTTCTTAGGTTTTGTTTATCTAGACCTCATGTGGTTTTGACAATCTAGTGTCAAGATTTAACTTTCTATTCACCTAAGCTGACTTATAATGCTTGAACTGTCAGCAGTGTTGTTTTATTTCCTTATACTTCATGGGATTTGGTATTTTTTAGCTAAAGCAGAAAGCTTGGTGTGCTTTGAAGACTAAAATATGTACTTACATTCATTGAAGGCATATTCAAACTCCTCCAATGTTTTAGGGAAAGTGAAAGGAGGTTCATCTTTCTTCATCAGTTCATCTAAGTCTATTCTTGACAGCAAATCTGACAAGAAAGAGAAAAGATAAGATCAAAGCTGAGCAAAATTTTGTGACAGTAGCTGACTTTCTTCAAAGAATATCAACATTCATGTCATAATCTCAATCACAACATCATAAACTAAGAATATCTAGCAACATCTCCTACATTGTAATTTAATAATGTCTCCTACTTTTGTTAAGTTATGAATCAACAACAAGGGCAAGAAATTGTCCAAGTCCATTACTGATCACCTATAGAACCCATCCAATTAAGAAAATAACTTGAACCAAAGAACTTAACATTGCCGTGGATGTTCGTTTTGTTTTTGTTTTTTTGAGTTAATCTCTAATGGTAAAAATTGGTCCAGGAACATCAAAAGTTGGATGAGATTATTCTTTCTAAAATAGAGGTATGCGTTTCTTTGCAAAATAATGATGATGTAATAGAAAACCGGGCATATCATTTAATAAAGAGAAACAAGTGTTTAAATTTAATTCTATTTTCAAGGCTGATTTGGTGAAGGAGTGAAATCCAGAAACTTTTCAACAGATTGTACTGCCAAGACAGATGAATCAATATTCTTTCTTTAGTTTTAGGCTTCATCTGGAATGATTTTTGGAAATTGTATGCAACTTTAAGGGAGTGAGATTGATTTTAAAGATACACTTAAAATGAGCTTCCTTGATTTTGTAACTTGTAAATAGGAAACGTATCCTTTCAGAAATGTTCAGCCAGCAATTTTCATCTAAACCATCCCTAGATCTTTATGTCTTTATACTGTATACTTTATTTTTAATCAAGGACATTAATATATCCTTCCACTTTAGATGATCCAAAACTTCCTTTATAAGTAAACAGACATTCCGAATTTGTGGTTTTTAAAAATGATCTTTGTTGGATTGCCATATTCTCTTCTTAAATCAATGAATTATTTTAATTGAATAATTTCATGAAACACATTTTGAATTGTTTTATACCCAAATTTGACCGTTTGCATATATTGACTGATGTTAAGCGTTTATTCAGATCAGGACTGTGATCGGAGAATAGAAGTTTCTTAAAATAACCCTTCCAGGCTAAAAGTGTGCTAAAAACACTGAGCCATTTTTTTCTTCTTCTTTATGAAGTTTTGGGCAAGGGATCGAAATGGCTGGCTTCCATCTGAACCCACAGTGAGTCCTATTTCTCATGGAAAGAAATCACACAAATTGGTCTGCTAAAAGGGTGGGTGAACATGTTTAACTCAAGGTTAAGTGGAACATTTCCTGTCCTATGTCATCTACTCTTGGGGCCAGCTAAAAGTCTAAAGGTATATGACCTGTCAGGTAAACTACATAAATCTTAAAGGCATACAATCACAAATCTGAATGAGAGAGATTGCACATTTACAAAATGTTATTCAAGTATAACTTGTGCACAATATTGCTGTATTTCACATTTTTATAATGTCATCTATAATTTTAACTAGTAAATTATGGTGCAACATCACAGGAACTACATCTGTTTTGGGAACATTTTTTCTTCAGGGACAAGCAGGCTGGACCTTATCAGTTATTTAAGACTACTAGTCCTTATGAATGTGTCTGTGTCATAGGTTTTAGACAACTCAGACATGTTGGTGTGCTTGTCCGCAGGTCATTGTAGGAGAAAACTTAACTAGGGTGAGAGCAGCTGGCATTTCAAGGGGAGTCTGTTTAAATGTAGCAACACTTTAGTGATTTTTGTGTGAGATGATGGAAGTCATAAGCTTTGAAAATGCAGCAAGTTAAACTGAAAAAATAAATTAAAACATAGACATAACAAGCAACATGTGGACAATATAAGTTAGGTCTTTCATAGGAATGTTTATGTGGCCATGTATGTTTTATTTCATATCCTTTGAACACATTTTCTCCTCTTTCAGTATATATACTGCTTCTTTTGCTTCCTTTGTTGTAAGAGCATTAATTTACCTTTCTCTTTTCTTTATTATTTACCTTTGAGTGCAGTAGTTTTCTCTCTGTCCTCCTGGCCAGCTATCTGAGCCATAGTGATCCACAGTATGTACAGGGCTGGTGTGGCCGCACCGAAATGAGAGAGCATGGGTAAACTCTCCCAAAGATCACTGAGATGCATCCTGTCACATGTGGGAAAAGAAAATGAGGAACAAAAAATCATCACTGCTGGAATATACAGCCTACTGTGTTATATCACACTCGAACATGCCTGTATGCCAAAAGTAATTGTCTCAAAGGTTGTTGCACCTGTAAGGTGGCAGTATGCCAAAACTTTATAACTTAGTGTTGAATCCTACACTCACGAGACAGGCTACAAGCTTATGGCTTACTGAATAAAATGTAGCAGTTATCATTTATACTGCAATAACACACTGCATAAGCAACTAACTACAACTATTTGTCACCATTATTGTTATGAAACATGCAGCCGTGCGTTCCCTCAGCTCTGCACACGTGCAACAACTGAATTAATTACGCAAACATAGCAAAGTTATTTTTTACTTTGAAACCAGGCTGCAGACAGTTAAAAACATTGTTTTTCACACACGCTTATCTATCTCAGACTGCTCTGTCGTTTTATCAACAACAGTCAACATCTGTTTAATGCTTCGTACTACTCTTAAAAACAACTCCCGGAATGTGAGCAGTCGTTCTCCATGGAGCCACTGCGAGCAGGTTACAGTAGGATATTCGTGCTTTTACTTCACATTCGTTTCAACCAGACGAAACTTCGACTTTCGGAGAGGAACGGCTGTTTACAGTAGATGCAGGCATGCTTTATGTTCGACTCACGCACCATCAGTATAGGCGACTGTCCAGTTGCTGCTGCTTCCTTGAAATTTCTAAAACAGGAAGGACTCTAAGCGGTACAGAGCGTGCAGCACGTGAAGCTTCCGGGTTACCGGGGCAACGGACTGGAAGGGATATTTAAAGGCACAGTAGCACAGCAGCAGCTCCAGGTTATACAGATGTTTTCGCTGTCGCTGTTATTTCTCTTTAAATATCATTCGAGGTGCTTGTACTAATGTGTTTCTATTTTATGCAACTTGATATTTCTACAGAAGGTCATATTGTTGTCCACCACATTTATTTCACAGCAACTGAATAGTTATTAAAATAATTTGGACTGAAAGATTTTATGTGTAAAATATATTCTCTCTCTATTAAATATGATGCATTGTTTTATTTGAAGCTACCCCTTGACAACATTTAAATGTTTCTCACATAC
Organism: Micropterus salmoides; assembly: GCF_014851395.1. Classification (NCBI taxonomy): domain Eukaryota; kingdom Metazoa; phylum Chordata; class Actinopteri; order Centrarchiformes; family Centrarchidae; genus Micropterus; species Micropterus salmoides. The sequence continues at coordinate 28,206,290 of NW_024044459.1, forward strand.
TATTGCCTCTGTTATGATATTCCTGCAATGTATATGATAAATATGACACTTTTGAGTCAGTGCCATTTTCACAATAGATAATATTTTTACTTTTGATACTTTCACTACAGTTTTTTTCTCATTCCAGATGTCCAACAATCAGCACTGTAATTGGGAAATTTTTGTTTAAGATGAAAGATGAACAAAATGTATGTCTGAATTCGACAAAACGGCGCATCTGCATAGGAAAATTTAGCCACATTATTAGAACATAAAGGAAACTGCTCAAATAAAGTGACATTTTGCTAGTAATAGTAATAAGACCTCTTTACTTTTATAAATTCTTGAATATATTTTTTTATTTTTAATTGTGGTAAATTGGGAAACTTCTACTTGAGTAAAGGAACTGCCTTCTCCACTGTAGGTAATGTTTGTATGAAAAAATAAAATAAAAAGTTCTAAGATCATTTAAATAACTGAGTAAAGTTATTATGAGAAAATATTTAAGAGTCACTGGCAGGTGAAGAGTCCCAAGCCATTTGATTAAGTATTAGTTTGACGGGTTGACTCTATGTAGATGCATGCTTGTGTGTTAAGATTATATTTAGTCCATACTTCTCCCCTGACTGTTTCACTTTGTTATATGTGTTGCATAAGATGAACTACATAATGCATTGATTGTGTTGTAATTAAATTCTGACTTAGATGACAGGATCATTATTTTCCCCTCATATGCTTGATAACAATATCCAGTTTAGGATGACTATGGGGACACGGTGTATTTCCTACAATCCCTGAATTGCTAAGATGTATATAAACCTTCCTGTGCATGAAATACCAGCATCATTTTAAGATCGTGTAAAATAAGAATACATATATAATATATAATAAAGCCTAATACTTCTGCATGTTTTACATGTGTTAACATCATTAGAAGTAGGACAGGGGGTGGTGCATGTGTGAGTGGCTGTGATACAGTGGGAGCAGCTCATTTATCATTATAGTGTATAATGAATGTCAGGATGGCACACATATGTGTCTCTCTTACCTGGGCTCATGTACATTAGTGGCTTACAAGTGGAAATTGACAAAATAAATATGCTGTAAAGCCCTAAAATAGGAACAGATACAACATGCTTTGTTTTAATATAATAATAGAAGAGGACAGTGATCGGGTCAGGCTGGCAGGAGGATGTAAAGATTGTCATCTAATATAGAACAGTTTAACAGGTTGTTCTTCCCTTAGAAAAACAGTCTTTCCTTTGTTCTGCTGTAAGTCTCAAATTACTGGACTGTTACCTAAAAGAATAACATGTTTTACAAATTTGTCATCTTAATTTGACAGACCTTTCAGTCTGCGTCTTATTAAAGGTATTGGCTTCATTTTGATTCCTCACAAGGACATTAGTTTCCACTCAGGAGAAGCTGTTGTGGTGTACGTCTCAGGAATGTCTTCACAAAACTGTCAGAGTGACATGGATCATAAAGAAAAAAGCATAATTTGAATGGTTTAATTTTTTAAAGTAGACCTGTCAGATATACTGATATGGTGCCACAGATTGACTTACCAAAAAATACCTGCCACACCCTGTTCACCTGTATCATATACCTGTGATTGTACTTTATGACATATATTTGATTCACAGAAATAGCCTCCTGGTTAAACCAAAGCTGGATGCCCTACTTCCGGACGGCCTCTAGAAGTTGAAGCTGTTTCTCAGGGGAGCTGAGCTACCCTGTTTCCTCAAGCAAAACACTGAAAATGCTGCAAAGGGAGACCCAAATAAGAAACAGAGATGACATATTGTGGCATTGATATCCACTGAGTTTGACTCGAGAAAGGAGATGCTTCAACCTCACTCAGTACTTAATGCAGCACCTGAGAGCAGAGATGTGGAAGTCAGATTAAAGTTACAAATTTAATTTCATCAGACTTTACTTGACAAATACAAAAAAAAGTTTTGCAAAAAGAGTGCCTGGTCAATTCACCTGGACTGTACTTAATATCTTTCTCAAACCCAAAGCAGGAAAATCTTGGTTGGCCCACGGCAGAGCAGACATTCAGGTCTATGTTCAAACTGAACAAAGGCTTACTTGAAGCTTAGCTTGATGTACTTTGTAAGTAATTATTGTAACTTTATGGCAGGACTTTTAAGGTACGCTTACTATGTAATGAGAGCTTGTATTGATTAACCTTTTTTATAAAAAAAGACATTGTATAAAATATACTGTAGATAAATTCATGCTCTATCTGTGCTACTTTTTAATGTTTCATTTAGTGGCAGTCATATGATGGCACAACAGTTTGCTTGTTTGTTTGTGTTTTTGGTGTATACAAAGTGTCTTGTGGCTGTCCATGTATAACAAAAGCTTGGATTCGTATTATCCTTGATATGTTAATTTGGTATTGTATATTAAAAGTTGCTTTGTTGGTACATATTCTATTGGCATTTAATTTTGTGTTAAAAGCATTATGACTTGTTTATAACTTGAAAGCCAAATAATCTTAGTTATCTTAGTTTGGCTAGCCAAATACTTTTTTCTGAAAATACAAAATAAAAAAGGTTTATGTTAGTCAAATACATTTACAAAGACTAATGGTGCTTTGTTGCCTTTTAGCCTTTATTCAGATTCACAGCCAGAATTCAGATGCTGAACATTTCTTGTCTTTTGTACTGTGTGGTTTGGCGATCGTAATCTTGCTACATTTGCATTAAAAATCTAGTTAAGGAAAGGAACATCTCTCTCTGGAGTAGGATAGGTTTTCCTCCACTCTCAAAGGAATCGCACAGGGTTTCCACTAACCTTTGTGAGCTGAAATTATATTCTTGTTGATAAAACGAGCATAATTTGAGTTGTTTAATCCTTATTTGAACATCTGATGTAGTACAGAAGAACATCTGATGTATGTATTCAAAAACTAAATGCTAACTTCATAGTCATAAATCATCATAAATTATTGACTGCACAGAGAGCACACAAATTGATCAGAAGACAGAAGAACCAAGAAACAGTGAAGTAAGAATATGATTTTATTTTCATGTTTAATTCTCCATTTCATAAATAACAAAATATCGACAAACTTGGAAAAATATACTGAGCAATCGTATTACACATAAAATAAATGTTTTTTCAGTTTGCACAAAATACTGACTGATGCTACATAGTGGGGCAGATTTTTGGGACACACTGTAATCAAAACATACATCATCTTGCCTCCCAACCGTAATATTTGATGTTTGCTTTCAGGAATGAGGAGAAAGTATGCTGACACCAATGTCTTTACACTCACTGTCTCAAAAAAAAAAAAACTTCAACTACCAACAGTGATCACACAGTCCCATCTTGTCCCAGGCAAACAAATCCAGGCTCTCCATTTCCCAGAACTGATTTCTGGAGATGTGCTCCAAAAAGATGAAATGCGTCTGATGCAGCATAGAAAAGCACAGAGAGTTTGTCTGAGGTGTGTGCATAAAGAGGGAGGCACCGTCTTCCTCACTCTTTTTGTTGTTCACTCAGTTTCTTGTCCGCTCTCTCACTCATGTTTTCACACATATGCAAACTCACTGCATAAAGTGCATGAACAAACCCAGTTACACACCCACACACACCCACCCACACACACACACTCACACTATACCTACTACCTTGAGAGATGCAAGTGAGTATTACAAGCAAACATTTACAACGTGATAAAAATTCCAACTGCGTGGACTGTTATTGGGCAGCACTTTTATCGGCTGGACGTGTTTCCCCCTGGGTCTCCTCTGCCAGTGTCTCATCAGCTTCAGGAGGGTCCTGCTGTCCCGGGCTGCAGCAGCAAACAAAATAGGCTTTCTGAAGTTCCTCTACCATAGATTTCTCTCCATCTTCCAGCTCTGCACCCTCCTGCATCTCCCACCTGGAAAGTATAGAGACAGAATATCAGCTGTTTCAGTACCAACAAACATCCGTCACTCCGGGTTAAATGAAAACACACATACAGCAGAACCGACAAAATATGTTTTCTACAAGTTGTCAACAAAATGCTGTTTGTGTGCCTCTATTTGTATCTCACACAGAAAAGAGACAGGACCTCACTGCCTGCAGCTCGGCTTGGGTTAAACATAGATTGAGGCTACATTCACATTACTACATTTTTGTTTGAACCTCCCATCCAGACTAAAACGGCAAATCCAAAGAGTAACCAGTTGACCAAAATACATTTTCTCACACACACTGCAGTCTGAAACTCTCAGAGGTTCTACAAGTCATACTTTGGGTTCTCACAGTTTAAGTTCTCTTTCTTTTTTCATGCGGTGTGGGCCACTTTCACAGCAGCAAGCATCCACACACACACAGAGTCAAGAGATGTTCTAGAGAACATTAAAACAGAAAAAGTGAAAGAGAATAGATGCTCTTGATTCATTGTAGTCCTGTATGTGCCTTCCCCTGATGCTCGCTGTGGCTAAGTCATAGTATAACAACTGTTGACCTTCATACAAGCCCTGCGCGTGGGACAAATTTTTAGCATGGATTAAATTGCTCCTCACATTTTGTTGCTTCTCGGTCTAGCTTACCCGCTTCTACAGTATGTCACTCCATCACATTTTCTAATTCTTCGAGCTACAGAGTGGATGGAGGGCTTCAATATGAAGACATCAAGGGCAGTCACGTTGTAATTCACTCACAGTATTTCAATTGAATCTCTTGACAACTGACTGTGGTCAATCAAATCCATATGAAGAGCTGGCTGAAGGCTGTCTTTGAGCTGCCGCATCACACTCCCTCCAAAGGAGAATTATATCTGTCTGACTGCAAATGATTGCATTTTCATTGCAATCTCTGCGCCTCCTTTTATTCCGCCCTCCCTCCCCTCCAGTTCCTCACTGTATCTTCAAACATGTATCATATAGTTGTGTTCTGTGCATGTCTGTGAGGCACACATGTTTGTGAGAAGGAAAATGGGGTAAAATACCAAGTACTCAGAAATGTGTTTGATGCATACTAAGAAGTGGGCCTCTCAATGCAGAGCACTTTGATGAAGTTTTCAGCCTCTGTCAATGTGTATCTGGACAAATCAGACATCCTCTTTCTCTGCCTCAATTCCACCGTCAGTGTGGTAATTATCATCTGTGAGGGGAGGATCTGTTTATGTAAATATGCAGCTTTGACAGAGAGGTTTCCTCTTATGTGAGTGCATTCTCCCCTCGCATCCAACTTTGGTCACTAGTTCCTCTGTTTTTCTTGGTATTTTTTGTGTCAGTCTGGATCTCTCTCTTTACATCCAGCAGGCAGTTAAGTCTGCCTTTGATGACTGCTGTAGACTCACTTGGATGAATGCAGATGACTACTAGGGGCAAACAAATTGCCCCCATATTATTTTTTCAGTGCCAACAAATCAAAATCAGTTCTACTAAATAACCATTATGGGATACAAACACTCACAACACAAACAAAACAAAACAAATGTCACACAGTGTGCAAAACAGGAGCAGGAAGAGAGTGAGGGAGAACAGAAAGCTGGTGGAATGGTGGCCAATAAAGGAGGAAGCGAGAGAGGAAGGAAGACAGGAAGGTACGCTAAAGGTTTTTCAATGTTTAATTTTCAAATAGGATTAAGCAGAATGACATTTAGCTGAAGGTTACAGGCTCAGCATTGTCTTAGCTGATATTGATATGCAGGAGGCGCCCTGCTTGTCACCGGGACAAACACAGTTGATGAATGAGAAGCCTTTCCCCAGGAAGGTGTTAAGTGCAAATTTGAAATGAGAGAGAGGTAGAGGTAGAGGCAGAGAGAAAGAGGGAAAAAAAGAAGCATCACACACAGACAAAGATTGAATTACCACAATAGTTGCCATGTATACTGTCACTAGATAATGTTGCCAAAAGTGTAAATTGTTCTGTAAAGTAGGGGTTGCATATTTGTTGAGATTGGTTGATCTTGTGCTGAAAATGAGCTGAAAAATACACAAGGTGCTTTGTGTGTGTGTGTATCTAATTTCAACAACTACAGATCAACAATTCCTCTTAGAAATGCATAAGTAGGCTAAAGTTGACAATAACTTCACTGTATCCTCATTTCGGCAAGTTTTCCCCCGGAATTTACATCTTAATAAGGGAAGTCTTACCCTTTAATTCTTATGGGCTCTGCTCATTTCTCATGCATTAATACTGGAGCTGCTGACTTGGCTCTTCCTCTGAATACAGAATAGGACACACATATTAAGACTCATATATTTACAGGATTGATGCCACGGGAGATTGTCTCAGAGTGAGATGAAAAGGCTGGCTCAGATGTATTTCAATGTGAACATCAACGTAAGCTGTCCTAATCATGGAACGATGCAGCCACAAGACAGAGAGCATCTATCCTGATTTTCAGCTGATAATGAGTACTGATGTTTGACAAATTAAGAGCATAAGCCCTGCTCAGAGATCATCCGGCAATCAACTTACTAAATCTTACTCAAAACACGCCACAGATGAAACTTTGATGTTCAACTTCAGTGGCTCCCACAGACAGGCAATAACAAAAAGGAGATGCAAACTCTGATAAAGAAGAAAATGTCGACATGGAGAGTGGAAAAGAACAAAAAGGCAGAAAAGAAGAGCAACAAAATAAAACAGGCAGAGGTACAAGTATATAGACTAAGTGAAAGAAAGTGAGTGAGCAGAAAGACAAAGTGGTTGAAAGATCATGAGAGACAGAGAGACAGTGGCCAGTGGTTTCCTCTGCAGCTGTCAGTGGGCTGAGTGGTTTCTCTCAGAGTGTTGGGTGTTTGTGCTGCGCTGGGTGCCCTGCCTGCTCTGCCACTGGGGCCGCTGTTTGTTTAAAAGGCTTGCCTGTCAAACAGAGAGCGCCACCGACAGCCAGACACTCGGCTAAATGACTCTGACAGCAGCCCTAATCAGAGGCTTTGCACATTGCCGCAGGGCCTGGAGGATCCATCATAACCCAAGCCTAAATATTTAAAGTGCTAAACTTTCCAAAGGTCAGGCCTTTCCATGCATGCCAGGGCGACATGTGTCAGAGAAGTAGGAAGAGAGGGACTGAAAAAGAGAGAGAGATGGAGAGAGTGAGAGAGAGACTATGGTTAAATGTCCTCTATGATTTTCACCCTTGTGAGAACCACTTTCAGTTTTAGACCTTCAGAGTTAGGTTACTTTTAGTGAATAGACATCATTTTGACTGGTCGTCATATCGTCAACCATTTCATTTGGGGTTAGACCCTGGGATTAGAGCGAAAGATGAATTAGACACGATTTTATTTTGTAAAAAATAAACACTTCACACACTCAGCAATTCACATCACAAAATGGGTTTGCAACTAACAAGAGAGTCCCTCACTAACTGAGACACATTTAGATTCACCCTATTTCTCTGAAAAAAAGATAAGTATTGATGCATAAAAACGTGTGTTATAAATAAAAAAACACTAGACTGAGCAGTCTTCCCACAGAAAGATGAACCTGACCAGAAATTTTAACATTTAAGCAGCTACTTTTTGGTGATGTCATGAGTTTAGAGTTCATGGATTGGTGGTTGAAGGTGTTGATGGAAGGATGCGTACAGTATGATTATGTGAGTATGTGTTAAATCCATACTATCTCATTCCACACTTGGCCCTTTGTGACAGACAGCAATGCAGGAGAGAACACAGAGTACGTCTAAGAGGTGACAGAGAGCATTTTGGGCTTTTGTTCATGACCTGTCATTGGTTTTAAGTGAAGCAGATTAGTTGGTCTGCAAGAAAAGTTAAATTTTTCATGGTGAATAGAGGGAGACAGACAGCAGTTATATGACAAACTAAAAGAAGAATGAGAAGCCATATACAAAAGGAAGCAACAAAGTTATTAGTTGGGAATGGACATTGGACATTAGAATCTAGTTCAGCTGGTGTAACTGACAAGTTCACAATACAGGGCCATGGGGTCATCTCTTTGACTCAATTTCCATTGAGAAGCAAACATCCAATTCAATTTAGATATGTGCCTGTGCTAGGCTATGAGCCAGAGGGAGATTGTAACTGACAGCCATTGGACAGCCGGCTGGATTTGAATATTGACGAGACAGAGACTTGACAGAAGGGATTATGCTCTACCTTCTGACTTACTAGCTGCTACACTGATCCATTCTTTTGTCAGATCAACTCAGTGTCAGGTCTACAGTATGTCCGTGCGGTGCGGTGATGCCACTCAGTATTAGACCTTACCTGAGAACCATCTCAATCCAAACTGATGTCCACTCAGAAGCTACAAGAAACACACTAAATAAACAAGGACAAACATGTGCAATATCAAAGCAAATCTGAATCTGAAAAGTATACACGAACCGGCGTAGCTTTACTCTACAGCTGCTGAGTTCAATAAACAAATGCAAATGCATACACAATGTATTACAATACTTGAGAAGATGACAATATCAACCTTCCTAACCTTATCCTTAAACCTCTCTAACTTAACTAACTCAAAACTAGCCCTTTGCAGAGGCTGATTCTTTGTAGTAGGGAGTAGGCTACTTTCAAATCTTGTGATGACATTTTGACTTCATTCAAGAAACACAATAACATACATGTAACAGAGTTTGTATAGTATATGAATCCGCTTGCCATCATTTGATATCCATGTATCTGTGTAGATTTATTGGCTCAAGGGGCCTCTCTCAGAAGTAGTAGATAAATCTTCCAGTCATTTTGAAACAGTGCCAACTCATGAGAAACATGCCCGATGAGTTGCCAAGCGCAACAAATATTGTGTAGCACGTCTTTATACCCACCATAAACATGCACACTGTGACTTATGGAAATTTACAACACGCACACACACACACACACACACACACGCTTACTGTTTTATTTATTTATATTTTTAATATTTATTTTTATTTATTTATTTTTTTTACACACTCACTTTTACTTTATTTGTACCTTTGCCAATATTGTTGTTTTACATTCATGCCAATAAAGCTGAACTGAATTTAATTAAAATGTTGATGAAAAGCGAGAGTAACTTTTTAAGTCATAAAGTGTCAAAATAACGGCAAAATGCATTCTGTAAGCTAGCTAGTTAGCATCTGTGCTAAAATAATTTGTTGTTCTTTTGTATTGTGCTGTGTGTGAGCTGCCTGTAGCGATCCAACTGTATGACTGACCAGGAACATATTCCGTTCCTGTTAAGATAATAAATGGCGGCATAAAAAGACAAACAAGCCTCCCATTCATCATTCTCCACACAACACAGAGTCGAGGGGTTGCTTGAAGCAGCGAGTTACAGTGATGTGTAGCTGAGAGTGGTTTCACACACATGCACAGGCACACCTGTAGGCACACACACGCATGCACCAACATTTGCATTGTCACTTTAGTGTCTCTATGTTTCACATCAAGCTCCACTTTTGTTCTGTTTGTATGTGTGGGTGTGTGTGTGTGTTTGTGTGTGTGTGTGTGAGAATGTGTGGGTCAAATCCACAGTCTCATCCATGTCCATCTAGCCTTGTCTCCCACCCAGCACGCACCCTCCCATCTCGAGGGCCGTTGAGAGCAGGCGAGTCATAGAATGTCTGATCAAAGGGCCTCGGACAGATCTGTAAAAGCCCTTTGAAAGGACGTTCACAGTTACACAAGTTGACACGCTTGTATGTGCTTTGGTGCAGACACACACCCAGACACAGAGGCATACATACATGCACACACACACACACACACACACACACACACAGTGCATGCACAGAATGACACACAAACACAAATCTTCAAACACACTATGATTTTAAACTCCAAATCTAAGCAATGATAAGTCCAGCACATAAGATTACATAACACAAAGGGCCTTTTCCTCAGATAAAGCACACAACCTGAAGGGTCCAAAGACACAGGGAGGATGAGGGAAAGAGAGACAGAGACTAGACTGGAGATATAAAGTTATATTTGGCATCTGCAGTGCAAGGTCGAAAGTCAGTATAGGCTAATGCTAATTTTAGCTAACGTTAGTAAAGCTAAGGTAGCCAAGTAAAATGTTATGGCCATGTTATTTCATATGAGAGCCCGTACACCCAAGTTGAAAACTGTACCTGAATTTGCGTTAAATATAAGATGTTAATTAGTAAACCTAGCATAGCACTGACAAATATAAACCACAATATTCCATCTTCAGTTTTTGTATGGAAATGAGATTTAACATGTTAATTAGTGAGTTTTAGAGGTGCTGGTAGGCAGATTTTGTTACCTTTGGACAGAGCCAGGCTAGCTGTTTTCCCCTGTTTCCGTTCTTTGTGCTAAGCTAATCTGCTGCTGGCTGCAGCTTCGAATTGAATGTACAGACGTGAGAGTGGTATCAATATCTCCCAAAATGTCAAACTATCAAAAACATTATTTAAAAGTGCTCTTGTTGGTTACAGTGTGCTTTTAAATATAAATGCATCCATCATGGGATAGTGACATTTATGCAAGAGGCTCTGCTGTGCCTCCACCATGCAGGGGCATTATTTTGAGGGGCGGTGGTGGTGATTATAATGGTGGTGGGAAGCTATAGAGGCTTCTACATTTGCTCCCAATGTACGGAAATTAACAATATTTGTTTTTTAAAATGACTCTAAGGTTGTATACTGTATGCATTTCTCTGTGTGTTTTGTGTGCCAATTTTGTATTCATGCAAGTAACATTTTCTTAATTTGGACAAATATGACAATGTATTCACATCATGTGACCACATATTTCAAATCCCTCCACATGGCTGTTCCTAGCTCCTCACTATTCTCTCCAGTCATCCAGGGGAAAGTTTGTATAAATTTGCAGTGGCTTAATTACTGAATAATTTAGACCATGCTTCAAATTAATGTAGACATTTCCATATTAATGTGTTTGCCCACCGATTCCACATTTATTTGTACTGCGGACAGGAGGGTAGCAATTATCACAGCATATCATAGCAGTTGTGCCGGTATTTCAGACATCATTAGGCTGCTTGTCCACCACAGTGTGACTGTGAGTACTAGTCTATTGGACACAGTTTGGTACATTCCTCAAATAGGCTCTCTATGCTTCTGTGGGTAAGATCTATCAAATCTTGCTCCGGGGAGAAAAGGGTGAGGGGCCTTGTTTGTGTTTGACAAGGTGAGGTCCAATTTAGAATCCTTGCTGGTTGTGAATGTATTATTACATGCAGACAACAGCAAATAACCAAACACCTGCCAAGTCTACACAGCCGACGTCTGCTGGTCAGTGCAGCGCAGTAGCTGACTGCTCCACATAGACAGTGAGTTCTGCACATGTCCCAGAAGGTTGACAGGTCTCTGCTCCTCTTATCTCTCCTCCTCACCCCCTTTCCCCTGCCTTACTTTACCTTTCTATTCTTCCTCCTCAGTCTCCCGACTGTTTGCCTCTTGTTAGGAGCTTGGCTGAGCCGGCTGGCACCTTTCACTGAAACAGCACCCAAGAGGAGGTTGTGACATGGAGAAATGCGAGCATGTGTATGTGCTTATGTGTGTGTGTGTGTGTGTGTGTGTGTGTGTGACCTCTCTCACTTGAGCTACTGTAAATCATTACAGCAAGGCCCTTCGTTAAGGAAGCCAACCACCCTGGCACCTTTCAGCCATGTCCTGTGTATGCCTGATGACTGTCTGACACCGCCTCTCAAACTCCCGCTACACGGGGCACAACAATTATTTCCAAAAGGCAACTCCAAATAAACATTAACCTTTTTTATTCCATCTGATCAGCATTCACGTGTTTCCATTTTGCATTTATGATATTGCACTCTGATATCTACGCCATTAGTAAATTGATGCTATTGAGATTTTGATGCATGTATGTCTGAGCGTGACAGCCTACTCTTATCTACCCCATATGCCTCAGGACCACCCCCTTCCATCACCTTCCTCTTGCATGTTACTACAGTAATGAAGGGAAGCTAAGTTAGTTGGGCAGTCAGTAAGTCAGTCATTCGGCCTGGCAGGCAGGTACCTGTTGACGGCTCCAGTGTGCCTGCAGGTCTCTGGGATCAAAAAATCTCAGCAGAGGCAATCTGTCTTCCCTCATGAGCCAAAGAGAGAGAAGGATGGGGGAAGAGAGACGGGAAGAGAGATAAGCAAGAATAAGACAGAAAAAAGAGAAGAGGGAAGGAAACTCTTACTTTGGACTAAGATAAACACTTGCTGATGACAAAATGCACACACACAAATAAATGTGCATACTTTATGTAACTACAAACATGATCTCATACACAAACTAAAAAGACACTAACGAAGACAAAGTCTCAATACAAACCCTTGCCTCTATCGCAGCTCTTTCTCTGATTAGTCCTTAGCTTCTTATAATGGTATTTAAGGCACTCACTCCCTCATATGTTCAAGTTTCCCTTGACAATCTCACTGTGATTTGTGTCTGACTAATCTGAGAGTTTCATTGTAAACTGCGAGCTTTGTCCAACCTTTGTCCACTAGTTGACAACAAAGAACCACCTTCTCTTCCATCTTCTGCTTTCCCCTGCAGATAACCGCCACACAACATTCAGCTGACACCAGCCCAAGATTACTTGTTTCCCTCATCAGCCTTTCTCTGCAATCCACTTGAACCTCGCCTGTCCAACCTCCTCTGCCACCAGATGTTCTGCAGTCCCCAAACTTCCTTTAGAGAGTTATCATTAAGCTTCCCATAACGTACCAGCTCCCTCCATGTCTACTCCTTTAAACCTTGTCACCAAATGCATACAATATCACCCATGAATTAATGAACAGTCAGTAGCTTTAGAGTTTGCCCTCGTCACACACACAAGAACAAACACGGAGAACAAGAATTCACTCATGCAATCTCCCCACTGAACAGTATACAGAGGGGAAAACAAGATTTCACCTCAATCTGCTACCAGGAAATAGCCTATTACTTATTCAGTACTTTCTCTTTGTCATTTGTGCATATATAAACTGTGAAATCTACTAAGGAGCGCTGAGGGTTGAGAAACTGAGACTTGCTCTCAGATAAAGACCTCGCTCTCAGACACTGATCTGGCAAAACATCTATTCAAACTCAACTATATATAATTTCCATAGCCACAATGAATAAATTGCATATTTCAGCATATTGTACTTTTTTAGGATTATGTAGTGCCTTAGTTGGGTAAATTGCTAGTATGCATGATTTCATGGTGAGAAATTGAGTTGAAGTGCATGCAGAAATGTTGGAATAAAACTGAAGTTACTGGAACTCAAAACAAAATCAATGACCACATCATGGCTGATTCTAAAAACAATACAGAGAGCTGTGTTTTTGCAATATGAAAAAATTGTGAATTCTACCTATAATTAGGCTTCATGTGCAGTATTGACACTCAGTGTTTACAGTGTTATCTATTCACAGGTAAACTATCTGACCAATCACAGACATGAATGTAGTAATACAGAAATGCATGGATACATCCTTTTGATTTTATCTCATTAGAGATAGGAATTTAGCTTAATATTATTGATGTTTGTGCAGTTAAACTACTGCATAGAATTATCAGATAGGGAGAAACCATAGTGAAGTATTTCCATCATTGCAGTTTCTTAATGAAAACTTTTTCATCAGACACTGAGGTAATGAGCATCCAAGCATAACATCAAGGTAAATGCCATAGATTCATTTCCGCAAACTTTTTCTTGCACTACACATATAAAACAACAGCAGAGAAAGGGCTTGTTTGTGAAGCAACTCTCTTTTAATCCTACATCCTGTACCTAAATCATCATTTGTAGTTTAAAAAATGAGTTTTTGATGACATCCAGTATAACACTTTTAATTTAACTGAGACAGGTTAAAGCTGGGGTAGGCAGTATTGACGAAACTAGCAAAAGAGAAAAAATCTCAGACCTCCCTCCGAAGCCACTTCACAAAACTTGTTTTCATGTGCAATGAGAGCATGGGCAGAGTGCATGCAGGTTGGCAGGTAGGTAGGTAGACAGGTAGGTAGGCGAGGCAATCAATCTGGATTACAGGCCTGTGGCAGTCACAGGCCTGTGTCAGAGCATTTTATTTAGTGATTGCTGTTGGGATATAAGGAGAATTTCAACAAATATAACTAAAAAAACTTCTGAAATGAATTGCTTACCCTAGCTTTTCCTGTCAATAGTTGCCAAGTGTGGTGAAATTAGAGAAAGTAATTGACACCAGTTGGTGTGGAAATCCTCACTGAAGGCTGTTTTACTGTAAATACAGCAGTGTTCTGGCTCCATTCATAATGACATTATTAGCAATAGGCTCCTGTGGTTTTGCTGGGCCTGCAATGAACTGATTAGTCCATGTAGACATTGATCTCACCTTTCTATGTGTGTGTGTGTGTGTGTGTGTGTGTGTGTGTGTGTGTGTGTGTGTGTGTATCAGTCTTTGGTTGGAGGTGCTCTGTTATTGTGTATCAGATCAGGGCCTTGTTCTCTTACCATTTCAAACAGTTCATTTTCTACCATGCTAATGGCAGTTTTAAGGGGTTAAGGAGATAAATAAATCCTCACTGTCACCTCATTTAAAATCAAATGCCACTTAATTATAGCCGTATGTGTTTTCAAACACTTTGCATAATTTATTGTTCTGCTCCATCCTAATCTCCAGATCCTTATCGCTTATGCTCTATTTTATCCTCTCTGTCCTTATAATAAAATTATAATGCTCCCTCTCTCAGTTTTTCTTTCTCTTTCTTGCTGGCAACAGCAGTGTGAAAGAGATAAGGAAGGCGATGAAAAGACGTTTTTAAGTTGTGCGTCACCTTGTAGGGATTTGATGCTGTAAAGGTCTATTGTCAACTCAGGAGAGCATACATGCACACACTCACACACAGCCCTCTGGCAGTGTTGCATTTCTTACAACCTAAAAACAAACACTGTCAAATTCTATAAAAAGTAAAATCTAATGGACGAATAACATGCTAAATAGATTTTCAACCTTCATCCATGTCAAGTTTTCCCTGCTTTGCCTTTGTGCTATACAGGTCAACACTTTCATGTCTTTGTAGCATATTAATGCTACAAAGACATGAATATGAAATGAGAACATTATTGACATTAATGCACAAGTGCTGTGTAGGTCATAAAGGGAGGTGAGGGGCACTAATATGCTACTTTACTGGCTCAGGCTGCCATCATCAACGCTAAATGTCAGATCACATCATTCACTTTTGAGAGAAAATGGTTACAAAGTTGGCATTCTGTCCCCGGTGACCCTGCCGACAACTCAATGAGAGTACTCTGAATCAGTGGGCAGTTAAGACAGACAGAGGCAGAACCTTCAAAAGGCAAAATCCATGCAAAATAGCATTACACTGACAAAGATAGATTCAATTTTGAATATAAAGGAGATTTATCTTATCCACCAAGTACAATAAATAGAAAGAAATTATAGTCACTAATAGAGTGATATCAAATCACTGATAAGTGCAGTGACAATACAAGGCACAGGCAAACAGGCAGACATCTAATGCAAAGTGAGAATGCACAATATTTACAGTTTGTTATAGTGGAGTAAAACTCTTACTATACATTCATCATTCCATAACTTTGCATTCAGGGAGTATGGTGTACTACTGTATAGCTGCAGCTGCTAAAGCGGGGGTGGCATAGTAATTGTCCGGCCGCACACTGGATCAGAAGACAGATTTAATCCTTGTAATCAGTGGATTTTGATTCATGAGTATTTATATCATCCAACTAAATACCACGAGTAAAGAGCTAGTTTAAATAAGCAAACAGACGTAACATCTGAAACTGTATCATTTTCACAAACCACTGATTAAGAAAGCATGTGAAAGCTCCAACTGTTATTATTATTTCTGTACAGAAAATACACAAAACAGAACAAATAGGCTTATTGGCCAGAAAGAGCCTTACTTTAGTAACCTTGGGCAAATAAATGCCTTTCATATAAGTTGGTGAAGGATCCATTGGTGATGGATCCACACACACAGACACACAGTCTGTAACACCTTCATCAATGAGTCTCTGTCAGCGTGAATTGGGAAGCAGATTAAGTGTGCATATCTAACAAGAAGTGCATGTGGCTTTCTGTTCCACAGACTCACAAGCAGTAGCTGTTGCAGTGTTACCATAACTAGGTAATGGATGGAGGGAGCATGCAGTTGTGCATCCTCTCCATGGGCCTTCCATCCTGGGCCAGTCGATGGAGCAGACAGGCTGAGCTTAGTATAAGACATAGATCCCATGGCTGGACAGCACAGCAGACGGATACAAGTCAATAGGAAGGTGTTGCTTGTGAATATTCACTCTAGTGTTCAGTGGCAGGCTGCATATTAATTAGCCACAGAAAAGCAGAGCTTTATTTTCGATGCAGATTTCGTAAAGATTCCTAGAATGAAGAAAAGAAAAAGCAGAAGGTGAGGTGAGGTGTGTGTGTGTGTGTGTGTTTTTGTGTGTGTTGGCTGTGGATGATAGTTGTATTCTCTTGACTGAGTGACTTAGCAGCTGGGTCACTTAAACAAACACAATCAATGTCAGTCAAGTCAATCTGGGTTCACAACACAAAATTCATTGCAAATAAACTAATATTGTCTAGTATAAACTTCAGACGGACACTGCAGTATATAATTACAATAAAGCAGATTGCTTATCCTCAGAAAACCATCAATCATATACAGTACAGTCATTCCAAATATATTCCCTATAGAGAAGCATAAAGATATTGCTATCGAGCTTTCGAAATGTCAGGGCTATGGAAACACAGGCATTCTGCAATTACATAATGATTATTGCAAAACTTTCTCCCCCTCACTCAGTGTGGCTGTAATATGCAGTGGATGGCCATGGGGGTTCATTAGTGAGAACAGGCTGCTGTTGAAAAGCTCCAGTTTCACCTCTGATCCCGGCTAATGTGATTTGGACCTGAGATTGGTAGTGGAGAGATTAGATGCTAGCTCACCTCAGGGTGGGAACCAGAGAAGGAGACATACATCAATGTTGTTTGCTTTCAAACTCAAACGTCTTCTCACCTCTAATTTGCTCTGAAGCATCTGCAAAAAAAGTGTCTAGAAAGCATTTGTAGTCTAATTTATTTTCCAGCGACGGGGACTTTGTGGGGCTGAACTCGTGCTACTAATCCACTCGGTTACATTTTGGAGTGCATGATTTGGGCTTTCATAACAAATCAATTGGTTTGTTGTGAGTAGGACTGGAGAACCGAGGATCGTGAGGGATGACAAGTGTGTTAGCATTCTCCTCTCATTACCTCATGGCTTACCCCTATGGCCCACACTGCCAGTCGCAATGTCAGGCTACTCCTTCTTTCATTTCCTTTTCATTAAGCCTCTGCTCTCTCTGTCACTTCTTAGCCTCCGTGCTTACAGCCCTTCCACCTTCCTCCATATACTCCTTGTGCCCGCTCCACCTCCTCCATTATGTCTCTACCTCTTTCCTTTCCCTCATTCCTCTATCCCCCTCTCATTAGGTCATAGTTGTGGTGATTTGTCAGAGTGGCTGTGTTGATTAATAGGCCGACGAAACCCCTATATTTGGGGGCTGTCAGCGGGGCTCCAGAGTGCCAGGGCCGCCCCACTGAGCTCCCTCACCACCCAGGTGGCCCCATTTGGGCTAAATGAGCTGTGAAGGGTCTCGGCTATGCCCGCCTGCCCCACACTAAGACGTTACAAACACACACACAGGCATAGACACAAAAAGGCACAAACACATGCGGGTATACATATACACACACACACACACACACACATCTGAGACGAAAAACACACGCAGGCACGTACTCAACATCCTGGCTCTCACTGCCACGCACCCCTGCGTTCCCACATGATTTGTCACACTCCATCAATAGACAATAAGTTACTGCCACTCTAGCCTGTCAATGGGCCCTGTCTTCACCAGAGCCCTCTATGGTGTCTGCTAGGGGGGGGGGGGGTTGTAGTAGTAGTTGAGTATGCAGAAGGAGGGAAATAAAAAGAAAGCAAAAGAGGATGAGGGGAAGAAATAGTGCATGTGCATGAGAGAAGAGACAGGTAGGAAGAAAATAGGTAGACAGGTAGATGAAAGAGAGAGAGGATGCAGGAGATATTAGACAAATTGCTTCGCTATGCACCCCACATCCCAGTGGAGGGCTTATAGAGCTCGTCCTGATGCACAGGCAAGTAGCCAGGTTCAAGGGAATGGAAGTCCGAGCCTGTATGTGTGTTTGTGTGTGTAGAGTTACATGGTTCAGCTGCTACAAGCCAATTGCCTGGCCTTCGAGTCAGAGGCGGGTTGTGTGCATGAATGCGTGTGAATGTGAATGTCCCTCTTTGCAAGATTTTTTTTATTCCCCAAACTAGGGGTGGGGGGGCTAGGCGAATGAGATCATCCTGCCATATTTGCACGCACACACACACTCCCACAAACGCACAAGTACGGGCATACACGCCTCCTCAATGATTCAATCTGATGATGGGTATTGGAGGGGAAACTGGAATCTTTGAAGGTCAGAAAACTCTGAATGGTAACATCCACCACTGCAGGCTACTGCCACTGTCTCGACTCCTACACTGTCATTACTGCTGGCCAGCTAGCTCTCATTATCAACTTACTTCATCAAATACACTTCATTATCAGCTTGTCCTTAACAGACAGATGGGATGGACCCTCCAGCAAATGACAGAGTAACTGGTATAAAGTGATTCCTTTTAAAGTCTATTCAATGAACGGGTCATAACACATATAGTCTTCTGCTATTAGTTTATCTATGATTTACACTTGATTGGACATCTGGAGGAAGAAAAAAAAGTGGTATGTTACTACAGAAAATACAGTTTAATTGTACCAATGGCCATGCATTATAATTACATCTGAGGTGATTATAGTCATTATGAAGTCGTTATTTCGGAGACTGTTGAACATATGAAAGGCGGATGGATACACTGGCTGAATAGACAGCTGTTACTGAAGATGTAAGTAACAGACAGCCCTATCACGCTGGCAATATGGACGACCATGAAATTAAGACTCAACGTATAGTAATTACAATGACAATGAGCTTTGTTAGACGTGTCAAGTATCAATCTAACACTTGCCAGGCAGCTTTCATATCATAGCTAATAGGCAGTTGGCGGGCCAGGCCGTTGCCAACCATTGAACCAAACTATTCATAAGCCGGCCCTTGTCATTGTGCTTAGCAGTTGACGTAACAGTAATACACACATCAGCGACATGTGCCCCCATGCAAATGAGTGCATTAGAGCAGACCTCGGAGAGCGGAGCGTGGCCAATAAATCCAGTCAGGGTGAGAAATGTAGCCTTTACCATGCGTGTCCAACCCCATCTATTTAACCTAATTACACACACCATACCAGGTAATAAAAGTCCGCATGTCATCAATTCTGACATCTCATCCAGGGCACTGCAAGGCATGTCTATTAGGATCTATAAATCTTCAGGATAGTGATCTTATCTAGGTGTAAAGTATATGAAAAGGTGGGGCAGTGTCTTTACTGTGGATGTTTGTGTGTGGGAGAAAGAAGTAAGTCAGTATGACTCCCACATAATTATGACTTGTGTGTATGCATGTGCAGGTTTGACTGTGTGTCTTTTTATCAGGATATGCTGGTACTGTACTGGAGCACACGGGGGAGTGAACACACCCGGCTGTGTGCAGCTGAGTTGTAAGTCAGCTTGAAGATTCAGGAGGAGCCACAGAAAGAGATGAACCCACCGATGGAGTTCAACCATCTCTATTCTCTTTATTGGCCCTAATCCAAACTGAAAAGACAAAACAACAAATAGCTGATTCAAACAGCAGTAAAACAAGCAATGGTTTTAGCTGATTGTTTTTCCTACCCAGGTGTTTCACGTTGCTTGCTGACAGGCCCGTCTGTCACGCCTGAGGCCGGGCGGAACGTGGCTGCAGGTACTTTCACTTTCCAACGTCACGCTTTGCGATTGGTTAATGAAAACAGCAGAGTTTCTGAATGGCCACAGCCACTGCTTTAGTCATAGGCAGCCGGAGATAGATAGATGTGGTCACAGTATCTTCACTCACACTGTGTTTGCCTTTGTCTGCAGCGCACCTGAGCTACACCTGACCCCCACTCCACCCATGGATGTGGATCCATGAAAAAGAGGAGGAAGTGGTAAGGTGAAGAAAGTCAGAAAGGGAAGAATGAAAAACAAATAGCTGGTGATGAGGTGATGAATTCTATTGTTGAAAGATATCGCTGTGCATTTCATTCAACCATTTCAACTTTTCACCTCTGGTTAATTGTTAGAATGAGAATCAATGTTAGAGTGGCAGCATTATTGCATTTTACATGATTGAGTATACTGCCTATTGGGTGAGTAAAAGGAGCTTATTAAGTAAAAGAACCATGAATGAGATATAAATATTTAGGAGATCACTAAAACAACTGTAAAGTGGCTGTACAGCCTGAAGAGTAATTCAATTCAACACTGTAGTCACACTATATTGTTGTTGATGTGGTAAGTGATATTTAGTTTTATAAAACACTGAAACTGAAACAAAAGTTTATACAATATATATTATACTATATATAATATCACTTAAGTAGTATTTGAACAACTCTAATGAAAAACACTCAAACAAGCCTCTCTCTCTCTGTCTTTCTCTTTTTCTCTTTGTCATCATTCTGATGGCATATCACCCACCCAATCTGCAATTTCCAACTCCCTGAAGAAAAAAAGGAAAGAAAAAATAAAAGGATCACCACACCTGGATTTCCACTCCAGGATGTCATCCATGGAATTCAGCAGAAAAGCTAATCCATCAAACTCTGTAAAAAGAACAGTGTGGGTGTGTGTATTTTCTATTAAAAAGGATTACTCCATTACCAAAACAGACCCTGTTTGAAAAGCTGGCTCTGAATATATGGTTTGGTAAATTGATTTATGACTGATTTATCTCACGTAAGCCTAAGACAGTGTTGGTTTTTGGAAGTGCGGGCAATGTGTCACAAACAATTACTGTATCATATAACTGGCTAAAAGATGGCAAATCCACAGCAGCTGCTGTCAGAACATCAGGCCATTGTGGCCCCTGTCACTGTAGCAAACGCTAAATGGTTGGGATTGATAGAGGAGTATGGTGGGAGGACAGACTTCTGTCTCACTGCACATTGTGCTTATTTTGGAAAAGGCAAACCCTGAGATAGTCACACACACAAATACAAACACATCTGCACAAATACAAAGATTTAAAAACAGAGTCACTCAGGCACATATACAGTATTATTCATGATTATACATTATACACACTACCCACAATGCCGGTTAAAGGGTGATTCACTGTTGGTTTATGAAGATTATGCTCTTCTTCATTGTCACATGTTTGGTGCATTGTGCCGACTCTCTGCAGAGCTCCCAGCTTCAAAGCTACTCCAGAGCAATTGTTGTCTCAGTCACCTATTATAAACAACGCATTTTTAGAGAAAAGGCAGTAATTGTGCAAAAGTGTGGCACAAATGGCTTTGTAACATTACTGTATGCCTTTCTTCAATGCAACCCATACACAGGATGCTGAAAGCTCTCGCAAATTGAAGTTCTGCTTTCATCCAGCATAAAAGCTATATTTGCAATTGAGCTTTGGTGCTATACCTTGTCTTACCCCCACCCTCTCCGCCTTGTTTCATATGAGTGCACAACCACAATGGCTTGAGTAATGGGTCCAAAATGCCTTTTCCCTGAACAAAATCTCTGTTTGTGGGTCATGTAGAGGTAACTTTGAGACCTGAACAACTTGAATGGACTACTGCTATTACTAATTCCTTTCTTTCTCTCTCTATTCTAATAGTGAAACCATTCCGCAGTACCTCACAAGCTCCATCGTTTAGCCTGGCTCAATGCAATATAAACACATGAAAGAGAGAAAGGAAGAGGACGAGAGAAAAACACACAGAGAACACAAGGAAGGGGAGAGAGACAGAGAGAGAGAGAAAAAGAAAGAGAGAGAGAGAGAGAGAGAGAGAGAGAGCACAGGTCAACCACAGAGCTTTTCCCTTGTTTGAAAATGTCAACATCAAAGAGAAGCTTCTCTCTATCGGTGGGGGGGTACTGGTGGGCCGTGGATGTTTCCCTGCTGCAGAATGAATTGGGGTCCAAAGCCAAACCAAGAGGAGTCTAAAATAGCTTGGTGACTGGGTGGTTACGGCCTCACATTTTATATGAGTCGAAGCCACACGCTTTTAGTGCCAAGCGGCCGAACTTGTTTGCTGTTTTACACTGTAACTAGGATGTATAGTAGGAGAAAAGTGCTTGAGTGTTACAGTACATCGGTTCAAAAGTTTTAAATGAAAAAATATTCTCTTAGCTTAAATTCCTTTAATTTGGCATGCAAATGACAAACATCTTCTCATAAAAGTTCCATTATTGACTATTCTGCTTTTCCCTTACTGTTTTTAACAGCTATAAATGGACCCAAGACACTCCCTGCCAAGGCAGACTCTCAGCATCTCACCTACTGCTGACATAATAGCCCTTGACATGCATCCTCTATCACATATAAAAGTATGTTGTGGGTGCGAGCACATGTGTGTGTATGTTCGTGCGTGTTTAGAAGCGCGAGCAGGCTACAGACAGTGGCCACTGGGAAATCAAGGAGCACTTTGTCATGCATCCTTAAATGTGTGACACTGCGTCTCATGAGACAGTGCCTGATTGGTCTACGAGGCATCGAAGAATGACGGGTGAGTGATGGCCTCAAGGGGATATAGCGTGTGTGAGTTGTGTGTTGACTATTGTGTGTGTGTGCGTTGGCTGGGGTTAGAGACACAGGACAGCACGGTGACATGTCTGGGTGGCACCCTGTCAAAGCCAGCTGGCAACGTGTCGTAATACTGCCATCAGGGAGTCATACGCCACTCTAGTCACAGTTTTCAAGATTCACATCGTTTTAACCCATATGTGAACTTCATTCAAATAAAAAGATAAAACATTGAATCAGCTTTTAACACACAAATGGATCTTTATATAGTGATTTGTTAGACCAAAGACATCATAATGAATGCAAGTCAAACAAGTCAATACAGCAGTAGAGTTCATTTCAAAATGTAACTGTACTGGAGCTCATGTTGATTTATCACATTTAACATTCAGCCATGACTTTAATAATTACTTACAAGGAGCACACAATGGGATAAGCTCAAAATCCCTGACCACCAACATTACAACCAAAGCAAACTCAGTGACTGCAATGGTTTAATCAGCAACAAGGAAACAAAAAAGGCCAACTATCAAACTAACATGAATGTTGTGATGTTCAATGTATTGTATGATGCCTGTTACTTTTTTGCTGCAGTATACCTAAGTATAAGTCAGATACACTTCATTCCATTATTTCACTTCAGAATTTTGACAGCCTGCAGAGAACATGTTAGCTTATTGGATTCAGCTTTGGGTTATACTTACAGAGTAGCCAAGTGATAACAATAAAAACAGACAACAAATTCTAGAGAAAGACCATAATAAAGTAGTAAAAAGTGTGTGTGTGTGTGTGTGTGTGTGTGTGTGTGTGTGTGTGTGTGTGTGTGTGGGAGGGAACAAAAAAATTCCACCAACTGGACACAAATATACAAGGTATATTATATTTAAGCTAAAAGCTAAAGCTAAGCTAGAAGCTAAAATGTTTCAGGATAAGTTTTTCCTATAAGTTGAATATTTACCTGCATGAAATGCAGATTGTTCATGCATAGCAAAGCCAAAAACACACAAGATTTATTTCAGCAAAAGTTAAACAAGATGCAGATTGAATGTTTGTGGTGTGGAAGTGTATGTGTGCAACATGTCAGATACCCTGACTCTATTACAATTATAGTATGTTGGATTGAGCTTAAAGTTTTTTGAATGCAGGAAAAAAGAAGCAGCAGTTTCATCCTCTACTGTATGAATCCTGTAAAAAAGAGCTGAAATCCAAAACCAACAGGGGGCAGGCATAATTACCAAGCATGTCCCTCATATTTACTATCTCTTAATAAGCTACTGGCATAGAGCAGACAATGGCCTGTCATTGTTATTTTTACTCTGTTTTGTTGTTGTGTTTTCATCAGCAGATAAGGACTGGCATGGAGTGAGAGAGAGTGTTTAACTTGGTCTCCCTGGTCTCTGGTTCTGATCGATGTTACCAGCTCTTACCACCCGAGAGGTGGAGAGAGAGAGAGGGAAAGAGAGACAGAGTGAGAGAGGAGGAGCATTTACGCTGGCACCGCATTTTTGTCCAATTAATAGATTGCCAGTGTGTTGCGTATTTTGCATGACAAAGGAGGGTAATATTAAACTGCCATTTGTAATGAAAATGCACTTTGCAAATTAAAAAGTGCAGAAACCCAATTTTTCCTACCTCTTTAGGAAATAAACAGTCCTTAACCAATTAAAGCGCATTGTAATAATTCTGTGATTTATTGCAGGTTGTTTAACTTTCAAAACTCGGCTAACCTATATTAAGGTCACAATCCATCATGTCTTGCATGGAGTGCTATGGAGTAATGGCTGTTGTATTAGCTGCTTTTGATGATAGTATGAAAGAAGTATTAGCACTTGTCAACAAAACTGCTTACAACATAACATTAGCATGCATGAGCTGCGTCGCCTATTCATTATCTTGGCAGCTCCACACACGCGGTTACTGCCTTATAAAACATTTTGCCAGGCTGAGAGCACACACTCACTGTTTGGTTTTGTGATAGAGTGGCAACATGCAAACCATGGGGCGCGCACTGGTTGCAATGCAAACAGGCACCAGAAAGATGAAACAGTCTCTGTCACACACAAGCGAGGGAGAGAGGAAGAACAAGGGAGAGAAAGAAGGAATGGTAGGGATAAAGGAGATCACTCTCCATCTTTGCCTTTATCACTCTTCTTCTGTTAAGCTTCAGTTTCTGTTATAAACAAACCAGAAAATGTCCAGTGGCTGACTGAGGGAAAAAGAGGGGGAGGACAGAGGGAGTGAGAGAGAGAGGGAAAGAGTGCAATTTTAAAAAGAAGCTACCCGCTTTTACAGTTCAGCTGTGGCTGAATGATGACTGGCAAGAAAAAGGTAGTGCCGGAAGAGAAATGGATAGACGTAGACACAAAACCTGTAAAGCTGTGAGGGTAACATTTGGAGGGCTGTTGAGGCAGATACAATGTGGAGAAAGAGAAAACTTCAGTGGTAAGTAGTAACTGATTTGAAAGACAGAAAGATGAACATGATGAGGGGGCTTGAGAGTGAAGACACAGGTTGAAACAGAGAGAGAAACTGATGTAAACACACAGAGAAAGAGCTACAGCTGAAGGGCACGGCATGGTACCAGCCAAAGTGAGAAAGATGCAGAGATGCGGGGCGGTGTGACATGGTGACATTTGCCTCCACAAATGGGCTCTCTGGCTTTAGCCGCGCAGTCTGGTGCGATGCCCCCCGACTGTGAGCCAAGAATGCACTTAGCTCAACAAGAGCAAATGAATGGCCCTGTTTTGACTTTTACCATTACACTCCTTCTCCCTGATAGCTGGTGCTGGGCAGAGTGAGTCTTTGTTGAAACACCAGGAATCCTTGCATGTTTCAACACCCCTGTGCCATGGTCTAATTAGTGTGTTAAATCAGCAGTTGCATAATGTGTGGATTGAGCTGTTGATTCTGTAGTTCTGATTGAAATGAAGTGTCGACATGCAGTACATTGTTAGAAATGGCAATATACTGACCATATAAAACCAAATTCAAGATTAAAAGCAGTAAAGCAGATGCAAATGTAACATTCATTATAATTTCTGGACATACTTTACATCCCTATAGAACCACCTTGTTTACTTAGATAAGAAGATAATACATAGAGAAGTATCTATGCATCTTCCCGCCACAAGCTATGCAAACACCTGACAAGCCCACAAACATGTCAACAATAGTCCATTTAGCAGCAAGCCACCACGCCAGCTATTCAATAGAGCTAATTGCATCACGAAGGATTCTCATACCCTAGGGCAGCACTGCTAAACATCCGGCTTATATTATTTATTCCATTTTTCCCCTGTAAGTCCATTTTAGACATATGTGCTCATCCCTTGGAGGAAAAACATTGTCAACTACTTGTCAGAGACAAAAGTGCTCAGTCAGTAGCGTTGGCATTAGTTGTTTGTAAAGTTCATTGTCCATTATTTAATATTCTTGAAATGACTGTACTGAGTTAGTTGGTACAGCGGGGAGGTACGGTTAATTATCAGTGTGTAATGTCCACACACGTAAACTGAGGCAGATGCATCCACTGTGTTAATATGTGTACAGAAACATTTTTGTGTAATAAGACATGAAGAAATGTAAAATCTCACTGGTTGAACTGAACATTCTGACTGGCCTGTAGCAACATTTACCATTGCATGTGTCTACACACTGTCTGTCTCTGATCACTCTGTCCCTCGACCCACTCTGCATGTGTTGAAATCTAAATCTCTCTCTCGTTCTCTGTAGCTCCAGTTCCCCGATGATTATTCATGTGCGTTTAACTCTCAAACAGCCCCTCATTAACTGTGGCTCGCTGAGCCATACGTTGGGCCAAATTACGCAGCTTTGACATACACAAAACAGCAGGGGGGGAGGGCGGGAGGGAGCAGAGTCGTCGGGATAAAAGGCCTGGCTCTTTACTTGGTCCTCTCTAACTATAGATAATGGCTGCCAACGTGTCTGTATGGTCTTTTAAAGCAATCAGGACTTTCACTTTTAGAGGAGTGGGGTTTGGGGTGGGGGGCAAAGAAGGGGGAGGGTGAAAAACAGGAGGAGAAGGAGGGAAAAGGGGGGTGAAGTGGTAAACACTGAGTCAGAATTGGACTCTCACCACCAAACACACAGACGGGGAGGTGGGTAAGAAGCAAAGTTGAAAATTTAGACTAGGAACAAGGGATTTCTTAAATTAATGTCCAGGATTGGTCTCAGGGCCAATTAAGGATTTAAATTTTGGTATCATCTACACAAAGGGTGATCCATTTGTGAAACATGCAATTGTGCTACATTAAAACACTACATTAAATTATTCCAAAAATAAATAAACAGCAGCCTGGGGTTTCAATTAATGATGTGCGCTTTTTGTTGGTTTGCCACTTTGCGGCTATTCTAGCGACATTTTGCAGGTGCTGCTGTTGGATGAAAACTACATTTGAACTTTAGCATTTATGTGTAAGTTTTTTATGAATTTATATTTTTGCTGTCCACCCCCCAGAGTGAAACTGCTCTCACCAAAAATATTAAAAAACAATAGCACAGCATAGCGTGTAAAACACCATGAGCAACCATTACAGAAAAGCTTTCTTAATGCCAGCCTACTCAGCCGTCAGACATCTCATATCTAAATTGGGCCAGTTGCGCTAATTTTAATGCAGCCCTACTTAAGTTTAAGTGTGCAACGTGAAACTGTATTATGTAAAATATAAATATCAATTTGGGAATTGGCAGATAATATTAGTATTAAATGACTCGGACCAAGATCAGTGGCACAAACATGATTCAAACATCCCTTCTTTTTCTGGTTCTAAGTAAATAAGAAAAACGAACTAATGAAAGATGGCCTGTGAGTATGTAATATAGGGATATGGAAGACTTATTGAATTCTAACCGCTAATAAAGTCAGCCAGGAGATTAAAAAGAGGCAGAAAATCTAAAAGGCAAACAGGGAAAATAGTTGTACAATCAAATTATAGCATATAAAAGTAGGCATTGAGAAGGGCACAATACTTTCTCTTGCTGCTACGGTTGTAGTCGCATTTGAGTAAAGAGAACAATCAAAACCTCTTTATTCACTAACAGCTGATGTCCTAATAACAGTGATCACAGTTAAATAGTGGAAAAGTCTAACAATGGATCTTGGTAATAGTCAGATCAGCCCTTAAAGCAACATAGAAATTAGCCTTCGAATATACAATCACCACTACGGTGAGGTGATTAGTCTCTGTCTGACAGTCTACTGTATAATATGGGCAACCACACACACTATTACACTCGACACAAGTACACTCAATATTAAGTAGTAGTAGTATTAAGTAAGTAGTACAGACAGAAGGTTTTTGATACTTCATAGGGTAATGCAGTTGGTCAACAACAAACTGACAAAAAGAAAAATATATTTCAACATGTGACTGTAATCATGGAAATCATGTATGAGGCCATTGTTCTGACTTAGCTGTTCAACAGAGCTTACATTGTAAAAGTTTTGTGAAATAAACAATGTCAGACTTGAGTTGAAACCTTGAAATGTGTTGGCCCAAGAGTTTGGCTAGTGTATACTTTTTGGGTCAAATTCTTGACATGACTTGGACAATTTTGATCATGCCCACAAGACTGATATGTATAGCATTTGTAAAATACAAAATATGAGGAGTCTGTGGGCAAAAACAAACTCTATAATACAAACACTGTAATAAAAGCAGAGCTCCAGATATACCCAATGTGGGAAATTACACATTATTTGATTCACATCTCAAATCACTCACCTATACAACCAGCCAGATACTGTAGCTGTATTTAGTATATACTCACTGAGTTTTAAATAAGAAATTACTGCACACATCTGTTATCACCTGCATGCTCTCACGTGCCATAATAACACTGAGCATGGGAGAACAAGTTTTGACTGACCTCAAACATCGACTAAACTCAACATAGCCATTACAAATCAGCCTTTATTGAACTGCAGGCTGAAAATCACTCATCATCTCTTCTCCCCGCACGTAGTTGGGCAATCAAATCAAAATGCGCCCTAATTTGACAGTTGTTATGAGAGTGACCTCAGCATAATGTGAATAACAACCCTTTATTACGAAGAAGAATTGAGACTAATTCTACATAGCTTGTCACATGTGATGTTGGACCTTAAGGTTTGGGGGGAGGGGTTAGTGCCATATGCTCAGTATATGACAGCTACATCGCAGCAGTGTGACAGGACTGTGTACACCTCATGGGATGGTGATGGGCCCAGTGTGTGTGTGTGTGTGTGTGACTGTGTGTGTGAATATCACAGATGTTGCAGTCTGAGGTCTGGTGCAGATGGCTCTGAGCGTACTTGCCAGTGATCTCTTTCCAGTGAGAACAGCACCATCACACACCGCTACCTGGACTCTATTTAGAGGATAGGAAGTGACATGCTGCACACACACACACACACACACACACACAGACAAAGAACAGTACACAGATCACCATCAGAGACACTCACATATACAAAACACATAGCACAAACTCACCTCCATGCTTATTCTTCATTAGAAGGTTTCTACTGTCAAAAATGTCATTGTTTCATCTCTGTCTCCAACCAAAGTTGTTTTACCATTTCCCACTTCACATGATTGTAGTTCAGACAATAAAACGTTTTACACAATATAAGTGTGGCTTACTCAATAAACACACTTTTAAAGCTTATGTGAGAGAAGGCATATTCCCAATTGGTTAATCTCTTTGATAAATGAGCCCGCTAAATCTACGTTTTCTTTAACCGTAGGATATCCATTGTTACTGTATGCTCTTCATTTTATTTTACCCTTTATACAAACATGCATGCACACGAACAAACACATGGTACACAGGTTAGGGCAGACCCCTGAGTTACTAAGCAAAATCACAACCAGAGTGTTTGCAAGGAGAGCATCACACTCATACAGACACAGAAGAGCACAGGTCTCTCCCTCTCTCTCTGTCTAAATCTTCCTCTTCCTCTGTTTGTCACTGCCTCGCTCTCTCCTTGTTTCCCTCAGTTTCTCACTGGGTGAAGGTGTCCTCTGGGGTATAGAATGGCCTCCGGGGGATTTGTCTTAGTGCAGAGTGCCACCTTGTTGTCAAGACTGCAATGACACATTTCTTTCAAAGCCAACCACTGACAGATGCTCACAGCAGAGAAATGTCATTTTATAATGCATTGCACAATCAATGCAGCGCACACATAGATGGTTTCTACAATATCTCTTAAGATGAAAAGGCGGGAGAGTAGATTGGCCAGGGGCCAGGCAGATTAGGACATAAGACTGTAGTAGCTCAAATATGACCTCCATTACCTCATGGCATCTTATGCCAGTGACGGGATCTCCATCTCTGTCATCCCTTGCTTTAATGCCTTAACCTGATATTTCATAGAAATGAATTTTACTGTGCTCTAATTAGGGGTGACATATTGTAATTCTTTTTAAAGGACGCATATAAGCAAATATGGGGTATGTATTTCTACCCTCAAACAGCACATATTTCATGATTTTGTTGACTGTACATACAGAATATACATAGATATATTTATCCAGGATAACACTATAAAAATGAGGGCAAAATCATTTTGTATATGGGAGTGGAGATAGTTTGACTTATAAGACATGTCGCGTTAAACCAGTAAATAAGCCCTTGGATCTATGCTAGCAAGTATGACCATTTTTAAGACTGCTAACTTTTGGACTTGTCAGGTGGAAGTGGTGTAAACTAGTGATTTATAAACACAATGAACACAGTGTAATTGAAGCATTGTTGAGATGTCATGATGGGAGTTGGCATAATTATACAACTATAATTTGTAGTATGAAAAAAAACTGTTATATACAATCTTCATTTTTGGATTCCAGTAATCAATTAAGCAAAATAGCCTTACGATGAAAAGAAAAAATCATCACTTAAGGTCAAAGTTTAACTTTCTGCACATCATTTTAATAAAGCTATACAGTTGATACTGTGTAACTTCTTTTATATACATAGTCACACACAGCTGTTGACATTAGCCATAGCATCACCGTACTAAAGCGGTCAGAGACAAATAAACAAGAGATTAAGAGAATATGTGTACATTGTGTAAGTGCATAGAGGTGCTAATGGGCAAAAACTGACCATCATAAAACCCACTTCCTGGAGAGGAGAAGAGGGAGGGAACTTGGTGTACACCGGGTCAGTAATGTGTTCATTACTGTGTGAGAAACCAGAATACAGGCAGCAGGGTCCTTGTCACAGCGTTTTACTGGATGAAGAAGTTAATTAAATGAGGAAACGGAGGATGAAAAGACAGAGAAATGGAGGAGAAGTCAGGAAGGACCGAGGGGTGATTGTTAACAGGACATCTGGCACAAGCTTGTTCCTCTCTGGGAGAAGGCAGAAGGGAGGGGGAGATAGCAGCCATAAGTACTTGACCTTCCACTTGTCTGACTGGCAAACTCACACACACAAAATCAAACTCTAGCAAACAAACACGTGCATAGAACCACATATATATGCAACAGTGTACACCTTTTGTGTGTAAACAGTTTCCCAGAGAGCGGAGAGAAATAGTGTGAATGTGAACAACATGGCCGGCAGGGTGCTGACACGTTAGAGACGCAGAGGATGAGATTACTGCCCCGCCTGTAGGGCTGTAATGGCGATAGGAGCCTCTCTTGCATGCACACACATACATAAAGACACATGAACACATGAGCACGCACTTGAAAACATATGCAAGTATGTATTCCTACATACACACATACTGTGTGAACTTTTATGTGCACACAGGAACACACACACAAACAGCCTCACACTGTCTCTGGGAGTATGCAGTGAGTGTCTGTGCCTGCTGCATATGTGGCCCCATGCATAAACAATGTGCCCTGAGAGACAGTAGAGTGATACTATGGCCCTTAGCACAACTCCCATGAGCCTCTCTGCCCCCTCCACAACCACTATGAGTCTCTCTCTACCTCTCCCACTCTTTCTCTCACACACACACACACACACACACACACACGCACACACACACAAATGAACAGCGAGAATATACAAAAATGAAAAAGGAGCAGCACAGAGAGGGAGGTTTGCTTTAAAATGTAGCACACAGACATGCTGTCTGACAAGCACAGTCATGTGGCAGAGACATGTGGGTGCTCAGTGCATGCACATACAGTGAAGCACACAAGCACATACTGTATATACACGCACACACACACAAGCACAAATAACTTTCAGAAACATAAGAGCAGCTACGTGAACTCCTGTTTTGAGATTACCTGTAAATAATAGAGGATACGTGCTGTACATGTAGTATACAAGGTGTATTGGAGTAATGATACTGTTACTCGCCATCACTGAGATGAAACTGAGCTACACGTAAATACAGTGAGCACAAGAAGGTTTTAAAGATGTCATGTAAAAACATTTCCATCGTGCTGCTTCCCATTGTAGACTAGTATAAAATAATAGTGAATCATACATTGATTCACTATTATTTTATACTAGTCTACTAGTCTACTTTCCCCACACTTCTTTCTTCCAACTTTGCTGTTGTAAACATCTGGTGTCAGGTCTTTCATGAGAAAACAAAATCCTTTTGGTGCACAGGAGGACATGCATTTTAAATTCCCAGCAGCAGCACCAGCAGTTTGACTGGAATAAACATAAGTGGAAATGGGTGGTTAAAATTTGCGGCAGGACTTTAGGAAGGAAAAAAGTGCCACAAACAGAAACTTACTAAATACACTAGCAAGTGATCTCCTAGCTATGCAACCCCCCCAAAAAAACACTACAGCAAAGACAACATAGGAGCAAAGTTGACAGACACACTCACACATAAAATGACAGATGTGAAAACATTAAAAACCCCTGTCACATGATGACACAAGTGGGCACTGTGAAAACAGTATTTTAGTTTTAAGTTAATCTACAACAGAATGAGGGCAACCAAGGTGTGGATGAAATATACAGCGGTAAATTATAAATGGAAATCTAAGGGGGGAGCTGAGGAAGAAAAGAGAGGGGGAGCATGGGAGAGAGACAGAGAGAGTGAGTTGGCGAATCAAAGAGGAATGTCCTCAGTATTACGAAGGAGATAATTGAGATATCCAACTCCTGACAAAATGTGCTATTTCACAGGAGCTGGGAAAAACACAGAAGCAGAGGGAGGAGGAGAGATAGAGGAGAGGGATGGAGAGAGAGATGAGGTGGGGAGAGAGAGAGAGTGGTCTAGAGGGAGGTGACAGTGGTATATGTGGCTGCGCTGTCTGTCTGACCTGATTGCAAATAAGCAAAGGAGCTCCGCCGCGGCCCAGAAGCACTTCCTCATGCACACAACTCCTCTCTCTCACAAACACACACAGCCTTTCCCTTTAATAAGACTGCTTAATGGTGGTTGTACACACACACCACAGCAGTAAAATGTGCATGGGTATGTGTGGGAGTGTGCGTGTATGTGTATGAGCATAGATAGATGTAACTGGTGAGGAAGGGGACACAGAGGAGGAGAGGGTTGCTGTAGTGAGACAGCAAGGAAAACGGGGGAAGGAGGGGGAAGGAAGGAGGGAGGGGCAACGGTGGGTTTCCGAGAGGCATTTGCAATTTAAAACACGGTTTGGTATAATGAAAATGTAAAGCAGTGGTTTTATTTTATTCAGTGTGGCAGGTTCAGATTCCCAGCGAAGCTCCACTCGAGCAATCAGTCCATTAATAATTGAATTTTGTTCAGGAGCCGTGCGTGTGTGTGTGTGTGTGTGTGTATGCGAGTATATGAGTGTGAGCATGTGCGCGTGTGGCATGTGTATACACGTGCGTATGATGGGTGTGTGAAAGTGCATGCGACAAACCTCTCTTCTCTTTCCAGCTGCTGACCCTAATATGAAGCAGCCAATTAGAGATCTTTATTTAATTGCTGGGCGACTCGTCCTCGCTACACACCGCCACGGTCTGCCAACGACTGGCACTGTGGCACTGGGGCAGGGCCAGGGACACACACACTTACACACATGCATATGCACAGACACTCTCGTGGACACATGCACGCACACTAATGCAAGAATTTCCTTGATGATAATTCCCTGAGGAAAATGCCTTGCTGTGGCTGGACTATTTTAAGTCCTACAGTAGGAAACAATATTATTTTGCTTTGATTTCAGCAACTGAAATTACAATATGTGCGCACCAAAACATATATTAACCCTCTAACTGCGTATTGGATATAACCACTGTGCAGAGAAATGCCAGTTTCCTCTTCTTAAGCCCTTGCTTTTCCATCTCTCGCTGCTCAATGAATGCTCTTTCTCTCTCTAGGCCCTAACTTCTATCCATCCCTCCTCTTTGCCCTAAATCGGGTCTCTCTCCTCTCCACCTCTATGTCTCTCTCTCTCCTTCTCCCTGGCTGTCAGAGAGTATCAGATCAGTAGTTAGATCCATGGCCGAGGCCAAGCCGGCCTCTCTGCTCTCAGCACTCTACCACAACACATCATTACAGTTGACAGCAGGACTTCACAACGCACCGTACGTGCACACACGTGCAAGTGTACACACACACACATACAATCATGTTTATGTGCCTGCTCTTACTCACTCTCTCTCTCTCACACACACACAAATATACACACAAAAAACATTACAAAGCATGAGGTCTGTAAAGATTGCACAACTTTTCTGCATGATGCATATTAACAGCTGTTTTTTGTTTTTTTGTTTTGAGCAGTTGAGTTTTTGAGTTTTTTACAGATCGCTTGGTCCGGTTTCATAAAACACAGATTTAAAATGAAGGGCGGAGAAGGGGGAGGTGGGGGACACCACTTCCAAAACCAACAGCAGCAATATGCCAGTGCCAGCGGGAAGAGTTAGCCTCTGTATAACACTTCCAAAGAGAGGGATAGTCCCTCTTACAAGCCGCAAGGGCCAACTGGTATGTGTGTATGCGTGCGTGGGTGGATATTTCTTTAAGCCAGGCTGGGGACTTTAGAGATCCTGCTAAAGTGTGGTTTACACACACACACACACACAGCACTTGAGAATACACCTGAGAATACACACAATCACCATGTAGAACAACAAATCTAACACTTTGCCACTTTGATCGGCTACCCGAAAACAAGACAGGGTGGGGTGGGGGGATTGGCTGAGGGGGCCGGGAGGGTGAGTGGATATAGGAGGGGACTAACTGAAAAGACTTGGGGTATGGTGCCCAGGAAAAAAAGTGCTGACTTCCCACCCCTCTGGTAAGATGACAGGAGGAGAGTAGAGGGAAAAACAAAACACACTAATCTTCTGGCTTCGCAGGAAGCCACAAAGCATCATTTACACAGCGGAGTTAACAGGAGAGCACCAGGCTTCCTGATTTGCAGCGAGCAGCCTTGTTCTAGATAGAGATATTCAGACTGTCAGTATAAACTGCTTCTGTTTTCGTTTTGCATTTATTTCAATGCCAGACTCAGGGCATAAATTTTTCATCACCTGCTAAGCTATGAATAAAAGATTAAAAAAGGAACTGAGAGGGGAGTGGAGGGGAGGGAATGAGGGACATAGAGAGAGAGAAAGAGAAGGAGAGAGAGGGAGAAGAAGAAGAAGGAGAGGTACAAAAAAGTCCAACAGATGTGGCGCATGCGGTGCAACGTGTGAGCACTGTGTGCATAGTGAGAAGGTCTCCCTCTCCCCTTTCTTTTTGCCCCCGCCTGCCCAACTCCCCAACTCTCCCCACTCCCCTACCCCGCCTGCACCACTATCCCAATATACCTCTTGGAAGAGAGCAGTGGCTGCGGTGCAGGGTAAAGATGCTATAATGAGCGGGAAGCAGAGGAGCATCTCACCTTGGCTTTTTATAGGATTACCTGAGAGGTGAACTCTCTGCTCTGTGAGAGGATTCATCAGTACATCCTCTCTCACTCTCTCTCTCTCCCTCAACCTCTTTCTATGCCCTCAGCAGTCTTTGACAGGCAGGGCGAGAGTGAGATGTCGAAGAGCGGCTGGAAAATTCTCTGCAATACAGAGCTGACAGGTTCAGGTGTGGGTTAAAGAAGGGAGAAAAAGAAAGGGATGGAGGGATGGACAAGAAAATGCAAGGATAGAGAAGGAATGCATCTCACTTTCTAACTCTATAATTCTCTCTCTCTTTCTCTTTCTGTTGAGTTTATGAAGCTGTACATCCCGCCTCATATGGACTGTGACTGTTAAATCCGAATATACCTCACATCATTACTTCCTCTCGGCCCAGCACAGTCACACAATGGCAGTATGCCACCTTTATTATGAGGAGTGCTGGTGTCACTTGCATACTCAATGAGAATCCTCAATTTTAGTTACAGATAATAGACATGGCATTTTCTAGTATATCCAGTTGTGGTTGAATAAAACATTTAAAGAATACACCTACACCTGTAGACTAATAAACAACTACTCCTAAAACTACAACTTTTTCAGCGCTACTGAATTTCACATCAGTAGTTATGTAGCTGATTTTAGTGTGTGACCCTGTTTAGCTATAGGATGTTTTAGCAGCCAAATCCTGTACATCAGTAAAAAAGCATGGGTAGTTGCTCAGCATTATTTTGGTATCAGTAATGCCCATAATTTATTATTTTCAATCAATGTTTGTGTACATTGACCATGTCATCTGATCGTATTTTTATTAGTAACGTGTAAAGCAGAAAAGAATGTGTTGCTGTTTTAAGCAGGAGAAAATAATGTAAAGAAGTTCAGAGCATGGGTGAATGGAATTATATGCCCACACGTAATGAAACACACACACACACACAAACAAGAGCACACATACACACTTACAGCAACTGAGCCAATCAAACATGGTGTAGTCTAAGGAGACAGGCACATGGAGGCAATGCTGTAGGCTACACAATAACACACAGAGTCTACATCATGTCAGGGTGTGTGTGTGTGTGTGTGTGTGTGTGTAGTGGGTTTGTAAGTGCACAGTTCTGCAGAGAATAAGTGTGATCAACAATCAAGATACCTGATCAAAAAACCAATTACACTATATAGACGAGCAGTCTTTGCTCACCCACTCAGCACAGCATCCCCACAGCTGTACATATATACATACATAACCATACAAATACAGTCTTTTGACCTTGTCTCAACATGTGAAAAATTAATGCAAGGCTTTCCTGAAAGATATACATTACACTGACACAGAAACATCCACTAGCTACGTGTGCCCAAC
Organism: Micropterus salmoides; assembly: GCF_014851395.1. Lineage (NCBI taxonomy): Eukaryota > Metazoa > Chordata > Actinopteri > Centrarchiformes > Centrarchidae > Micropterus > Micropterus salmoides. The sequence goes on from NW_024044459.1 coordinate 28,243,076, forward strand.
CACATGCACGTGTGTATGTGACCTACGCACAAACTCACATGCACATGCACACACATATATATATATATATATATATAAAAACAAATATATAAAGCCAGAAGGTTGTAGTGTATGTAGGTGCAGGGTGAAATTCATCTCTGGTTAGAGTGGAGGTAATATATCCCACCAGGACCTGTGTTCTTTGTAACAATTTAAAATAATTATTGTGAGACCTGATGCTAGACATCAGTCCTAGCTTTCTCCATCTAAATGAGGCTGTGTGTGTGTGTGTGTGTGTGTGTGTGTGTGTGTGTGCGTGCGTGTGCGTGTGTGCATGTGTGTGTGTGTGTGTTTTTTAATGTTATCTACTGGAAACCATGTTGGGGACTGTTCAAACTGACCCTCAAAGCCTCCTGAACCTTTATTTTTATTACAGTCTTTAAATACAAGTTAAACACCTAAGCTACAGTCTTATACTAAAAAGGTGCAGGTGAAATCAAAATTACACTATTAGAGTTGTGACAGTAATTGTCAAAATATAAAATGAAAGTGCAAACATTAAAATGATAGAATTTCAAGAGAAATGTATTGTTTCTAAAATTACAATATGCCCGCCTGCCTGTTTTATATGTAAATGTGCTCATCATGATAATGACACAACAAATTAAAGGTTCGTCACTGGGCATTTAACGACAGTCCACAATGACCTCATCATTTAGAGTGACAGATAGTTCATGTATGAATGAAGTGTGGGAGGAGAGTGAGGAGGCTTGGAGAGTGTGACAGAGGGGCCAGAGCAGTCACCCCCACCCGGATTCAAACGCAGGTCTACAGGGTACCAAACATGCAACTTGACCGCAACACCAAAGAGCCAGGCTCATTGGTATGGCAGTCACAGCGCACACTTTAACGTAGTGCCGGTGTTCCGTCACAGAGAGCAACAAGCATTGGAGAAATAAATGAATGAAGGAATGTGTGACTGGAAAGAAAGAATGAAAATCCGCTAACAGTTCAACATTTTTGTTGGTAGCCCATTGACAGTAATGTTAACCCACTGTGCTGGACAGATACTGACTGATCGTAAGGTTGACAGAATTTCATTATCACGATATAGTGATTAAAAAATATTATTTTCATCAATAGGAAATAAAAAAGATTTGGCAGTTGTCTGTGTGAAAGTTGAATAAAAACTGGAAGAGGGGTTTTCTAACATACCGCCATCAGTTTGCTACTGACACCTCCTACTCTTTCACCTTCTGCCTTTTCCTCATATCACCACCTTCTCACCACCTTTCTATCTTGCCTCCTTTTCTTTGAATACCTGTGTGATTCTGTCACCCATTCCTCTACTCCCAAGTGCCCCTTGTCACCCTCCCTCTGTCGTTCCTCATCTCTTTTATCTGAATCTGACCATTTCTCATCCTCCTTTACTACGATCTCATGGCCAAATACTGTATGCCCCCTTACAACTCCATCTCCTCTCAGGAGGAGTTGGCATCAACCTGTCACCCCACCATTCCCGCTTCCTCCTTCTGTCAGCCTGCTTAATCAAATTACCCCCCTCACCCATGCACACACAAGCCTATTTCTCAATCAACTTATCCCTATGCCTCTCACCCTCGCACCCTTTGCTCTCTTTATCTGCCAGCTTCCCACAGACTGTGTAAAAAATATATAGTACAATTGGCAAAAAGATGTGTGTGTATTTAGATGACATTTTTGTGTTTGTGTGTCCAGTTGACTTTGCATGCATCTATGCGTTTGTGCGTGTGAAGCAGTGATAACACAACATAGTGTAACACACTGTATGGCTGAGACTGCTGTTTCATCTTAATTAAATTTCCCTCCTCTTTTCTGCTTCCTTCCTGTGTGCCCGCTTGCCCACGTTCCAAATGTCAACAGGATTTGGGCACATGGAGTGGCATCTGGTACCACATCACCCAACGCACATGGATACAAAAAACCTCACAGCACGGCGAGTTAACCTGGAGCGCCGCCAAGCCAGCCGCTACTCGCTAGCTAAGTGCCACAGCGCCAGTCAAGTGCCCGTTCGGCTGTGCGCCCACCCGCATCACTTCATCGCTCACACACATACACACACCGGCACTTTCAACCCCCAATGGCACTAGGCGATGACAAGGAGACAGAAGGGCCTTGCCTTGCTGAGCCGCTTCCTGCCCCCAGCACATAATGTACAGCTCGCTACCTAACCCTAGAGCCATACTGTATCTCCATACCCTCACCGGCAGTCTGTTAGTGTGAGAGTGTGTCTTATGTCGTTAAAGTGTAGCACAGCGATACCAGCCCCCCATGTCGCTCCTCAAAAACACACAAACATGTGTTTATTCATATACGGGACATGGTAGACACACAATTAACATTCCCATTACAACACTAACATTAAAATATACTTATAGCAATGATGAATTCACACCCCAACATACACACACTAACACACATGCACAAAGCTGCTCTCAGCTCAGTCTTAGATGGGACCACTAGAGGCTGGGGTTTGGCCTCCCAACCACAGTGTTCCTCTCAGTGTTACTTGATTCCTGAGATTTAATTAAAATTAGTGAAATACAGTAAAATAAAAGGGATAAAATAATGTCAAATAAGATCGGGAAAGGCTCTCCTATAAAAGTATGTTTTAAGAAGGGACTTAAAAGAGTTCACTGACTCAGCCGACCTGATTTCCTCGGGCAGGCTGTTCCAGAGCCTCGGGGCCCTGACAGCAAACGCTCTGTCCACTTTAGTTTTCAGTCGAAACTCTGGAACAGACAACAGACCTCTGCCCGAGGATCTCAAGGTACATGCTGGTGTGTATGGGACTAAAAGGTCAGAAATATAACAAGGCGAGAGGCCATGAAGAGCTTTAAAAGTGATCAATAGAATTTTAAAGTCAATTCTAAAACATACTGGGAGCCAGTGTAATGAAGCTAAAATAGTAGTAATGTGGTCATATTTCTTTGTTCTGGTTAAAAGCCTGGCAGCTGAGTTCTGGACAGTCTGGAGTCGATCAATAGATTTTTGGGTTAAACAGGTGAAATGGCTGTTGCAATAATCCAGGCGTGATGAGATGAAGGCGTGTAAAATGGTCTCGGTGTCCTCAAAAGTTAACATAGATCGAATTTTAGCTATATTTCTAAGTTGATGGTGTGCTGCTCGAAATTTAAATTACTATCAAACCAAACACCAAGGTTCTTTGCCACAGGCTTAATGTGATTTACTAGGGAACCAGCAGATGGCAGTATTTGATTTGCCATCTGCTGGGACCCGATGACCAGGATTTCTGTTTTGTCTGAGTTCAGCTGAAGGAAATTATTTGACATCCATTTTTTAACTTCACAAAGGCAGTTGTTAAGTGAACTCAGCATTCCAGGGTCTGTGGATCTGACGGGCAAGTATATTTGTGTATCATCAGCATAAATATGAAAAGAAATGCCATCATTATGAATAATATGTCCAAGGGGAAGCAGATACAAGGAAAACAAAATGGGTCCTAAGAACGACCCCTGAGGCACACCATATTTAACTGGACAGAATGAGGAGACATAGTTGTTTACAGACACACAAAACTTCCTATTTGACAGGTAGGATGAAAACCATTCTAGGGCCGTACCAGAGATCCCCACCCAGTGCCTCAGTCTATCTAACATGATGTTGTGATCAATGGTCCAGGAGTACCAGGACTGAGCACATGCCTTCATCAGTAGACATTAAAAGGTCATTGGTGACTTTAAGCAGGGCAGTCTCAATGCTGTGGTACTTCCTAAAACCAGACTGAAACTTTTATTTTCCAGTACAGTGAGCAGCTGTTTGGACACAATTCTTTCTAGAATCTTTGCAATAAAAGGCAGTTTTGAAATTGGTCTAAAATTATGTGGGATGGAGGTATCTAAACCAGGTTTCTTTAAAAGTGTGTTCACGCAAGCCGTTTTAAAATAATCAGGGACACAACCAGTAGATAGGGAGCTGTTGAAAACAGAGATCAAATGGGGCCCAACAGAATCTATTACTTTCAGTAAAAATTTTGTAGGTATTACATCAAGTGGGCTGGAGGACACTCTCATTTGGGATACTGTTTTTAAAAGCTCAGACAAGTCAATGGGATAAAACTGGTTAAAACTCTCTTGTTGCTGGTGAGGGACCTCTGAGTAAGAGGCCACGGGGGTAATAGAGGCTCTGATTGACACCACCTTATTGGTAAAATAAGATAAAAACTATTCACAGTCATCATTACTTCTAGCTGAGGCACAAGGAGGGGTTGGGTTTACCAGCTGATCCACAGTCTTAAACAGAAACCTGGGTTTGTGTTTATGTGTAGTAATGAGTTCAGAAAAATTGTGTGTTCTCGCATCCTTAACCAAGTTATTGTAGTTAATTAATAAATCCTTCAGACTGAGGTAATGGACTTGGAGACTGGATTTTTTCCATCTGCGCTCTGCTTTCCTGCATTCCCTTTTTAGGCTGCGAATGCTGTCATTTATCCAGGGTTGCTTACTAGCTTTAGACGTAGGCCTAACCTTTAGAGGAGCAGTAATATTTAGTGACGACAGATATGATTGAAGTGATCGACCAGATTGTTGGTGTTGGAATCAGACAGGTGTTGGCTTTGGCTCTGATAGAATGCGCAAAACTTTGAAACACTTTGCTCCTTAAAGATGCGAGAACACACGGAGCTTGGTGAGGCGGCATGAGTAACAGGCGAATCGCAGCTAAAAACAATACATATGTGGTCAGATATGGTCATGTCCACTAATTCCACAGAGGAAATGCTGACACCCAGGGTAAAAACCAAGTCCAGTGTATGACCACGGTTATGTGTTTGCCCTTTGACATGTTGTTTGAAGTTAAAAGAAGTGGCCATATTTAAAAAGTTAGTTGCATTAACATTGTTGGGGTCATCAACATGAATATTAAATCACAGCAAATGTTCCCTTGGGGTTCATACAGCTGTGGTAATCGCGGGTTCTGTTCGCGTTATCACGTTGTGTGTGAACACTTGGCAGTTGTCCAGTGAAAAAACCCAGCGAGGAAATGTGTTGCGAGGATTATATTCGCATTTGGTCTGAATGCACAATAACGCTCCCGTCAGCCAAACCTTCTATTTGATGTTATCAGATACAAAAGTAGGTTCGCTGTTTAAATCCAAGTGTGTCTGAAAAAAGAGGGAAGGAGGAATGAAAAATGTAATTGACAATAGTGACCTTGAGTTCAGCCTTTTCCAGTGAGGTAAAGTTGGAGTCAAATGGATACGTGTTTTAGCCGTGAGGACAACATAGCAGAGTAGAGTAGAGGAGATATGATATCAACCACGAGCAGAAGAAGAGAAAGGAAAAAACATATCATGATTTGCTTGTAAAAATTCTTGTAAAATCCCCACTGCACAAGATTTTTATTCAGGGACCTCTTTTTTATTCACTTCCCAGAATTTCCTCAGCTTGCCACCATGCAGATTAGAGTTGACTCCCAATTACAATCCATCTCTGAGTGCAGATGACAGTGTGAAGCAGGCCCAAATAAAACACATCAGGCTTTTCAAATAGGCTGGTTCAGGACCACTGAGCAGCCAACAGTGCCAGCCAGTTAGCCTGCCGGCCAACTCTGTATACATCAATGGCTGTGAAAAGAGCTCAAGAAAGCTAGCCCTGTTGCCTGAGTCTAACATATGTTCTATTCCAATTGGTGTCACTGTTCATTTTCCTGCTCCTCTTCCTTGGTCTAGGCAACTCTCTCATTCTCCAATTCTTGTGTCTGCATTTGTCTTAATGATATGACCGCTCTCTCTCTCTCTTTTTCTACATCCTTTCCTCTTAACCGGCTCTTATATGGCATTAATGTTTGATTTTTGCATCAAGGCTACAAGTGAGTGACTGCTTTCTCTAGCATTAGGCATGTTGTCACGTGGTCGTGTCTTTGACAGAACATGAGAATGACAAATTCAGGAAAGGAGGATGAAAGGTAGTATCACATCCTAGCCCATTAATAAATTTAGACTGCATTCATTTGGCTTAGTTTTGGAGCATAACGCATCTAAAAACAGACGCAGCAGGCAGAGAGATGGAAATGGGCCTCAGTAGCTAAAAGGACTGGGCAAAACAAAAAATCTAAGGCTACATTCAGACTGCAGGCCAAAGTGACCCAAATCCAATTTTTTTGGCCATATGTGACTCAGATGAGATCTTTTTATGTCAGTCTGAATGGGCCAAGTCACATTGAATCTGATCTTTTCCAATTCGGATTTGGGCCACTTTTATATGTGGTCCAAATCTGATACAGATAGGATATTTTTAAAGGTCGGAATTGATGCAACTTCGACGTCACTCTAGAATAGCTGTTGTCACAGCTCTTCTGGGGACGGAGCCGCTTTGAACGAAAAAGTCATTGTGGTGTCCGAACAATAATGCTGCGATGATGTGTTGAGAGGAAACCCGCTTGACACTATTCTTGATCATAAAAGTTTATTACATCAAGGAGTTCAGCATCAATTACAAGCTCTGCAGCAGCTTGGAGAGTGACCCAGCCCGATGGCCACTCTGTCTTTCTGTACATCAAACATCGCTTATATAGGGTGTGTAGGTATCTGGTACCAGAGAAGGGTTTAGTACTATTCTGAGGTAACAAAACAAGGGGTCAGAGGTGAAATTCTATAGAAAGGTTCAGTCCCTACATAACCACCAATCACTGCTCTCCCCTTAGGTCACTGACCCTCTGTCCAGCTGCTACAGTGCTATTTTAAACTGTTATGAGTCAAATGCACATATATTATACACTACACCATAATTAAACATGTGGCCCTCCTTCTTCTCTGCCTTGCTATCATTTGCTCTCAAATTCCTTTTCTTACACCTGAAATCCACCAGACCACGAGCTCTCTTCTGAGTTAAGTGCATGCTACTTGTCTGTGCGGGCACAGTGGAAAGAGAGAGAGAGAGAAGAGAGAGAGAGAGAGAGAGAGAGAGAGAGAGAGAGAGAGAGAGAGAGAGAGAGAGAGAGAGAGAGAGAGAGAGAGAGAGAGAGAGTGATTTGTGGGGCAGATGTGTTGTACAGCGCCAGAAACCATAATGAAAAGAACAGAAAGTTGTGAACTCGTAATTAGGGAGAAATGTGAACCTAAAAAACAGGAGTCTTCCGTGATAATTGGGAAGGTTAGCAAGTAGGAGCTAACTGGAGCTAACCTCTGTGGCTCTGTTTACTTCAGCATGCTGTGTGTGATGTCATGTTATTCTTCTGTGCATGCAGGTCACTTTCAGGCCGCAGACCGTTCACACTGGAGTCGGATATGGGCCACATTTAAGCAATAATGTAAACTGCCAAACAAAAAATCGGATCTAAGGAAAAAAAACAGAATTGAGCATTAAGGTCTGCAGTCTGAACGTAGCCTAAGTTGCTTGTTTGCAGTGGAGATGCCCCATATTATTTTTGGTGCTTGTTTTTCTATTAAGTCAGATAGATTATTTGATGTAGGAAAATGCACAAGGTCTGTTGCCTGCACAGCTTTTAATCTACCAACCTGAAGTAATGCATTGTACATTTAGTGTAACACACACTGTGTGTTGGGTGTGTTTTCATGTGCACATACATTATGCTTATGGTGGTAGACGTGTAGTGGTAGTGGTGGGATGTGTGTGTGTGTGAACTTGAATGACACTGAGCTTATTGTGGGTGTGTACCAGTATACATGTGCAATAAGAAACCCACTGTGTGTGGCCTCCACATAAGTGGGTCTGGATCTGTGTAGTCACTAATACACCAAAGAGAAATAGAGCAACTGCTGCTGAGCCAGCTTAGCGTGGGCAGGACAGGCTGAGGGGTAAGAGAGAGTTCATTAAGAGATTTCCAGGCACCTGAAGTTCATTTGTCTCCCTAAAGCATCAAAACAGGATAATAAGGACAGGGTAGGAGGGAAATGCCAACATCGAGCCATGTCTTCCTCTAACAATTCTCTCCTTTAAATACCAAAGTCCTTTCATCCTTTTCTGCGACTTGTCTCTAAATTTCAATATGAAAAACTTCTAAATATGTTCCAGTGTCAAGGGTTATGCAGGGCAAGGCTGTCTCCTAGCACAATGCAGCAGAGACAAAAATAAAATTACTTTTAAGAAAGTATTTCTATTCAAACCACTGGTCACGTCCTTCTTATGGTCCATTTCACTAGCAAAGACCAGACCATTAACAGATGTGTTTAAATGATTTATTTGTGGAATAAAATGATTGTGTGCAAGGCTTGGAGTTACGGTACCGCTTTGATTTGCTTTTGCGTTGTGGGGAAACTTAGGTGGGAAATCCAACATAGTACCCAGACATGAAGGACCCCCAAAAGCTTCCATTTATTTGAGAGAAGATCTAAGATCTTGGAGAGCTCATGCTCTCTATTAAGTGTTTGGGGATGGCATTGAGGGAGGCCGTGGTGGCAGCTCCAATCCTGAAGGAGTGACCAGAGTAATGGACAGAAGAAATGCCTGAAAAGGAAAGTGTGTGGCGGAAGTGTTGGTGAAACCAGAATCGAATAGCCACTTGACCGGAATGGAGACGAAGAAAGGATCTGTCATGGTTATTCTCAGGATTTCCAGAACTGCAGGTTCTTTGCAAGGGTTTCGAAAGGGTTGGATGCAGACTGACAAAAAGTCTACTCTAAGAGGAAGGCAGCAAGGATTTTGAGCTGGCTCTGAGAAGTAAGGTTATCTGTGGAAGGTTAGTGGCTGGGCTGCCAGTTAGGAGTTTGGAGAAGACGATAATGCTGTTATGGTAAGGGTTTTTGCATTTCAATGCAAACTGCATTTTTATAGCCATGACTGAATAGGAATGGCGGACAAAACAGGGCGTGCTGACAGGATCAAACAATGGGTGTACTGGTCATGAAAGTGGCAGAAACTGTTCCAAACTGACCAGTAAGACAAGAGGGTTGAGAGTGCTATGCTGTTGATGTTGTGGGAGTTAATAATTAGGGTTATTAGGGCAGGATTTACATTTATAGTATCATGGTTGAATATGGTGGAATCTTTGGTGGACTTGTATCTGCATAGGGGGCCAAGCTTCTAGACTTCTGGAAGAGAAATTAGAAAAAGAGTCAACGATGGCATTGGACCGGGAACATATTGTGAGTGCCAGTTTAGGCAGCACATGAACAGCATGATGGATGAGGTGTTGGAGCAAACATTGTTTATTATTTCCATGGCTGTGAGGTTGTCAGAGTATGACGATGAACTTGCGGGAACATTAGTAGCCCCTATTATGAGGTAGATTTCAAAAACAGTGGAGCAAGTGACCGGGCACACACTTGCGAGCTCTGGAGGCCATTCTGCATTGAACCATCTTCCATTGTAGAAACCCCCAAAACAGGCAGAATGAGCAGCATTGGTGTACAGATGGATGTTGTGTGTGTAAGTCAGTTGTTCGTTGTGGAAGAAGTTAATCCCATTCTGGTTGGCATGGAAATTGAGCCAAAGATGGAGTTCGGCATGGCATGACTGTCCAGGGAGAAGGGATGGAAGAAGCAATTGATAGCAAGTGAGAGATAAAAGCTTGCCTTTGGGGAATAATGCGTAGGGGGAATTCAATTCTCATGTTGAGGTATGATGTAGGATGCTTGTGCTGAAAGCCCTGATGAAAGGTGGAGGCCCTGGAATTCTAGTGTTGAAAGACTTAAACTTTGCTTTTAGTTGGTGGCCTTTCTGCTGTCTTGAACTGACCTGTTTTAAAGGTTCAGTGTGTAAGTTTTAGTCGCCTCTAGTGGTGAGGTGGCTCACTGTGCATTCACTTGCTCCTTGGAAGAAATAAGTTTTTAAATAAAATCTTTTCACTCTAATGGCAATTCAGTGGTAAAAAAGGTTGTACATTATATCAATTTACAACAAAAACGCTGTGAAATCTGTCAACATATGGTGCTCTTTTAATATATATTATATAATATACTACTACCCATGGCAAAGTTGTTTTTAATTTGTGTCTTCTTATGTATCTTTCTGTATGCTTCTTTATGTCCCATATACACTTTATACTTCTTTTTGTAAAAAAGATTTAAGGAGGAAAAAATATTCATTGTCACTGCTCACCCCTCCATTTCCAAGGACAGAGGAGAAGCTATGGTGGCCGACACAGTTTGTTGGCTCTTGTGCTAAATAATACATGTACTACTACTACTACTACTACTACTACTTCTTCTGCTTGTTTTTTGGACGTATTCAATTTAGTGACGAAATGCACTCTGTAAAGCAGTTTGTCTGTTTGGGCTACTGTAGAAACATGGTGGCCGACATGGTGGCTGGTCGCAGTGTATATTATACTGCATTTCTGTTAATAGATCCTCATAAATATTACACACTGGACCTTTAAAGCAATGTAGATTTCAAAATATGAACAATAGTATTTGACCACCGCGTTGTTCCATTGTTGTACTTGGTCTGTTAATGTTACACACATTAATACATACAATGACATACAAACATACACTTTGATTTTAAACCATGTCCAACAACACCTTCAAAATTTTGCAACATACAATTTAAAAAATGCAGCAGGTGAACAGATTTAAAGCATTTGACCTAGACCTGAAAATCTGCCACTGTCTGCATCTAGCCACTGCATAATTAATGGGGTGTAATTATCATTTAGTTTTTGTTCCTGGCTTCCCTTTCTCAATGTACTTTTGCATCTGTGTGTGCATTCTAGCCCCTGCGTTGCACACGGCCGGTGCTAAGGCTAATAAATATGCTCTTATAATCCTGCTGCTGGTGTCATCCAAGTGTCACTCCTAGACATAAGGCAGGGTGACAGTGGGGCGCCCCTTGCAGTGTGTGTGTGTGTGTGTGTGCTTAATTTGACTTTGCATGGATGAATGCATGGGTGTGAGTTTATCTTCTGTGCATGCAAATGTGCGGGTTTATTTGTGTGTGTGTGTGTGTGTGTGTGTGTGTATCCTGCATTGTGTGGTGTGCACGTCTGTGGGACTGATTAAGACACACTCTTCTCTGGTGTGGTGGGACACCTGGTCTTAGTGGGAAAATGGGCTGTGGGCCACCAGGGTACAAAGAGGGTAGGAAGAGAGAGAAGCGGGGGAGGCAAGAGGGAGGCAAGGTGAACTACAGGGAAACACTGTCATCCACTTCCGCACCAAAAGGACTTTTAATTTAGCTACGGTCGGATTAGACCAAGGCACATGGCATAGGTGGAGAGACACATTGCTGCCAAGCTATTAGGTAACCCCGAGTTGGTAAAGTGACAACACATAAATAGATATATTGTATGACCACACATATACACACACAAAGATACTTGCAGGTCTCTTGAAGAACCATAGGACAACAAAAACAAGCATGTGTATTTAGGACATAGGCATTTTGACCTATGTTGAATCCAAGTGGCTCTGAAATCAAAAGCTAAAGTAACATACTCTGTGTCAGAACAGCTAATATTTCAGCTGATTGCTTTAATTTAAAATTCAAATAAAACATTTCTAAAAAGCTGCATTGTGAAATTGCCTGCAAAGGCAGGTCAAACAAACGTGTACATTTATTGAGGACTATGCTCTTGTACACAAACTGCAGTGTAATGTTTGGTTATGTCCATGTGGGCTCTCCACCCAGAGTGCATTACATGAACTGAGTCATAAAAACAAAGAACAAATGCAGATACAGTATTAATTCCACTAATAAGTCTTTTGAGCGCCTTGTGTTGTGCCACATTAAATCCATCACTGACCAACTCCTGGACTCCCTGCAGTTTGTCTACAGAGCCAACAGGTCTGTAGATGATGCAATAAACATGGCCCTTCACTTCATCCTCTGGCACCTGGACTCCCCAGGAACCTATGCCAGGATCCTGTTTGTGGATTTCAGCTCTGCTTTCACCATCATCCCGGCCCTGTTGCAGGAAAAGCTCTCTCAGCTGAACGTGCCTGACTCCACCTGCAGGTGGATCACAGACTTCCTGACAGACAGGAAGCAGCACATGAAGATGGGAAAACATGTCTCTGACTCCAAGACACAACACCGGTTCACCTCAGGGCTACTTTCTTTCCCCTCTGCTCTTCTACCTGGATACAGCTGCACCTCCAGTCACCAGTCCGTCAAGCTCCTGAAGTTTGCGGATGACACCACCCTCATTGGGCTCATCTCTGGTGGGGATGAGTCCGCCTACAGGTGGGAGATTGACCATATGGTGACCTGGTGCAGCCAGAACAGTCTGGAGCTCAATGCTCTGAAGACCATGGAGATGGTCGTGGACTTCAGAAAGAGCACAGCCCCACCCTCCCTCATCATCCTGTGTGACTTCCCCATCGCCAGTGTGGACTCCTTCTGCTTCCTGGGCACTATCATCTCCCAGGACCTCAAGTGGGAGCTGAACATCACCTTCATCACCAAAAACGACCAGCAGAGGATGTACTTCCTGTGGCAGCTGAAGAAGTTCAGCCTGCCAAAGTCAGTGATGGTGCACTTCTACACCGCCATCATTGAGTCCATCCTCACCTCCTCCATCACCATCTGGTACACTGCTGCCACTGCCAGGGACAAAGGCAGGCTGCAGTGTATCATTCGCTACGCAGAGGAGGTGATTGGATTGGATCTTCCATCACTTCAGGACCTGTACGCCTCCAGGACTCAAGCAGGAAAGATTGCAGCTGACCCCTCCCATCCTGGACATAAACTGTTTCAAACTCTCCCCTCTGGCAAGAGACTGCGGTCCATCAGGACCAAAACCTTTCGCCACAAAAACAGATTCTTCCTGTTTGCAGCTAGCCTTATTAACAAGGCCCAGGTCCCCCACTAACACTCCCCCCTTTCAAATAACACAAATGTCTCTGCAGATCTAAATTTTACTTCAGTTTATATCATGCACAAACCTGGCACATTGCACATATTTGTTGTTAATTGTTAATCGTTGTTATATATATTTATATTTTGTCAATTTATATATTTAGGTTCACAACCTTTTCTTCCATTGCAATACGTCTGCACAACACAAACATGTAAATATATGCCACATTGTTCTTTCTCTGCAAATAGTTGCATTATTTTTCTCTATTCTTTTATTATTCTCATAAAACTTGCATTTGTTTATTCCATATTTATTTATTTCTACATTTATTTATGTCAGCTATGTGTCTATCACCAAAGCAAATTCCTCGTATATGTAAAACACTACTTGGCAATAAAGCTCCTTCTGATTCTGATTCCAATCACACAAGAAACATATTTCTAGTGTAATAAAACAAACAATCAAAAGTATTTTGGTTCCACCATAAAATGTGTTTCTTTTTCACCACTGCTAGGTATGTTGCTTTTTCATAAAGGCACCACTTTATATCCAGTTCCCTCTGTGACTGAATAAAAAGAACTAAGGAGAATAGTATCTCCACTCTAAGACATAATTTGACTAAGATAACCAACAGAAAACCTTAACATAACAGCTGCAGTAAGTGGAGTATTGCTTTAACATGGTCATCAATTGTTAGAATTGTTAGTGTGCATGGTAACAAGCTGCAGATTTGGGGTCTGTATAGCCAGTGGACAACTGTGATACATGGCAATGGCTGAGGACAGTGTAAAATAGAGATCAGGCCAGGACACAAGTACAGACAGAGTGCATAAGGTTCAGTGTAGATTCACACACACACACACACACACACACACACACACACACACACACACACACACACACACACACACACACACACACACACACAGGCACACACATCAAGTAAACATAAAAAAGCCTGAGGCAGCTCGCAAGAATGAAGTAACAAAGCTAAGCAGGAATGGCAGTTTCCTTGGTGTCTGCTTAGACTTAAAGTAATTGCCGCATGTCTGTCATTGCAGACGAAGGCGAGGAAAATGTCTTCCTCAGTTGCTCCCCTGCCTGTTTTGTTCGTTGCACTTGTGTAAAGTGGGAGAAAATAAGTGTCATTCAATGAATGCAGCTATTCTTCCCATGACAGCTTCATATCTGTGAGTTTGGGGGAGGCCACCCCAAAATCCTCCTTTCTATTGGTAACGCCATTGACAGGGTGCTAAAAAAAGGCCCCACCTCTTTGTCCAAGCTTGGGTAAGCACACACACATATATAGACATGCTCACACACCTACGTCCCACTCTAATAAGTTTTTACACACCCACTCAACAATGCACAAGGACTAACATTCACACACACACACACAGACAAATGCACAGAGAGAGTAGTGAAGGGTGCATGTGCTGAGTGAATGGATGCCCTTTTTAACCCTGCTCAGCAAGTGTCCCTGTGTTAATACAGCTGATCAGATGGCTGAAGAGAAACAGAGAGACAGAAAGAGCACGACAGAAACAGAGATGCTGCTGAAGAGTGGAGGGCAGAGTGGGACTTTCCTATATTCTTACAACTATACCTGTCTGTCTGTCAACCTGTCTGACCCTGTTCACAATTACTCTCGAGCTCCCTCGCCCTCACTTTCATATGCAGCAGGCAAATGGGTCAGTTGCCATGGTAACAACTGAGAGGCCAGGGATCTTCTAGTCTATTAAGAAAAGTGGGGGAAGTCGTCCCCCCCCACCCCACATACACACTCATTTAACTAAACAGCGTTGAGAAAAAGGGTGCGAGGGGTTATACTGGGTGGGGGGGGATAGGTGATGATTATGATAACACACACACACGCGCACGCGCAAACTTAAATAATAAGTCAATCTATAAACTGAGTCTTCCCAAGAATCAACAACATCAGTTGTTAAGTGACAATGTCCTTCAGTGGTAGTAGTATTTACGTGGGGATCTGAATATTGATCATTCTATTATTATTCTAAAGAGCATGAACAAACAATGTATTTTGTTGTTTAATTTGGAGGACTTGTTGTTATACATTTGTTGGTTATAAAAAAAGAAATGCAATGTAATGTCTTCATACAAAGACAGTGCAGGAAAAAGCTAATCATGACAACGGTGACAAAATAATTAATTAAAAACATAAAACACCTCAAGTTTTGACCCAGTCCTCTTGACAACTACAAATGTTGTTTTATATAACCTGGGTCACTTGTTTTGACCTGCTGCACATCTCATTTAAAAATCGGAAGAGGAATCTCAGGTTTGGTGAATCACTCACTTGCAGTCTTACTACACTTGTTTTGATTGGCGAGGTTTTTGTTTTTTTGCCTACAAGTTGTACTTACGGTGTTAACTTATAAGAATACACTGGAATTTCTCTATATAAAAAGTTTGGAAACTGCTCAATGCATAACACAAAAGGTTGTGACCTTTTGACCTCTCCGAGAACCTAAAGCCCACTAGTTTTCTTGTACTTCAGAGGTAGTCCCGCTGATGGTGCACTCCCTTGGATATTTTAATAATCAATTAAATATTAAAACACTGTACTGAGATGTTGAGTAAAGGAAGTAAGCGACAGGAATGGACAGCTGGGCTATACAAGGGACACAAAACAAGAGACAGATAGAGTTTTTGGGTATTCTTTTGAGTTTTTCCACTGATCCATAACTCACAGACTATTATTAATGCAAACTAAAACACAATCCATACATGTTAATATGCAAGAGATTTGACTATAACATGTTTTCAAACATGTCAGCTCTGTTCATTGAAGCAGGGCCCGCCAAATCAAACCTGGGGAGCAGCCATGACTGGTCCTTGACATTACCTGAGATTATTGTATTGTATAATGCTCAGTGGCAGAGAGAGCGCAAGAGAGAGAGAGAGAGACAGAGACAGAAAGACCCCTGCGGCACACACCCTGACGTGTATGTTACGCTCTATTAAATTAGCATGAGTCCAATATTAAAATAATAACATTTACCTCCACAATAAATGCTTTGGGTTCCAAAATCAATACCTCTACCCTCTAATGCCAAAGTATCATTACAAATAATAAGAGCAAAGTTGTTGCATTATATTGAGTATTAAAAAAAAACTCAGAAGGGCATGCACGTATTATAGATTAAATTATTTCATTTGAAATGTCACAGATTCCCATAGGAGTTAATAGTGTTACATTGTTAATGTGTTTTTGTTTAGAAGGGGAGTTGATGACAAAGAAAGCAAAAGGCAACACTGTGATGATGATAATGTAATGAAAATAGAAAAGACAAAACATTCGCACACAAGTATGTGCTCTCCGTGGTTATTACACAATACTATTACTGAAATCTGTCTTTTCAAATTTAAGTTTTAAGACTGAAAAAAAGGAAAAGAAAACTCAAGGCAAACATGCTAAGTAAAGGTTTACCTTGGGCTTAATTGCTCGATCGACATATCCTTCATAAGCACAATCAGAGTAATAAAGGCACTAAAGGCTCATATCTCTCTGTATCCACAAAGCAAGCCTATTAGTATACACTAATAAAAACACAACTACTTCACACAGCAAATCAGAGAGAAAGAATAATTGATAAAGACACACAAATTAATTTATGAAATAACAAGGACCTAAAAATGTTGGAGTGGAGTGATGATTGTATCATCTTTGAGTTGATAGAGTCGAGTCTAAAGATGAGAACAGAATGATAGGGAACTAATACAGCTGAATTCTGAGGAGCCCTGTCATGCTGTCTATGGCCTTATTGGATGAGTCACTCTCAAGGTACTCAGTCTCCATTCAGAGCATGAATCAATGGCTCCTGATTAGATTTCGGGGGGTTACTATACTGTTTTTGTTTGTTGTGACATCTTCCCTCGCTTTGTGAGGTCTCCATGCTCCTGCCTGACAAAGGCGCCACCTCCTCCGATGGCGGAAGGGAGAAGTGGGGAGACAGGAACTGGGGGAGGGGGATTATTGAGAGGGACTGTCAAGGCTGTTTCTTGTCGTTGCTTGTTGTGTTGTGTTCCACTGTGCTGTTGTCTGCAGGCATAAATGTAGGCTTTTGTGCTTTCATATATCAAACATCATATGTTTGTGACCATGTGGCGGCAACACATTTCTAGTCATGGAGCACAATTTGTTAAATATGTTTCAGCAGAGAGAGTGTGTGTGTCTGGTCTAAAAAGAAACTTGATAAATTTTTTCTCTGTATGTCTATTCCTGGATGTTTCTGCTACTATTACTTCCTATTTTGTTCCTGCCACTCTGCTCTATTCAGCAGAAAAATTGAGAAATTAAAGAAGAACATTACAGAAAGGTAGACATCTGGAAGTGATAAAGGCTCCAAAGTTTCCAATATTCAGCATGCTAGAAAATGCAAGTCAAAATGACATCCTGTCTTGTGATAGCCACTTCAAATAATGAAAGTCCGAACTAGAAACTAAATTGAATGAAAGCAGCTCACTGCATGCCTCACTCTTCCCCTGCTTGAGTCACATGTAAACCTCTAAGCTGTTCAATGCATGTTATCCTGCAAAATCTTCAGTAAAGGAAATTTATAGTGAGAAATATTTACCAGAAGCTGTTTGAGAAAATGCATCCCACTGCATTCCAGCCAAGCCAAGGCCAAGCCTCATAGCCATCACAAGCAAACTGCCTATGTGATAAGGGGCTGAAAGAATCCGATAAGCTCTAAATCTAAACAGGGCCAAAGCATCTGCCTTAATAATAAATGTGCCATGCTAAAAGGTTACTTGAACTGCCGAATTTAAATTTAATTGAGGCTGTGTGTTGAATAATTAATCTTTTTCCCAGGGAACACAAGGCGCACTGGACAAGCCAATGCTGGGAGCCCAGAGAGAGAAGGAGAGGGAGAGAAAGCGAGGCAAAGATGGAGGGAACACAGCGAGGAGTGCTGCGCCAGCCCACGCCACCATCCCATGAACCCTGCCAGAGCGCGACCCACTATACAACACAGTCAGGGCATGATGTCATCCACCACATCATCACCCTGGTAACCAGCCTACGTGCTCGTGTTTGTGTGCAGAAGGGAATAAAGAAATCAAGCTTTCAACAACTAAACACAAACAGGAGAGTGTGAAAAAGGGCAAAGCCAAAAAAAGAGAAATCAAAGCATTAGCAGGAAGAAAAGCACCACGAGATGATGGTTAGGATTTTTGTTGTTATTACTGTTGTTGTTGGGGTACAAAGCAAATATAAAGAGAATCGTTTAACGTCTGTCTTTAATATTTGTATCAGTTTGCCCCCCTCTCTTTCTCCTCCTCCTCCTCTCCTTCCTCTGTAGGTATTTCACTTGGAGGCGTCTCTTTAGATCTGTGCCTTTTAATGCTGACTGCCGCAAATCTTTTGAGGCCGACTACAAAAGCAAGCTGGCAGTAAACTTTTCCCCCTGAAGGAGAAAGAGAGGAGCGCTGTTTGGGATAGCTCTACTCTGGGGAATCTCCTCCCCGATACGGGCTGATCTAAGGACGCCTCTGCCCCTCCTCTGCCCCGACTGGCCCCCGAACACACACACCTGCAACAGAAAAGAGCTTGTGTGTGTTTAGCGTGGCTACATGTCAACTTTGTTTGGTCTGTGTAGATGAATACGGAAGCATGCTTTTATGTATTGTTGTTGCTTTTTTATGATGTGCCTTGCTGCATGCAGTACAGCACATTGCATATGTTAACACAATATTGCGCATATTCGGAGTGATTTTATTGCAACAGTGCTGTCAGGCTGCACTGCCGTCTGCCCTGGCAGCAGCAGCAGCAGTCCTGGTTTTCTAGGTTTTTTCCCTCTCTCTCTCTCTCTCTCTCTCTCTCTCTCTCTCTTCCTCCCATCAGCCCTCTCTGGGTATAAGGCACCTCCCCTCCATTGTTGATCTAACTCTGGGCTCTACATTGCTGAGGTAGCGGATTGTGGTGGAGAGATGCCTCTGTCAGGAACGTGCTTATCCTCTCGCTCTAGCCACCCCCTTATACATAAAATATCAAACATCTGAGGGACAATATGCTGACCTGCTGTGACCTCCACACATGCGTACGCACACTAGAGGGACACACACACACGGGCATGCAGATGCACACACACACTGGAAAACAGAGACACACACAAACACACACAGGCGCGTGCACAGATGAATCTGGCATACAGTGACATACACACACACAAATGCTCAGAGAGCTCAAGTCGGCTCACCTCCCCCACTCGTACGTGCCTTGACTTTTTTCCATCACCACCGCATCCCTCAGATGATGTATTTGCGACATCTGGCGGCGTTCTGTATATTCATGGGTACCAAGATACAACGTGTATAGGAGGGAGAGAGAGAGAGCTAGGGAGCGAGAGGAAAGAAAAAGAGCCACGTTTGGCTGAGACGGCAGAGCAACTGAGGGAAAGGAAGACAAAAAAAAGAGCTGGGTAGAGCAGGGGAAAGGACCCCTAATCAGGGGGACATAGACGGACGGATTCATTGGCAAATATACTATGAGTTGTGCGCCATAAAGCCGAAAGCGCCTCGAATACCACAGCAAAAGGCTTGGGTACCCCCTAGTGGGCGCCCAGCAGCAATCTGGCCGTTTTGGCGTTGTGGGGGTGTGGGGGTGTGGCGGTGCTGCGGTGGGCTGCCATGAATCCATAAGGGTCAGAGGTCAGTCTTCTTGAGTTGCAGTGACATCATGACAATGGGACACTTCTAGAGCCTCAGAAACACAAGCTGATCCATTCTGCTGAGGCTAAGGCACCAGGCCCCTCTTTTCCCACACATTCACACCCTCTGCCAGACAGGGAGAGAGGGAGTGAGAGAGAGAGAGCAGAGGGGTGAATGTGTAGGCCTCACCCCCACTCTCCCACCCCCATCTCTCTTTCTTTCTCTCCCTCTCTTTCTTTCAGGGGCTAGATTAAAAGAGATGGCTTAATTCTGTCTAATTATCTACCCTTACCCTCTCCCTGCATCCTCCCCCTCTTTTTTTTTTCTCCCTCTCCCTCTCTCTATATCTCAGTGTGTGGATACTAATTAGCTGATGTGAATTGTATCTACTATACAAATAGACTGCACAATTATGTGAAAAATGATATTCCTGCCTTTTAAAATACTACACATTTGTACCACCAGCATGAACTTGAAATGTTTCTTTTCCCCAATGAGGCAATACAGAAACAATCCAGAAGTGTAACTTGTCTTTGCTGTGGACCCATCTATGCTATGATACCATGACTGATGATATTCATCACACATTATCAAATTGCTCAGATAATTGCAAGACATAAGGGGAAAGCCTGGTGTAAATGCCCAAACCACTGAACGGCTATGTCGACTAAACCTACAGCATTACTGCAATCTTGACATTAGAAAAACATTTGATTCATCACTCTAACTCTATTAGCTCAACAATAAACAGTACATTTTCACTCACATGTTCATTGGCTTTATGTAATAATACTGCAATTTCTGTGTAAGTGTGTTTGAATGTAAGTGTGCGGTACTGCATGCACGTTACATAAGCAGAATTCACATTAATGAGATCATACACTGGTGTTGAAAGTGCTAATTAGTCGCCGGGCTGAGGGTGAGGAAACTAGGCGAGGATCCTAGTGACTCCAACCATTGTTTCTTAATCCCCTCCACACATTCATAATTCATTCCATCATGGACGGAGATGATACAGCAGCGCTCGTTTTGTCTCTTTTTCTTTCTCTCTGGTTGGGGAGATGATCATTTTCTCCCCTTCTCTCTTTCCTTCTTGCTGTGAGGTTTCACTGCGATCATAATAAAATGTGCGAGCGAGGGATGTTCGCCTCGGGACCCAGCTGTCGGGCCACTTTGACAGCTTCATTTGTGGTGCTGTTCTTTGATCCTTCCTGTCACTGACATCCAACGCCACTGAACATACATTTGCCCCCCAACCCAAATAAATAAATAAGTACTGAACTGAGCAGCACAGAGCCAAGTGAGGCGAGTTTTTCAAGCTAGTTGGCTACACGCACTGTGAACTAGCTTGCTTCCACCCCCTTTGCTCTCCCCTCCACTGCAGCGATGCATCGACACCCCCAGGGCTGATCCCTTTGTAAATGCTCCCTGACACACACACACATACACACAAACAAACACACCAAACACACACACAACCCTGTACAGAAATAACAGTAGAATCACTCCCAACACCAACACCCTTTGCATAAAGTGTATATTCCCAAAGTGCACCATTACTGCGTGGAAGAGAGTAAGAAAGAGAGGTGTTGTTAAGATATGAAGACTGAGGTGCAACACTAAACAAGAGACAGAAAAATACAGATACACCTGGTATAATATACGGGTTAGGTTGCGGTACAGAAAAGAACAGATAGCAGGAGGGTGAGCCGGAGGGGGACTGATTATGATCGGTGCTGTCAAGTCTGAGATGCTGAGATGACAGATATATCAGCCATATCTGCTCTCGGTGATACAGATACAGACAGACAGATATCAGCCCACACTGGCCTCCCACTGCACGGACGCAACCACCTCAAGACGATGTGATGAGCCAACAGTATCCAGTGCTGCTACTGTATGTCAAATGACTAGATTGAAAAATGGGCTTTCAAGAAATAAGTTATCATAGTATTAAATTTCTTATGTTATATCTTGTCAACGTCATGCTTGTGTTAAGGAAGAGCAACACTAAAATCTTAATGGATAACGGATAAGACATTGGCTTTTGGAATGTTGAAATACACACATACAACTTGCCATCAAACAACTAAACATGAAAACAAACATTCAAATATAAAATTTCTCCATAAAAATTTCTCTAATATGTTATAATGATCAATTACAGCTCAACCCCTGGAAATACCATTTAGTTGTGGGTATGTATCTGCACATTTGGTAGTTAGTCACTCGTCAGCTACCTTTCTGCTATTACTGACACTTAAGTGCACTTGTGTTAACATATACAACACAGTGAATATACCAGTAGGAGATAATCCCGTCTCCTAGAAGTTATGTATACTACTTAATTGCAACAGCGAATTTGTTTTAACGTTTCAACATCATGAGAAAAGATTGGTAATGTACTTATCTGCCAAGTTGCAAAATGTTGATTCTGAATGTAAATGTTCAATAACAACACATATATATATATATATATATAGTTTCCCCTCCAATAGCTCTTGCTTATTGCACCTAAACTGTTTTATGGTTATGTTAAGGCACTCCCAGCACATGGTAAAGGTTCGGAAGAAAGCATAGTCTTGACTTAACATTGAAATAGTCATCAGTGACATGAAGCACGAGAAAGGACATGTTTACTTTATTAACATGTAACAGTAACCACAATCTTTCCCTTTGTCCTATGCTTTATATGCCCAACATCCACCACCCTACCAGATGTGTGCGGTACAAAAGTGTATAACTTCATTCGTTAGAAAAAAATCCCCATCAACATAACTCTAGCAGCAATTATGTTTCACTTTAAATGTAATAGGCAAAACAAATTAACAGTACATAAGCGTGATTTCTGGGAGATAGGGATTGAATGAGAATGCAATAAGAGATGTGAAAGAGCAGACTCCCTTGTATGACTGAACCCTGCTTCATATATATATATATTTTCCCCCTAAAATGCCTCGCTCCCAATCTTTTTCATTTGCAACTGAACAGTAGGATTTGGATGCATGCAAAATAATGCGTTTTTTTCAGTGTTGTTACCACAAATGCTTTAGATGTCTTCACAATTATTCAAAAACATTTGTATTCCTAAAATCCACTAAAACAATAACCACACCACACTTAGGAATGACTAACTTTCAATCAAACCATGCATCATAAATTCATTGTATCATGTATTATTTCACATACACTCAGATAGATATGAATGTAGTGTACATGTAGAAGAACCTTCTTGAAACATCTTTACTGCTGGCATGCTCTGAAATTATCGCAAGCATTTTGACCTTTCCTGCAGGCATGTGGGCATCAACACTACATACCCTACATATACTCTCAGTGGAGGTGGGTCGGCTTCCACAAGACACAACCAGGAAAAAAGAAAAGAAAAGAGATGTTTGGCTCAATTTTCACTCACTGGGATTTTTTACTTAACTATCTCAGAATTTCATTGTGTGTGTGTGTGTGTGTTCGGCCCAACTTTCACTCACAGTAAATTTTTACTTAAGTATCTAAGAGTGTGTGTGGGTGCGTATTACTCATGTTGTGGGGACATAAATCTATTTACACATGGAGACTCACCTACCCTTTTTGGACCGGTTAGTTAGGGTAAGGTTAGGTTTAGGTTACAGTTAGGTTAAGGTCAGGGTTAGGGCAAGTCTGAGAAACAGAAAAGACAAGAGCAGGAAATGAGGATGAGAGGGAGAATGGAGTTGAGTCACCTTTAAACTTTCACTCCTTTTTTAGATGTGTGTTAGTACTGGATAGAGAGCTGGTGGAAGGCTATATGGAGAGCGCCGGAAGAGACTCACCTTGAGAGGAAGAGCTGGAAGGAGGGTGAAACCTCCAACATCCAGACTCCTTCATGAGACTGTGTGATAAGTAGGGAATGGATAGATACCTGTAAGGCGCATATGAAGGATAGCGGAAACAGAAAGGCCACAGAGTGAGACTAACCTTGAGAACAGTGAGGGGCAGAGTGAAGGTCTACCACATGGTGATAAGAAGGGCTCTTTTAAAGGGCTGGAGGAGGAACACTCAGACAGGAGGGCTAGGCAGGCTGACTGATTGCAAGGTACAGCCCAGGGGTCACACTCTAACTCAGTGAGGGTAGAGACACTGGACACACATGCATACACACACATACCAGGCTCATAAGACCCACCCATTCACACAAAAACATCAACTTGTCCATTCTCTCACACACACACACACACACACACACACACGAATGCTCTATACCCCTCTGACCAGCTCTTCATCATTACAAGTCAAACTCAAGATGAAGAGAAGACAGATTACAAAACAGATGGAGTGATAGGAGGCCAGATAGGAAGAGACAGGACAGGGAGACTCGACAGTAATCTAAATGTCCTTTCCTATGATTGTCATTGGCATTCTTATAGACTGGCATGTAGCAGTACAATATGTCAAATATTACCACTCACCGCTCAGTCTGCTGTAAAGGGTAGCCCTGTTTCCATAATGTCATAAGGAAAAAACATCTAAAAAAGATGCTTCCAGCATGCCTAGGTCCTGCATCCAAATAATCCATCAGGATCACTAAATGTCTCCAGTGGCAAATTCAATCAAACAGACTGTTCTTAACAGTCATGACAAAGCAAAGATACAGAGGAAAACAAATGTGTTTTTTTTTTTCAAGAAAACGAAGGAGAGAAAGAATTGATTCCTGTAAAGGCAATTCACCTCAGAGGAAAATTTCCAAAGCTTTGCCTTTATGTTTCTTTTTTTTTTTCTTTCCCCTCTTTCCTTTTTCTTTGTCTTCTGTCAAAAACAACTTGGGCTAACATCGCAAGCTGTCACATCAAGGCCATCCCCTGCATCGCACAAAAGGGAGAATTCTGCAGTTGGATGGAGCGGCAAAGCTCTCAGACACCCAACCAACGTTTACACACACATGAGGTGTAAAGACTGGGAAAAAGAGGCTTTTTCTATTTGAACCAGAGTTTGTGCCCTGAGGACAAACCCATTATAGCACAGTGAAGGAAGTTTTCCATGCAATAACTGAACAAATAGATATCGATGAAATGCTCGGGGTAGTAGGAGATCTAAATTCCAACCTTTTGATATTTAAAAACAATGCACGAATTTTAAGAGTTGTTCTTCTTCCACCCTAATGATGACGGTGTCACATGATTGTTATCCGTTAGATACAGTACATTAGGTAAGAATGTCTTGATTATCAACCAACTCTGAACATAGCTACATTGTAGCTGCAACATGATCACAACCCAGTGCTATAACAGAGTCTTTCATCATGTTTGAGTGGACGCACACACACACACATAAACACACGCACAAACACACACACTTTCAACATCAGCAAATGCTTTCAACCATTAACATCATAGAAGCCAGATAAGTGTGCCCCCTCTTTTGCAACAACCACTGGGGAGGTGAGAGGCCTTGTAGTCAACATGCTGAAAGACTACTCAGTGATCAAAGACTCAGAAAAACATGACCCATGATGGTTTCTCTGAGAAGATAGGGGAGAGGGGGAGCCAGAGCAGGTAAAAGGAGAAAGAGTTGAAAGAAAAAGAGTAAAAATCCACAAAGGTGGGGGAAACAGAGAGTGTGAGGCACGGGGAAGGGAGAAAGCAAGCACACATTTACCATTTGAATTGCCACAGAGAGACAGCCTACCTGGTTACCACATTTTTGCTATCTGGCTTGCTTAGATAATAATTAGGGTTGGGCATAAAACAATTGTTCTGAATTGGAACAGGTTTTAAATTAATAATAACTGCGGGTTTGCTGCAGAATTTTGCTTTTTGATTCCTGAGAATGAAGTTTGGACCTATTGTGCTTCCATCTGCATCGCAGGTTCTACATGCATCGATGCATTTGTTTAATCCGGCTAGTGCAGCTACTATTGTGCTGAAAAGTGTGGCTAAGCAGCCAAATGTAAACATCACAGAGAGGAAGTTGTTCTGACATGCGGACATATTTATTGCAGCATGGTATGAGAATGCAATGGTTTTTGTTACCCATGTCAAAGCCGTAATGCCATCTTAGCTAATGCTGGTTCATCCATCCCCTTTTTTTGCCAACTCAAACAATAGTGTAATGAAAATTGAGGAATCAATTACACTTGATCGTAATCAATAAGCACAATCTGAATCAGAGTCATTAAAATCGAAACAATACTCAACCGTATATTAAATATTTAGGTAGTGAAAGCATGTGAAGGCAGGAAAACGGGCTGTATATAAGGGTAAAAGAGGACAGTGATGAGAGCCAGTCACTGGGAGAGAAAAGCAGAGGAGATGAGAGGCTGAAAACAGGGGGTTGATTCCAGTTGTAGTGTCTGCTCTGGCTGTCTATAGATTTGTCAAGACAAGTGTCAAGACAAGTGCAACTCTGTGCTTACCTGTAATGGCACAGGGGCAGGAGGGCGGGACAGGCTATTTCAGTAAAAGTGTGTCTGAGTAGGTCTAAGTGTTAGTGTGTGTGTGTTATTGCATGTGTGTATTCATCTGTGAGACACGAGAAAGAAAAAGAGAGAGAATGATGAAGAAAGGCAAAGAAAAAGTGGAAACAAGTGTAGAGAGAGCTCCTGAACAAAAGGTGGAGGCGCAGAGAACAAAGATGACCGCATTAGAATATGAATCCAGGGCCTTGGGCACTCTTGGCACTTAAAGAGCCCCTAAAGTCAAGTGTCAACTATTATGTGTCATCAGTGGTGACACAGGGTCACAGAGCAGGACAGATGAGGTCAGCAACGGTGCTCAACCTCTCTCTCAACATGCACCATTAAACAGTCCCACAGTGTCCAAAAAAAGGACTGGCTGTCATTTGGGTGGAAAATAAGCTTTGCACTGACAAGAACATCTATCCAGATTTTTACACAGGATTTTCTTGTACAGGATGAAACACTGTCACTGATATTCAATTAGGTGAACAGAGTCAATATTTGCATAGACACATTCAGCTAATGATATATTTTACATAATATGTGCATTAAAGCCGGTAACATTCACCAATGTACCTCATTTCCTCCGATTAACTATCAAACAGGTACAAATAAAACAGGCAACACGCTGAATGTATAAAATGCTTCAGTTGTTTGCTGCTAAACCAGCTCTGTAATTACCTGAAGGATGTTTTAATTGTCGCATGTTCTACTCTTAATATTAGTCAACGCTTAGCAGCTCTCCAAGTGAGATTGATTGGATAAATCAGTCGGAATTATGGGAAAACAGGAGGCCTGCCAATCAGCGATGTGTGAGTGAGTTTGTGTGTTTTCAGCATGTGTGTGGCTGGGGACATGCCAGTGCATGAGCACATGTACATGTTTGTTGTGATGTGTGCGTATCGATGTGTGTGTGTGTGTGTGTGTGTGTGTGTGTGTGTGTGTGTGTGTGTGTGTGTGTGTGTGTGTGTGAGTGAAAGTATATAGGGCTGACAGCTGGGCTTGTTCAAAAGGCTTACCGAGCATTCTGCCTGTTTGGGAAGCAACAAGCGCACTGTCTATCTGAACAGGGATCTAAAACCTGTGTCAACAGCATAGTACAACTGGTGTAAACAGCCACTGAGTCAACATGCTATCATTAACATACCAATGGAGTATCAGCTTTGATATATTTTAGTGTAAAATGCTGCAGTATGAGAGACAAAAAGGTGACAAAAACTCAGCGGTACTGGTCACAGGTCAAAAAGTGAGTGTTAATAAAGACTAACACTCCAATTTAGCAGCAGAGTTGGGAAGTAAATGTGTGTTTTGTGGGTGCCTGTGCATTGTGGTAGTATGTATGTAGGCAGGTACTGTGTTTGCAATTGGCTTGCATGTGTCTGTATCGGATGCCAATGTGAGTACACGGGTATGATGCTACACTCTGTGTGTTTGTGTGTGTAGACATGTGTGTCAGTCCATCAGCATGTCGGCGTCACAGCCCTTCACTAAGTCCCAGATTAACAGTGACAGGCAGAGATCCCTCTAATTATCTCTTCCTGGACCACATGCAAATGGCAGAGCCACACGGAGAGCAGCGATTGGCTGGGGCAGCCTGGGTGCCGCCGACAGGCTAATGAGCCTGGCGACAGGATAGAACCTCGTGATGTACCAAACCGTCACACAGCTTCACACAGGAGGGCTTGCACACACAGACATTATGTTTTAGGCATTTAGCTGATGCCCTTTTTGAGAGTGACACACACTGGATGAGTGTTGAGAGGCAGAAAGTCTTGCAAAAATACATGAACATGATATTTGGCTGCTGCCAGTAATAAAGTTAAGCTCTCACCCTTTTTTGCAGAGGAATGACCTCTTTAACCCTTATGCTACAATGGTTCACGCATGTAAATAGACAGTAACATTGCAAATGCAAACTACTATTATTAATTCTACAATTAGAGATTTCAACATCACCATTTCTGTATAAATTATATGTGTATATGCAGCACAGCTTTTCTTGACTGCAGTATTGACTCAGTAAACAAAAATGTCATTAGTATTTTTTCCAATCTATCATTGAGTTTTACAGTATTAATTATTTAATTCACTGATCAAACAATCAAACATATTCTGCAAGCTAAAAGCCTAACTCAGTGTCACCTCTAGAGAGTCTGACTAAAGATGGCACATGGAATAGGCTAGCTAGAAAAAAGAAGAAAAAGAATACAATGATGGACTGGAACAGACGGTCACAGTCTGGCTCTTGACAATGGGCTGCTGCAGTCAGCTAGAAAGTCAACTCAGTAAATCAGCAGGAAACATGGCAACAGCGTCAAACAGTCCACCATGTCTTTAACTGAGTCCCAGTCCACCTAAACTCGTTGCCAAAACTAGTTCCAGGGGCAAAATATGGAATTATTTTGCTGACAGAGCTGACAAAAACAATTACCCAGTGGGCAGAGTAGAATTTCTAGGCAAAAGTTTCTACAAAGCCCCCAAAGTCAGGTGTGGTAACAAAAAACAAAAGAAAAGCATCTTAATGAACACTGTGCTGTGGCATTATTTTTGTGTTTGCCATGATATTGCAGTGATATGGAATTTTTAGATAATACTGATATTATTACTACTGCACAAGGCTCATAATGACAGCCCACAATTTCACTCAATGTAACGTGGCATTTTCTTGAGACACACAAAAGTGCGCTGTACAAGGCATGATAGACAGAGATCTCAATTCACTTCACTCTAACATCAACATCAATCCTTCCTTCACGTGATTAGACAAAGACACCACTTGCTGGGCTGTCATTAGTTTTTGCTTCAGATTTTCACACTGAAATAAAATGTGTTAAATAGGCCATAAAGTTGCTGAATCATGGCTCATTTCATATTTACAAAAACCTGGTTAAAATAACTGCTCATAAGGTCTGGGTAGCAATAAGTGGTCTGGCAAATAAGTAGTTCAGCTTTGTGAGGCTCCAACTGCACTGGTGTGATCCTCAAAATTCTGCCATTGTAACAATAGAAACGCCTCCCCTCTACCAGAATTACACAAACGGAACACAAAAGCATAGCTTTCTATTGCTGTGTAGAGTACTGTCTTTATATTTGTACCATCAAATACACAAGTATATTTGGGGAGCCTTGGGACTTGCCATTTTTAATCAGGAACGGGTGGCTTTGTTTTGTCCCTGTTCCATCCAGCATTTCTCTCCATCCTTGGAGGGCTCTGCAGTAGATTAAGTGGCATTTTCATTTAGCTCTGGTGTGAGTCTTTCCAACTATTTATCCATCCAAGGTTGGAAGTTGGAACAATCACAGAGGTTGCTATTTATGTTGTGAAATTATATGAAATCATAATATTTGTGAAAAAGAGGGTCAGGTGACACTGCAGAAAGTTCACAATACACAAGGGACAGCCAGATAATCCTATTGAGAAGCTTGCCTTGTGGCATAAGCACTGTGCACTGACAATTCTGCCAGTGAATCGTGATATTATTGTATCTATTGTTAACAATTGTAACCAATTCAAACCCTTTGGGCATGGAGATCACAGCAGCGAAATGGTTAGAATTTATAATAAGTGATATAATAACCAGAAAGAGATGGGAAAACTAATTTTCACATGAGTGCATTTCCATGAAGGAGGAACCACATTTTACTCCTGAATGTACCCCTGGATGTTCTGTGCAGTGTGAATTACAGGTGAGAATCTTCTTACTGTGTCAGCATATACACCTAGAGCTGTACACAGTGAACAGTATGCAGCAGTATGCGACCTGCCTATCATACTAAACTCAAACATATTCCTAAGGACCAAAGCAAAATCATTGCCCCTCTATCGCTTTTATAGATCAAATGAATTAGGATTTATTTAATTTACAACAGATTCTGAATAGCAAATACTGGGGAAAAACTGTACTGTACCACAAAGTACAGACTGCTGTGACCACAGAGAACAGAGCAATGCGCAGTAATGACTAATGTCTCATGTCTCTAGGATGGTTTGACCATGACCACTCTCTGAGAAGATAGATTTGCCTCGACCCTCCAGATCGTTTTTAGAGGGACAAGACAAATATTTCAGATGTATCACAGTGAGGCATCATGCTGGAGGTGAGAGGAGGTATAGGGAGACTGGGAGATAAATACAACAGAGGGGAAAGAGATATAGAGAGGGGGAGAGGAAAAGTGTGGCCTGCCTGCCTGCCTAGCTGACAGTTGACTCTGTTGGATGTGACTTTCACAGTCTGCTGGCGGTTTGTGTGGAAGCCATCACATCTGTGACTGGCCGTTTGATTAATGAGCCTCTCAGCTTGTCTGTGCAGTTTGAGGAGGGGCCACGGCCTTATCCCAGGCATCACTGATTTATTCGCCTTTGGAGCAAACCTCCAAATATCACACACACTGAAATATGAGAGTGAACATTCACACACATGCAGGCAGACACATGTACGCCCTCCATGATATGCATACGGTATACAAGTTGGTGCAGTGCAGATGCGTACGCACACAGGCAAGCAGACTCATGCGCACAAGCTCATCCCTCTCCTCCGCCACCTGCTTACGGCTAATGAAAACCTCAATGTGTCAGTGCTGTCCAGGGGTAGCGAAGACAAAACACACCATGTATAACCAAGCAGACAAAAGATGTATTCTGTCTCCACCAACACAAACTCACATCCCTAGCTGTCAGTCAGTTGAGGGGACACACACAAGGGGAACGACGAGAGAAGAAAGAAGCCCTTCCTCAATGACACATCACACTCTCCTGATTTTCAAAAGTGACAAGTCTTTTGAATTTCTGGCCTCGCAAGACGGAGAGCCTGATGATGGCTTGAGAGCGTTTCTTCTTGTTTCTTTGGCAGCTGCAGCCATGAGATGTCACTCCTGCTAACCTTGAAGCTCTTTTCTCCTGTGTTGTTTAATGCTTCCAAGACTAGGGCAACCAAGTGCTCAAAATGGTAAGGTAACATCGCCCTTTAAGTCAGATAAATGATTCCAGAAATACTTACAGGTACATAAATGTCCATTAGCGTGTACATACCCTACCACATGCATGCACATGCGCTCATATATACACACACACACACACACACACACACACACACACACACACACACAAACATAAAGCCCCACTAACCACACTCCCTCATTCCCCAAAGCATAAAGTAAGACCATTAATCCAGACACACTGAGATCCAGCTTCTCCCCAGGTTGATCAGCGTCCATGGAGGAAGACGAACATTCTGACATATTTGTTTTTATTTTATTCCCTGAGAAAAAGGCCCACCATATGGCAGAGCCCAGGAACAGATGGCGATTGCCCACTTCCTGAAAGCACAAGCGTCTATCGCCGCAATTTAAGGAGCCGCTCAAGCAAGAGAATGCCACAGACTGGCATTTTTCCACAAACTGCTATTGTTATGGACCTGAGGGGTAACATCAACAATGAGACAATGCAGAGGAAATGCTTTAGTGTTTAGTAGTTACAGTATAGCTTACCATATTAAGCTACCAAATCTATGGGTCAATGCTGCTAGTGCTCTCTTACTGTCAGTGCGTAAAATAAAATTGTGAGAACGAGTGCTTACACAGAATATTAGATGTGAAAATAGCACAAGCCACAGTACATCTAATTTTGAATTTACTGTTGGACAATATTTGAAGACTTCATGTTGTCCCATGCTGGGTTTAGGAAACATTGCACATTGGACCAGTGTTGTAGATGTAAGCATGAATGTCCTTGGATGATATTAGGTTCATATGATAGAGTGGAGGAGCCGCCCTGTGACACATGAAGCTTCATCTCTCATACTTGGCTACCCCTTATCAACCAGTTCAGAGGACCTTCTCTGACATACAGACACAAGGAAAGTGTCTCAGAAAGTCACCTTGGCAGATGGCAGTTAAAATGGGTCTGTGGCAATACTACTTATTTTTCTTGGATGGAAAAGAAAAATTACATTGAAGACTAAAGTTTGTAAAGGCCTTGTAACACAATCATGGTTAAAATAAGAAAAGAGAAGGACGAACTACTAATTCCAACCTACACAGGGGTTGTGTTGCTTTTGACTGTTTCGTACAAACATATGCTGTTCACTAGAGAAAAAAGGCATTTCATAACGAGACCAAGGACAGAGCAGATGTGCTATACATTCATAGATCGTTGAAGAGAAACTATTCAGTATCAGTTGAATCACTCAGTACTTTGACGCCATGCCTCTACGACAAAGGGTAGCTCATAACTTGAAGTCAAAGAGTGAGGCAATGTGGACAAATTTCAATCCATAGATCATGACAATTAACACAAGCCCTTGGTGCCCAGTTCATTCAAGGTTAAATGTCAGTAATTTTTGCATTTCTGAAAAGGAACCTTGCTTTAAACCTGCTAGAAACTAGTAATAAAGGAACTGAGTGAATACACATCAGTATGGTTGATACAAATCTAAAACGTGCTGTGGTCCTACCCATGAACCTTGATTATTGAATACTTTATGGTGTGGTATTTCTACAGTATACATCAGTATACCTCTTTCATTCAACTGTACATTAGTATATCATAGTATATAGGCTAACGGACATGATTTACTGTAAGTTCAGAAAGATGGTTAAGAAGATGATTAAGAAAGTGAATTAAAATAATTTGTAAGATAATTTGGAAACCTGTAAGGAACAAAATACTTTGTAGATGCAATTACAGATTCTGTATAGGTCCTGCTAATTTGGGTAAAACTAGACTGGGACCCTAGTTTGTCTTTTAGCCATCAGCAAACAGTCAACCAGTTATCCTTCAAGTCAGTCAGTCCATCATCTATCCATCAATCCATTTTTGAGACCTGTCATTTATCAAAAAAGGCCAACAAACCAACAGGCGAGTCAGCCATTCAGTCAAAATACCATTCAGTCTGTCATTAATCCAACAACTATTCCAATAATCACTGCTTCTTACAACCATTGCACCAACCACTCAGTACCTAACCAAGCCAGTCCACCAGTTAGTCAGCAATTTAAACAGCAAACAAGTAGCCTAAAAAGTTAGCCCACCCACAATTCGTCCATCTATCCATTCAAACCTTCAAGCCTGTCAAGAAGCCAGGTCAGCCAGTCAGCCGGTCAACCCTGGGGGTCCTAGGGTAGTATTAATCAGTCTGGTTTCTGCTGAAAAGCTCAATCTGCAGATGATGGATGAGACATCGTGCTGAGGGAAGTAAAGTGACAGGTGACAAAGAAGGACACACACACCTGTATAAATCCACTCTCCCTCCTGTCTGGCCCCGATGCTACACCGTCAAGGCAGCAGGGTGAAAGTGTATGTATGTGTGTGTGTGTGTGTGTGTGTGTGTGTGTGTGTGTGTTTATGTGTGTGTTTATGTGTGTGCAGGCGAAAGAGTCCCAGCATGTGTCCTGCTCTGCTAATGAAGTCATCTGAACAGTGATTTAACAGCCCTGGTGTAAAAGCCTATCGCCCTTAACTCATAGCCTTGCTCCATTAGAATGTGATATAAACCCTGGGCACAATAACTGTCCTGCCACTGTAACAATATATAGGAGGCCAATGGGCCACACTGCTAACTCACACAGTCCAGGGAGTGAAAAAAAAATATTGGCTGTGTACAAGGAAGGGAAGTCATTCAAGGAGACTAAAACTTATAAGACGGAAACTACAGAACATCACAAGGTCATAATGATAGGTGCTTTTGTACAGTATGAGACAGTGTCATTACTATTAATATAGTCAAGAGAGTAAGATTATATCCTGTGGTTTGTCCAGCAACTGGAGGTAGTAGAAGAGTAATTGTTGTGAAGTCTCAGTGAAAATAGCCGAGGGCACTTCAGTCTGCAGTTAGGCAGAAAGCATTATCCTTATCTGCACTAACAAATGGATCAGTGGATCTGACATCAGTGCGCTTATCCCGTGAATGGTCTTCTATAGCTTGTGAGATATTTTTGAGTCGGAGATGGATCTGAGGAAAACTTTGACAGCTTACATGTCGGCAGCCGTGAAACTGACTTCCTGCTCTGTGCGAGCGTCTCAGGCAGAACCAAAGCCATTCTCCAAATCCTCCATGAAATCTGCTCCTCTGGCCCAACAAAGAGAGGCTAATGAGGCAAATGGCAGAATCTCAGACACTTTGATACTGTGAGATTAGGGTGAATTATATAACCTTTACTCCCTCCCACTCCCATCCTTCCTCATACTTTTTGGTGCCTTGTCAGTATTGACTGCTCTGTCTCTCCATGTCATTCACAATCACAAACAGCAAGTCCAATCTCTCTTTTCTTTCTCGTCTCTCCCTCTCTCTCTATTCATGAATGCCCCAACACTAATTTGGCTCAGTCAAGCAATGACAGTATCTGTTTTAACATGCAACAAAGCAGCATATAAAGGAGGAAGAATGGAGTGTGTGTATGTGTGTGTTGGGAAGAGGATGTAGAGGCACGAAGGCGACAAAGCTCGTCACAGCACAGCACAGAGCTGCGTACTTCACCCTTATTAGACCTGTGTCCTTGGCAGATGCAGAGCTTGCCCTTTGTTAGAGAGGTGTGTGTGTGTGTTACAATGGCGGTGATTTAGAATGGATTGGGCGTAGGCGTGGAGACAAGGTGCAGTAGCCCCATAGCTCCCTGATAGCTGGCAGCGTGACAGCTGTGAATGGAGAACAGGGAACAGCCTGAAGTATTGCCATCTAATATGTGTCACATACCTGCATAAATATTTATGCCCGTTGCACAGCAGAACAGGAGAGGACTGGGGGGAAAGAGAAGGATGGGACAGGAATGGCGAAAAACTCTTCAATCAGGTGACACCCAGATCTGAGCAAGCCACACACCTTTTCCATCTTTAACTACCTTTCTGGTTGTTTCAAGGCCTCAAAAGTACCCAAAGAGCAGGCATACCACAGTTACTGAAATCTGCATGCACACATGTGCTCCTTTTCCCATCTCTCATCATGTACAGCTCAGCCTCCATTGTGGAAGCCACAGGAGTCCTTGGCCTTCAAACAAAATGGAAGTTTGAATCTCTGATGTAGAGCAGCTAGGCTTTATGATCCCCAATGACTGAAGCTTATGCCAAAGTTAAGTCAAAGGGGAATTTGGGGGTGGAGGGAAACTTCCCAAGTGAACGCCTCATTTTGTACAGGTAACGACACTACTGGTGCAGCACCTCTGTGGAGTGGGGCTTTTATTTCATGAAAAGACTGCTCCAAAACAAAAACACACCTGTGAGGATCATAATAATGACATGAAAACACAAAAAGACACTCGTTGCATGTAAGCACACATGCACACACCGCTGGTGATGAACATGCGCATATTTAACAAGTGAAATTTCTGTTTTACCTGTTGGCCAGCAGAGTTTTGAAGGTGACCTGACTCATGCCCTGATAAGCTGGCAGCAGCCTTGGCCAGTCCCATGCCCAGTCGACCACGGCACTCTGTTGATGTATGAGGATAGCGTATTGTTAGTTATTAATCAGGGTTAATACCATCAGTGCATTACCGCTCCAGCTGGGACCCACTAACAAAGGAGGAGGGGGGTCCCCAGCACAGGCTACCGACATCAGGCAATCAATCATGTCCACACAAGAAGGTTTTTATTCCAATAAGACAGCAATTAATTTATAAATCCATTTGGGGGGATGTAGCCATCATTTATAGAAAGATAAATCAATTTTGGGAGGGAGTCGTTACTCTTCTGACTGCACTGCTTTTTTCTTACTATCTTCAATGGCACCCCGCCAGCACCCCCCCACACTTCTCTCTCCATCTCTTGCTCTCTCTCTCTTTTAAACACACACACACACACACACACACACACACACACACACACACACACACACACACACACACACACACACACACACTTGGCACTAGCACCATATTGGGAAAGCAAATAAAAATCAGATTGCTTTGATTGCCAAAATGTCACTCTTAACTCCAGGCTGAGTTTTATTGACAAAAGGAGGAGAACTCCACTCGTTCCCTCCATCCATCCACCCCCCCTACTCCTTCCTCATAGGTGATTGATGGATGTAACTTTTTTCCCCTCCTCCCTCCATTTTATTTGACAAACAACACAGGCACCTGAAGTGGAGCAGGCATTTTAATCATTCTCTTAATAGGGTGTTTCTATGCAAAGCTATGCAGCCTCCTGTGATAAGCTGAAAACGGGCCAAGACTTAGGATTAAAACGTGTCTGTTCTTGAAAAACAATAGCAGCAACACAGCTACATTACAAGGGATCACAAATGTATAAATACATCCAATCCATTTTTAAAAGTAAAAAGACACACAAGCCCGTCTTGAGGATATGTAGCCTTTGTTGATTGTTCTGTGTGATATCAGCAGGATTTCCCTTGATAGTAGGAAGGAAATGAGGGGGAAAGCTGACAACTCTCACAATGAACAAAAACTACCTGTGGCTAGAGTTATCCCCTTTATGGAGAAAAAAACAACTGAACATCATGGTGGCACTCCTGGGGATAAGTTTGGGGTAAGAGGGTATACGGTTCAAAGCCCCAAAGAAGTGCACTTTAAGACTGCACTCTCCTTTAACATTACTCATTTTTTTGTAAAAGAAAACTTCTCTCATCTTTTCACCTTAGCAGCGTTCTTTTCTTCCTGCCTAACTCCTGCTTGGAAAAGGCAGCGACCTATGGAGAATAGGAAAGCCGAGCACCAGAAAGACCTGACAACTTCAGAGATTGCCACAGTATCCAGTTCACTAGAGACTCAAACAGCTCCTAACCTTCAACATTAAGCTTCTGGCCTTGGGAGAAAGTTAAAACAACGCCGCCTTGCACGTAACAAGTACACCCACACAATAAAAAATCTACAGACATTAAGAAGCTCCAGTAATAACTAGAATATCAAAGACATTTCATTGAGCTAAAATAAATAATAAAAACATAATTTGCTATCAAGTTAAACTGTGATGATAAACTCAAAATGCTTGACAAACCTGATCCAGCTTCTTCTTGCCAATGTGGTCAAATTGGTGCAGAGGGTTGAAGCCGACAGAGTCAACGTGACTCTCAGAGCCGAGGTCAAAGTTCACCAAGTGAGGAGGATTATTGGGCGAGTTTGTACTTCGACTTAGTTTGAACATCAATAGTTCCTGTATCCAAGATGGAAGGGGAGAGAGGGGGTAGAAACACAAGAGAGACAGAAAGGAAGAAGGTTAAAAAAGACATATTATGACTGGCAGACTGACAGAAAATATTCTGTAAAGAAAAAGACTGAGAAACTAAGACCAACAGAGAGAGGTCAAAAAGTTATTTGACTGTTTGACTGAGGTAACAAAAGCACAAACTAATCAAGTTCAGACAGGTTTTATACTGCACTTTTTTTTCAGACAAGCCTAGTAATGGGCAGAATGGCTCCCATACACGTATTCCCTAATCGACCAGCCTCACAAAAGTATAATTAACCTGAGCTGTTTGGGAACAGAGTAATGAAAACACGGAATAAATATAGATAATATCTGTTGATGTAGAGAAAGAGAAACAGAAGGGTTTTCAGGACACCAGTACACTTTCTACTTTTGTTTCTGTAACCTTTTCTGTGGTTGCTTAGTACAGGTGTCTTGCTGTACAGTATAAAGTATTGAGTGTGTGTATGTCTCTGTAAGCGTGTGTACATCCTGGGCATGTGGGCATCCTGGTGTGAATTCACTATATTCCCATCCGTCAGCTTGACATGGCCTCCGAACCTGCTATCCCTCCACCTCACCACCAGCCCAGTCTGTCCCTGACCTCTGTGTTCTTGCCTCGACCTTGGCAGGGTAGAGATCCTCGAGTTGCCAGGAGGGTAACTCAGATCCTACTTGGGAATCCCATTCACATTCTGTTAAATTGCTCCGCAGAGTTATAGCTGTTCATGGACTCCATCAACAGCAGCATAATGTATATGGTTTGTGTTATTCCAAGCTGTGTCCTTACAGTCATAGGATATAGGAGGACCATGTCAGTGATACCTATACCTACAGTATGTTGTATCTGCTGTGCTGAATATTGAAGATCCACCACTCTGTCTTAGTGTCATTGACCAAGCCATCGTGCAAACAATGAACAAAATTTTGACTTATAATACTGTAAGTGCTTGTTGTTGCTTGTTTGTTATCATCATGAATGCAGTATTTTTTTTCTGGAATGTCTGTTTCAGAGCAATGGCCCCTTTAAATAAAATTAAACTTTATGCTACTTAAAGGATAAGTCTGGTGACCTACATTTTTCTCATTGTCAACAAATTCCACAAAAAGGTCCACCACTCCCTATTAGTGTCGTTGACCAAGCCATCGTGCAAATATATAAAAACTTTGACTTCTGTACCAAAGACCAAAACAAACAATGAATCGATCCCACCAGCAAGAATTAAAATGAAGCATAATATAGTTTATATATGTGCAAAAGAGCTTTGTTTGCAGAAGTAGAGCACAAAATCTGCAGTAGAAAATAATCTCCAAAAACAATTATATGTTCATCATCCTTTTCAGAAGATACATGTCCTTGCATGTCAATAGGAACCCATTGGCGTGAGTTTTCACAGATGGGGTGGGGAAGTTGGTTTCGTTTTTTTAATGGAATTTGTTGACAGAAAATAATAACATATAATAATAAAATAACAAAAATACACAATGTTTTCAGCCTCATCCTATAATGGATAGAGTCAGTGTGGTAAGAATACATGCCATAGGTACATGTAGTAGGAGGTTGTTTGTGGGATATAAATGTAGCGTACTGTAGGTGGAGGATGTTTCAGTTTGATTTTCACTACAGAAATGCCCACAGGATTACCTGAAGGGGTGTTATGGAACCAGTTAAAATAACTTGAGTCGCTGTACATAACACTTCTTACATATTTTTGACTTATGTACTTTTGACTTATTTCAAAGTCCACTCTCACCTTAAAGCACTTGTTTTACAAACTGTGAACTTATGGGAAAATATCACTAAACTCTCTCTATATACAGTGTATACTACTCCAATGAATATGGGCACTTTCTAGAGAAGAGGTACTTTTCATTTTGTTAAACTTTTTTCTCTGAAGTGAATTTAGCTAAAATAACTTCCTTGATTCTTTTGTTTTTAAAGAAACACTGCTCTTTCTCGATCAGATCTCCTCGAAAGAGTTCTAAACTGAATGTCAGGAATCCATGTGGCTCCCTCTCCTCTACATGTGGTGAGCATATAACACAGGAAATCACTGTGGGTTTGCACCCTTGAGGTCACCTGAACAACAGAAGATCAGAAAAAGCAGACTGCACATAAGCAGCAGCCCTTTTCCCTCTGTCTCCCCCTCCTGAACAGCCTGCAGCCTCAGGCCAGCAGCCACCTAATTGCTGGGGAGAGGGAGTGCTTCCCTACCTCATTGCCTTGGATGATGTGATAGATCTGCCTCAGGTAGTCGCTGCCACCTGCTTTGTGGCAGACCTCCAGCAGCATCAGGCCTATTTTCTGCTCAGTCAGTTCAGCCGCAGCGACTCCGCTCTCTCTTCCTCGCTCAAATACACTGAGAGAGAAACAGAGATGGGAAAAGCAGGAGATAGGAGAGAAAACACAAAGAGAAAAAAAGGGAAAAGATAAAGGAGAGGAAACAGGAAGAGGGAGAGTGTCAGCTTGGATCTATACCACCTCTGGGTGAGGAAGTGTTTCTAGTTTAGAGAAGAATTTGGGATAAAATTGGAACTGAAACATGACTCCTGAGTTTAGAATTAATGATTTCTTTTTTAGTTTTAACAGAGATCATATGCTCCAGAGGGCAAATGTACTTAAAATGCAATTGGCAAGGAAAGAAATGTCTCTTTGCTCCACTAAACTCCACACAGTCCAGTCAAGGCTAACACTGGTGAAAAAGAGTGAGATAAATAATTAAGGGTTAGATAACAAAATTATACACTGTTTTCATTACCATTCATGAGATACATAGGGGGATTTTGACCGAACGATGCTGGAGCACTAAACATGATTGGTGTGTTCTTAAGCATGTATGTGCATGTGTGTGCGTGTGTGTGTCTCAAGGTCCTCATGCATGTACAGTCCCCAATGCTGGCAGACGCTCGCATAATTTTCCTGCCCTTCCTGTATATATGGGTATCACACTACCGTTCATCAAACCTTCCCCTTCACATACACTTCCTGTCATTGTTCTCTCTCGCTCTCTCTCTTCCCCTTTGTAATTATAAGGTGGCAGAAACAGTGTCGCCTGTCAGCCAGCCATTGGCTGCTTGACATTGAGAGCGGCAAAGGAAGAGGAGTCCCCTCTCGTCCATGTACATCCCCTCATTCTTTTGCCTGGCGGCCAGGCAGTGGTGTTGTCGGCGATGGTGGCTGTGCACCCGTGTCAGCACCTGCGCTGTATCCTTTCCTGTCCATCACTGTGCAGGTGAAGCAGATGATTGGATTCAGTCAGCGGGGTGATTAATGAGGGCCCCTCCGGATTTGGGACAGCCTATCAATCATGTCATTAGGGCCAATGTGCCCTGAAAGAGGCAGACCTCCGCCAAGGAATAACTGCATTCATCTTCATCTGTGTATGCATCCCGTCAGCCCAGCCAGGGTCACTATGATGGAGAACAATAATCTTCTCCTCTACAAATTACTTTGCAAAGACATGGTGGGTGGCGTGGGGAGGGGGGTTACAGTTGGGAAAGGAAGGAGGGAAAGTGGGATGAGGGAACAGAGGTGGGAGGGCTCGCAAGGGGCAAATGTTCTTTGTCGAGGGATTTACTCTGTGTGTGTGTGTGTGTGTGTGCATGCGCGATATGCCAGTGAGTGGGGTTCCAGTTGTTTTTGAAGTTATTACTCTCTCTCTCTCTCTCTCTCTCTCTCTGACACTGTATTTTGATTGTTTACAAGCCAGGCGTCACTTCCCTGTGAAGGTTAGTTTAATGAATAGTAATGATCCCAGTGAATGCCTCCGACAGGTGATACATAATCACTCTTCTTTCACTTTTCCACTCAACCACCTCCCCACCCCTTTACTCCCATGTCTCCCCCCCCCCAAGTATCGTCTCTCTCTCTTCCAGTCACTAAAACAGGCAGCATTTCCTAGAACTGCCCATAATCTACTCAGTGTTTTTACTTATTTCATTCTTCTTCTCTTTTTTTTAATTGTACATTATTTAATTGTTGTGTTGCGGGCACTGAATCACCTTTTTATGAGGATGGATGCATCCAGAGTTTGTTATGATGAAGTGAGCGACCAGAGGCGCAATTTCTGGGAACACGCTACAAAACGCAGAGCCAAAGGTCACAGATCAGCTAAAAGTGAAAGCTGTTTTCCCATCACTCCAGCCTGCAGTCCACTCAGTCATGCGGTATGTCCGTCATTTACCACAACAACAACACATCTGAGAATCATTGATCTTACTCATGAAGCTTTTCAATGAAAAATGATCTCAATGATACGATACATCAGAATTTGAATGCTCAATTAAAGAAAGCATATCTAAGCTGCATTCTTTTTCGTTGTTTTATTCAGCATCTATATTGAATGTCAAGCAGCTGAATACACCATCCGTCAGATTGAACCTCCCCCTTCATCAGACTATCAGCTCTCAACCTCCATCTTACCATTGATAAATCACTAAAATGATGTAATGTGAAATTAATTTCATAAAAGGCTGTTTTTCAAATCAAAATGATCACAATTAATTGATACCTCATTTGTTATTGAAGGTGCACATGAATACTCAATACCAACTGAGAGTAATGATGGATAATGCTTTCATGAATGCATGAAAACATTAAAAAAACTACATGAATACCAGTCTGACCTCGACCTCTTGCTAAATACTCGCAGTTGACCTCTCACCTGTCTGAGCAGAGCTTGCGTGCCTTCTGCAGCTGCAAGTTTGTCCACTTGGGTCTTTTTTCCTCCAGAGCCTGCAGCACTTTGTGCACTGTGGGTTTGGGAATACCCTGTCAGACAAACAGCAGACCATTAAGAAAATGAGTAAAAGTCGATTGATTTCATGGCGTACATTAAATCAACCATAAAAAGGATGAAATGATGGTATATGGGGTATATAAATGTATACTTTCAGCTTGCTTTTAACAAGTGACACTATAACAGTCCAGTATAATGTCCCAACTTACCCTAAATTATAAACCAACCCACTACGTGTTATTATTGAAGTAATTGTTAAAATTATTGTTATTATATTAACCTAAGCCCTTACCTTCTGTTGAATTCCGATGGTAGCCTGAAGGCACTCAGCCAGAAGGGACAAGGGGTCCTTCGCCCCACGGCCCAAGGCCACACCGCTGATCTGTTCTAGTGTGTGTGGGTCCTCCAGGCTCTGGATCAAACAGCCTATGAGGGCCCAGAGTAAAAGGCCCACTAAGCGCAGCTGCCGGGTGTGCTGGGAGAGGTGCTTCTCTGCCACTTGGAAGAGGAAGCGTATGGGGAGAGGTATGGATGCTACGGCCAAGGGCAGATTGGTGAAAATGAAGGACAAGGCTTGAATAGTGAAGGGTATGACAGCTGGAAAGAAAGAAAGAAAGAAATGTTAGTTTTGGAAAAACAACCCTAAAATGTGTTATAACACTCTTGTTTTGAAAATGTGACACCCAGCCTCTGCATACTCTTAGTGGAAGTCTCCTTTCCTTGTGTTTCCGGTGGTATGTAGTTCCACTCCTTGGGAATTTTGGCCAGGACACTCTCTGGTACATTCCGCTTGATCAAGTCTCCCCCAGGCTGCTCTGTGGCCTGCCAACCCATCACCATGGAGACCAGGTGTACCAGGAGGCTGTTGGTAGACATGGTGACTATCGCCCGGACACAGGTGATCACTACAGGTACTGTCTGCGTTGTGTCTGACAAAAGTGGTAAACAAATGCAGCAGGTAAAGAATGGTGGCTGAAAGAATATGGAATTGAAGACTTGAGACTTTACTAATTCTATTTGACACTGATTTTAAGCTGATCTGTGCATGAACAAGCACAAAGTCAATGTTAGGCTATGACCAGTGTGGTGCCGTAAGACAGACAATAAACACAGATAACATGGCATGAAAAAACTTTGCTCTACCAATTACATTTTGAAGAGTTATGTAGAACTAGTAGAGTTTCTGTAGTTATGTCCTATAATGGTACATCAAATGTTTTAGCAGTCACTAAACTTAAAATGCCTAATAAAAAACTGGAGGCATCCTAATCAATGTAGTATTTAATACTATTCTATTGAAATACTGTTCTACTACTGTAGGTCTTAAATAAAAGGTTTGGACATGTCAAAGACCCACAGACATGTCCTACCGTTGGGCTTTTCAAACAAGCAATAGTCCACCTAGTCATTACAGCACAATCAGTCTGTGTCAGAAATGACTCCACTTTTCGAACAATGGTAAAATTTAGAGACATGAATAGCTTGCGTATCCACAGAGTGCTATGGTATTCTGTTGAAATATCTACACTAAAAGCAAGGAATGTCAAGTAAAATTCAGATGTTCTCAATCAAACCCAGGTGGCCCGACAGTAGAAGTCTTACTACTTTATCCAGGTGCACTATGTCTTTCGTTGCTCTGCCCTTTCACATCCCACTCATATTGATAGCATAGCAGCTACAGCATGAAGTTGTAAGGCACCCATAAACTTCCTACAGCATCGGCTATAAAACCAAAGGCTACAACAGAGAGATATAGAACTGTGACAGCACTGGAAGTGCACTGAAGTCTCCAGGGACGCCTAACAAATGTGTGACCTCAGACCCATAGAAAAAGAGGAGAGCGGAACAGAAAATGATATAGCTTTACGAAGGAGAAGCGCTCTGTGGCAGGTGAGACCTAGACCTATTTTTCAAAGTCATTTGGTTCTCAGACTTAATATTGCCCGCTACAGTATTGACTGTTGTATTGATTCGAAACAAGCTGCTTCTGTGTGATGAAACATCACTGTAAGTGGAGAAATAGTGAAACTCTCAATGTAATCTATGAAAGTTAACTCAGTGAACAGTTTAAATAGAAATGAGGGCACTGGGGGTATCCTGTAACCAAAATTATAATACAAAGATTTGGCACAGTCCAATAATTAAACTAATTACCCTGTGAGGATAAATGATGATTGGATGACATTGAGAATTTCTCTCTGGCTCACTCTCTCTCTCTTTTTCTTTCCTTCCCTCTGTCGACCCCTCCCTTGCTCTGTCTCCATCCAAATACTCTTCTCCAATCACCCTAATTTATGCTACAATAATTACCACTCACCCAGGATATAAAAATCACCACCAAAAAGGGCTCCATACTCCACAGGAGTTCTGATTAAGCTCTGTATCAAAGCTTGTACCAGAGAGAGGCGGAAAAAAAGAGTTGGGGAGTAATTGCAGTCTCTGTAACAGCATATTAAAGTCATGCTTTAGCTCACGTGCAACCAATGTCAACAATGGCCCTTAGAAAAAAACTGAGAT
Organism: Micropterus salmoides; assembly: GCF_014851395.1. Taxonomy (NCBI): domain Eukaryota; kingdom Metazoa; phylum Chordata; class Actinopteri; order Centrarchiformes; family Centrarchidae; genus Micropterus; species Micropterus salmoides. Next base: position 28,287,315 of record NW_024044459.1, read on the forward strand.
ATTCTTTGTGGGCTGATTTACTCCTAGAATTAGAAACATATTTGATAAATTTTGACAAAAGTTATTCAAATCTCACTTACATTCATATGAAAGTATGAAGCAGCTGCAGTATGTTGAAAGGTGACAGATTTAACAATCAGTTTATTTCAATTTAACATGAAATGAGAGGCACAGACTTGGTCATTTATGGTTACTTCAATTTGTAGTATAGAGCAGATTAATAGTACATTAACATTATAAACCAAATAGCACTAAGCTAATGAGCAGTGAAAATATGAAAAAAGTGATATTAAAGTTGCTCTCCTGGGGCAAAGAGGTATTTTTATTTCAACAAATTAACATATTATTAATAATAATATGAAAACAGCATTGACTTTTAAAAAAACACAGTGTTTGACGCAAAATGTAGCGTAGCACTATCCTGGCATCGCTGATTAATTCGCAAATTCATATTAGCTGTAACCTCTCAGCTCACTTTCGATTTCCAAGGGGCATTAGGAAACGAATGGCGGCATTGTCACAAACTTTTTTCAAATTACAGCTAAACAGTCCACTAAAATGTGTTTCTGAAATAATTGACGCGGAAAACAGGTAATGCAGTAACAGAATCTTGATTCACATTTGATCAGTACTGCCTAGTTTGACAGCTTGATCTAAGTTTCGTGAGCCTGGTGCATTGGGCTGGATCAGAGCAGTGAAACAAATCTGGGCTCATGCCACTTCTATGTCTGTATCGTATCAAACCCACCCCATATTAGATAAACGGTTGTGATTAGCCTGACCGCATCTACTTCGGGGGGAAATCTGCATGAACGAATAGGGGGCCAAACGTACCTGCCAGAGGAAATTAAACATGAGCTTGGCAGATTCGCCTGGTACCCAGACTAGGGTAGCACACTAGTGCAGTATACAACAGTACTACAGCTTCTAGTACTGCACTGTATATCAATGTCCATATTAATGTATTGCCAGTCTGTAGTAAGGACCCTTGCACTACAACAATATAAAGCAGCTAGTTACTACTTTACCTGCCAATGTGTAGAGATGTTCCCATATGTGTGCCCTTTCCAGGTATGGTTGAAGGACCTGAGTCAAGGCCTTGGGAACAGTATTCAGGCAACTGAAAAGTTTGAACAATGCGACGATAAAGTCATCTCCTGCCTTGTAGCTCTCTGTAGACATTTCTAAGCAGTTCTCCTGGCAATAATCTGAAAAAGATCAAGTCAGTCTGAGTCAGTGAGACACTTTTCAGCCTGTGTGTGGGTATTCAAAATATCAATGAATTTTACGAAATCATGAAATGCGAGAGAACTCATGCGCACAAACAACAGGATACGCAAAGAGATGTAAAGGCTTACTCATTTGCACACATACATTCAGTTAGGGCTGTGTAGGTGAGATAAAATCTCACTGTTTTCTGAATTACAATTCAGAAAATATCAACCTTATGGAGGGAAGTAGGTAGGGAAAGATATAAAAACCTGTCCTATTGTATGAAACAGCATCTTGATTTCTTTGCACAAAAACACATTGGAAAATGTCAAGGCTGCCCAACCTGACACATGTTAACAGAAGGGTGAACAAAAGGCAATGTGGAATAGAAGGGGAAGAAAACTCAACATCTGTGTTAGATGGAGAAAAAACAAACCAGAAAAAAAAAACAGAAAAAGAAACAGATTTCAAAGCCCCCACAGCACATGGAGACAGGAAGTGAAAAGGAAGAGGTTTTGACAGGGTGTCCTTGTGGGGGTTGCTGTCTGAGCGCAGGGCTGAGGATGGAGGTGTGTGTGTGCGTAACCCATATGGATGTCTATATATGTGTTTTGTGTGCTTAAAGGTTTGTTTGTGTGTGTGTGCGTGTGTGTGTGTGTTGACAGGGGTTGCTGAGGAAAGGCCCATTGCTCCAGAGGTGGCAGACATCCAGCGGTCTGTCAGTCTGCTGTGTGGGAGATGACAGATATTTGAATAGGACAGTGTATGCAACGCAGCACTCAATGAGGGGGTGCTGTGATGGAGGGACACACAGCACCCTTCTGACTAATGCTGGACTATTTTAAAATGACAGGGCTAAATTAGCTGCTGCGCTACAGGGCCAGTAATATCTGCCACCTTAATAACAAGCAGGTAGGAAGCACTGCCACTTATCAAGGTCTAGATGAGAACTGATTTCCTTTATCTCCCTGTCTCTATGTCTAAGTCTCCCTCCATGTCACTTACTCTTGCCTATTATTTCACATTAACTAACACATCTAACACATAGACTCAAAAGTAGTCAACCAACCTGACCTTCAATCAGTCTATTAGGCGGAATTATGTGGGTTTTGCCGGCATCTTGTTCTCTGCCTGTCTGGTAATTGGTCCTTAAGGAGAGAGTGTTCTGGATATCACTGCTGTTGCTGTAATGGTCCAGGGGGACAGTGGCGACTAACATTAATTTCCACTTGGGGTGCTGGAGAGCATGGCAGGTTAACTAGGTTCTTTTAATAATGATCCCATTATGGAGAGGCAGATGACTTCAGAAATACAGATGACAGTGCACTGGCACATCTCTGTGGAGTTTCCACTACTGCTGCAGCACAATAATTCCAATGTTTTTATGTTTCTATGTCGATTTCTTGGTTGCTTTCTCTGTTTCTCCTCGCTCTCTTTCCCACCCTCACTGTCTCTAAGCTTATCCAACCTTGAAACATAGCCAATACATACACCTGTTTATCTTCCGGACAACCAGTCAACCAGTCACAAGGGCCCTCTCTGCGAACCTCTGTAATTGGAAGCAGACACGCTGATGATAATAAAAGGGCTGTGTGAGTGTGTGTGCGTATGTGCACCAGAAGTAGTGTATCTTCTGATTTAGGGTGAGTTGTGCAAAATCAAAAACTGTTATTGTAAAAGTGTAGGAGGTATTATCCCTCTGCAAATTTTCAAATTGTCAGACAATGGGTAGGCCATTCAGTTTGCTTTGTAGTTCTCTAGCAAGTTAGGGTGCTTTTATAAGGCAGATATACTGTATTGTAAAATGTTTACTGAGTAACAAGGTTGAAAAAGTGCTGTTGATGAAACAAAGTTAGCATCTTAGAAGAAAATGCACTACACAGTTTAAAAAATTAAGTGTCCTACTGTTCCAACAGCAGCTGACTTTAACAATTGAGTCCAATTGAGATAGTTTGTGACTCACTGTATTATTATTATCTATGAGTAAGAAACACCCCAGTATATACATAGATGGGGAAGTGCAGTGGCTTATGGGAATGTAGGCGTTCAGTCAAGCTGTTCCTTCTGTCTGTCTGCGTCCTGGTTAATTAGCCCGTCACCGTGATAACACGCGAGAGTCAGCGCTTCCAGCGTTGATTTACGGCAGCGTGCAGGGAGAGGCATTGCAGAGCCTCTGAGCCAGACTCAGACCAAGCGAGAGAATGAGACAGTGAGAGTTGTTATTAATGAGGTCGCTATAATGTGAATTAATGTGCGAGTGCACAACAGTCTTTAAAGGTTAGACTGTTGCTGGTGCAGAGGGGAGAAGAAGGAAGGGAAAATCTTTAAAGGTCAGCGTGTGTGCTCCGACTGGGCCTGTTGAGTGTTTATTACTGCTCTCTATTGATTTAGTGATGATGGTGACCAAGGTGGAAATGATGATGATGGCAAAGATGCTGATGATAACTTCATAAAATGGATAGAGCTCATCTAGGGTCTGTATAACTCATTTAAGATTGTAGAGCACCATAATTAAGACAGTGGTAAACACTCTCCCACACATGGCCCCCGTGGGATCGACTCTGTAGGTCCAATATTATGAAAAAGGAAATATTAAAGAATTAATGAAAGTGGCTTCGATTTTTTCCTCAAAGATTGACATCCAAGCATGCACACGTACATACACCATGCCCTTAATTTCATTAACACATACCGATCCATGTACACTAAAAAAACAGACTTACGAGAGTTTTCCAGGAGCATTCTGGGCAGGTAACAGTCTCTGTACAGCAGCATTCGCAGTAGCAACCTGGGATTGTGTCCTGGGTCAGAGGTCAGCAGCCTCAGCTGACATATAGAGGCCGTCTGGCCCATAAGGCCATCTCTGAGAGCAGAAAAAGGAAAACAAATTTGACAGTTCTGCAGTGTCAGGTGAGTATACAGATACCAGTCCATTTAGCAAGAGACAACAAAGGAGGGGAAAAGCTGAAAGGCTGAAATCACAGTTGTCTTGGATGACAATCTGGGAGGAAATAGTGTTTATGCTACGATGGTAACTTCCTTCAGTGTCACTCACTCCTGATGCAAGCTTAGTGTGCAAATGCCTTCACTCTTGCTTACTTATAGTGAGCACCGGGAAGGAATTAGCTCTAATCTTGGCCAGCTAAAACCAAATTAACATTTGGAAGACAGCCAAATACATGAATATACAGCAGTACCCCCCTCCTACATCTTTTGTATAACCAAGAGGCTGCAGCCAGCTGTGGGTAATGAGCCGTATCCTTGGTGTTGTGTGAGAATAAGTGTGTGTATGTATGTGTGTGTGTGTGTGTGTGTGCCCTTCAGAGCCTATGCTTGTGGTTATGTATATGTGCAAGTGTGAGAGCATGCTGACATGTGTGTGCCTGCATGTTACTTTATACATCTCAATAAAATCTAATGGAAGGAATGGACAGAGTTTGTCTGACGAGCAAGGAGGCGGGAGGGAGTGCAGGGGGTGTCTGCCCAGAAATTAACCATTCTATTTGAGCCAGAAAGCTAGAGCAGGCTGCACCCTGCTGCTTGACTGAGGAAAACTATGCCTCAATCTGACAGTGCAATTTATGATGTCACTAGGACCGCAAATCCAGAAGAAATCCTCTTTTAACTGCTATGATAAATCTACCCGGCTACAGCACAGGGTCAGCTTACAGAACCAGATACACACACACACACACACACACACACACACACACTCCCCTCCAAAAGTATTGGAACGGTAAGGCAAATTCCTTTGTTTTTGTTGTTCACTGAAGACATTTGGGTTTAAGATCAAAAGATGAGTATGAGACAAGAGTTCAGAATTGAAGCTCACATATCCTGGTATTTACATCTAGATGTGCTAAACAACTCAGGACATACCACCTTTTGTTTGAACCCACCCATTTTTCAAGTGAGCAAAACTATTGGAACTTGTCAGTCAACAGATGTTTCTTGTTGCTCAGGTGTTGCCCTAGGGTGATTGTCCAAACATTAAATAGCTCTGCATGACTAGTCTAAGTTTTCATCCTTGGTTCAAACCTATAAAGACTGCATTTCCTGATAAAGAGGATAAACCAACATGAAGACCAGAGAGCTGTCTATGGGAGAAAAGCAAGCCATTGTCAAGCTGAGAAAAGAAGGAAAATCGACCAGAGCCATTGGACAAACACTGGGCATAGCAAGCACAACAATCTGGATTGTCCTGAAAAAGAAAGCAACTACTGGTGTACTGAGCAACAGACAACGAACAGGTTGGCCAAGGAAAACAACAGTAGTTGATGACAGAAAAATCGTGAGAGCTGTGAAAAAAAACCCCAAAAATCAGTAAGTGACATCACCAACGACCTCCACAGTGCAGGGGTGAAGGTATCACTATCCACTGTTCGAAGAAGAGAGCAGAAATATAGAGGCCACACCACAAGATGCAAACCACTCATCAGCAGGAAGAATGGGAAGGCCAGATTGAAATTTGCAAAGAAGTACAAGTTATGGACTGATTAGACCAAGATTAATCACTAGCAAAGTGATGGAAAGGCCAAAGTGTGGAGAAAGAAAGGAACTGCTTATGATCCAAAGCATATAAGCTTATCTGTGAAGCATGGTGGAGGTCATGTCATGATGATGATGTAACTGATGATGGTAGCAGCAGAATGAATTCAGAAGTGTACAGAAACATTTTGTCTGCCAATTTACGGAGAAATGCATTGAAACTAATCGGGAGGAAGTTTATCATGCAGCAGGACAATGAGCCAAAGCACACTGCCAACAAAACAAAGGACTTCATCAGGGGGGAAAAGTGGAAGGTTTTAGACTGGACAAGTCAATCAGCTGACCTTAACCCAATAGAGCTGCATTTCACCTCCTTAAGAGGAGACTGAAGGGAGAAACACCCCGAAACAAAGAAGAACTGAAAGAAGCTGCGGTAAAAGCCTGGAATAGCATCACAAATGAAGAATGCAACAGTTTGGTGATGTCGATGGGTCGCAGGCTTGAGGCAGTTATTGCGAGTAAGGGTTACGCCACCAAATATTAAATGTTATTTATTTTAAGATTATTTGTTCCATTACTTTTTCTCACCTAAGAATGCTGTGATCTAATATAAACGGTGATATGTCGTTGGCTAACACATCTAGATGTGGATACCAGGAAATAAAAGCTGAAATTCTGAACTCTTATCTCATACTCATCTTAAACCCAAATGTCTTTAGTGAACAAAAAAAACAAAGGAATTTGCCTTACCGTTCCAATACTTTTGGAGGGGACTGTATGGCCAAAAGCAAAAAGCAAAATACAGAGCATGAATGTGTGCAAATACAGAAACACACATAAGGCCAGAAAACATAACTTCAGATGCCTTTTTTATAGCCTGTAATGCTGGATGATTTATTTATGTGCTTTGTGATTTTATTATTGTTTTATTTAATAACCATAACAATGGGTTTTATTTTAATGGGCTGGGGAGAGATCTGGCCACAGAGGCCGGGTCCTGGATGAGGACCTGTGGATCTGGCCCAGGGCCACTGGCAGGCCCCCTGGCGCCTCTGCATGCAGGCAGGAGGTGGGAGCAAAGAAATAAAGAGGTCATAAAAATAAACTAATTTCAGCTCTCCAATACTTAGGAGCAGGAGAGCGGGGGTTAGTTTGATTTGTGCTCCATCAGCACACAATGACATCACCTCTGGCTGCAGGAGAGATGAGAGGGGAGGAGGGTGGAATCAGGGGTGAGGGGGGAGAGTGATTGACTGCACTGTGGAGGTCACAACAGTAACTGGACACACATGTATACACACGTACGCATGCATGTACACATTCACGCATACACAAGCACATATACAGTACACCACAGTGTACTCTGTTGACGCCTCATGTGTAAAGCCCTCAGCAACCATCAACATAAACAAAATCAGTGTCAGCTGCAACAGTAGTTTATATCTTTTCTTTTTTCTGTCTCAGCTTGCATCTGTGTTATATTACCAGAGCACCTCTAGCTTGAAGCCCTGAGCAACGGGTAAGTCTGGTTATATATCCGCACATACAGTATGCAGCTGTAACTTCACACACACACATATGGTTCTCTATACAGTGGGTGGAGGTGTATGTGATGCTTTAGCATACCAGAGTGTGCATATATGTGAGTTTGCATATGTGTACCCACTGTATGATGGGAGATGGATGGTATGATGTATTTTACATACCTCATGGCCTGCTCTGTGAAGAGGTCAGGGTCAATAGCATTTAGCCAGCGGACAACGGGGCTGTCAGGCTGCTGTGGCGCGGTCTCTTTCGCAGGATTAATCATACATATCCTGGAGGAATTGAGATCACATACGGCAATTTTGATAAATACATCAGTTTATAAAAATAATAGCAACATGATTTTTCAGGTAGTGATATCATAAAACCAAATACATCCTCCTGTGTCCATGGTCAATTAGGACACAATCCGAGAGTTAATGGCTATAGCCATGTAACTACCTCTGTGAACTAGTTTCATATTAACATCACAAACATTTGGTGTACCAAGGTCATATTTTACTTAACTTAAGGTTGAATAACAAAAACATACTGTGGATACCAACCTACACAGTAAAGACAGGGGTGCTGTGGCAATGACGAGGACTGTCAGGAGTTGCTCACACAGGCTGTGGATTTGGTATGGCCAGTCTGATCTGCCCGCTATTATGGCAATGGCTGAGGAAGGACTGGAGTGCACCAAGGCCTCAGGACGTTCACACACACTCCACATAAGCTGCTCCACATAGAGCAAGACAGCCGTAATGTCACACCTTAGACACAGTGTAAGGAAACAAAAAAGGCAAATGTATAGATGAAAACAGAAAAGAGGTGAGGGAATATGTGAGAAAACATAAAGAGAGAGAAAGAGAAAGGCACTATCATGTTAAGACCCTGAAAGCAAACATCCCTGTCTTCAAAAGCTGACATGCACCATTACATCATGACATAAACGCCTTTTTGCACAGCCAGTCAGATATCAGAGCCTCCTGGTGATTTTATTGTTGGAAAGTTAAGTCTACTGCAGGCTTTGGATTTCACAATAAAAAAGTCAATGCTTTCACATTTAAACACTCCTAAATCTGTTTCTTCAATTGGTTGGGAAGAGCTGCTCATCATCTCTCATCTCCTCATCGTTGCTCTTCCCATGGCCTAAATCTTTATTAGACACACACAGGGGATGGACTGATACAGGAGAGGTAAGGTAGCATAAGAGTACCCAGAGTCCTATACACATAGGTAACTTGGGGAAGCTCTGAAAAGCCATCTGTTTAGGGTAGCCTTACACTTTACAATTGTCTCTCCAGAATCAAGCACACTAGCAACATAAACCAGGATTCATATTGACATCCTGCGGTACTACACATGTGTAATGCACTTTATCATTGTCACCTCTTACTGTCTGTCACAATTTAACCAGTTCATTGTCATCATACAGCTATTAAGAGGTGTATAATCAAGTCTATATTCATCATACAGTGTATACTAAAGTATACATTCATGTTGGCCATAACAATGCGTGAGAAAAGTAAGGGGAGAATTGTGGCGTTTGTAACATAGAATCGTAATTACTCATAGAGGTACACACATAAGATTGGTAGTCACTGACAATTGTCAGGAAACAATCCATTTTGGTAGAAAATAAATATCATTCCTGGTTGGGGGGGTCAAAGGTCATTCTTGACCTCGAGAAAACTACAAGGTCCATTTGGTAGCTGTTCTTGAGCTTATGATCCGATTACATGATCAGCAGTTGAAGCTTGGGTATGTATAGATGTTAGCACTTTAAGCACCTCTTGTCCCTGTTGGCTTAAAAGCTGAGGTTAAGATTGTTTTCTCAACTGCTGTTTCCAAGGTCAAGAGCAAACACTGAACCTCAGCTGTTAAGCCAAAATGAACAAGAAGTCCTAAAGCTGTGGTGAGATTGTTCTAAACTATCATATCATTGTTTGTTTACTCTGCAGTAAGGATAAAATCTTGTATCACCATATATCTAATTTAATTGTATCAAATTGATACTTGTATCATTGTAGAAATTCAATTAAAAACCGTTCCAGACAGGAATTCCTGTTTTGGCTGGCCAGTCAATTACATACCTAGAAAGGCCTGTATATATAAGGTCTGTATATCCAATTGTTGTCATTAAGCAGTTGTTAGAGATATAAAATAGTTTCCACAGTAAAAATATTACAAAAAAATCAGATGGCTTTCAAAATATGCCAGTATGGTATATGGTAGAGTACCTGATTTGCAGGTGTCTCTTGTATGAAGGACGAGCCCTAGCATATCTTTGCACCAACAGCTGTAAAGTCTCTGACAGCACCTGGCCAAGCACCTCCTTGGCCAACTCTGCCGGAAGGACCGCCCACAGGTCGCTACGGAGCCCACACAAGAAGTAGAACCACATCTGCACAGAGAAGGAACAGCGCTCACCCTGTGGAAGAAAGTGGTGGATGGGAAAGGGGGGGGGGTTTACAGATGAAGATATATAGTGATATGGATATAGACAGTAAAGTACAAACAGAAACAACCGAGAGGAGTAGGAGATGAAAAAAAATTATATAGAGGAAGAGAGAGAAAACATGAAGGAGAAGAAAGAAAGAGACAATGCCACATCTGTCAACACCAGGATGTCTCAGTGGTCACGCCACCTGCACTCTGCACCTGGGTTTCTTCCCCCACTGGGATTTTAGGCTGCTTTAAAGTGCTGAACTGGAGAACACATCACAACAAGCACACACACGCGCTCACACGTACAAACAGAAAAAGAGAGAAGGGGAAAATCGAATGTCTCTGAATAAAGTGAGCAAAGGTAAGTGAGACGAGAGAAAGACAGACCGACGGGGGTGGACAGATGGAGAAAAATAGATTATTATCCTGGCATCCTGCAGCTTTTTCAGACAGGATGTGGAGGAATTCATTCATTAAACCTCCCTCTTCTACCTCTACTTTCCCAAACTCCTCATGTTTAACCTCCAACAATAAACTCCAGCGGATGGTGTGCGTGTGTGGCGGAGATACTGATGCATCCAAAACTTCCCAACTTCCTCCCATCTTCAACCCATCATGCCCGTCAGTCCCTTCTCCTTTTCTTCCCATTTCACCTCATCTATCTCATTTTTCACTTCTCTCCTTCCTCTCCTCCCTGGAGCCAGTCATTTAGGGATCGGTGGTTGATGGGGAGCGTGACCGAACTCTATGTCCGGGATTACGCCGCTATCCTCCGCCTGTGGACTTAGCAGAGCAAATGCAGACACAAATGTTGGATCCAAACCAAGAGCGGCCACAACTACATGTATGGTTGGACTGTTTTATCCACTCATTCAAGTCAAACTTTATTTAACCAACCAGGTCAACTATGAACAAATTACTATTAAGAATGTCAACTGGCAACAGTGATGGCTGAATCTTGGACAGGGAACTGAGGATAGAATAAACTTGGAAACTCGGCTTTTTTTTCCCTCAAATGAAATTTAACATTTGGCTTGGAAAGACAGGCAAAATCCTGACAAGGACAGTAGCCAAGGCCATGCTCTAAACTTCTTTTGATCACCTTAACTGACCTCATGTGCTGTTATTATAGGATATTAAATATTTCTCTGCCAACAACTATTCATGCGTCAGTATCAATGTAAAATAGCAAAAGAAAAGAAAATCCCAAGCTGGAGACGAAGGGTCTCTCTGGAGTTGCACTGAGCTGTGAAATAGCCAATACACAGGGTTGGGGATCCAGGAGATGGAAACCTGATGCATACAACTACACATCTACAAGAGACATGGAAATATAGATACATCCATACACACCAAATGAAACGCACATCCACATGCGCTGCTGCACACCCACCCGTGCATTCATCTGTACAGATGCACACACACTTGCTTAAACAAAAGCACACACCTGCGCACAGCAGGTCTGTCTGACACCAGTGACCCAGGGAAGGAGGGAGGAACAAAGAGAAAAAAAGGCAAAAGCAGAGTAAAGTAAGAGAGAGGGGGAGGTTTAGATTGGTTTAAGGGCATAAAGGTAGGGGAGTTTCAGGGGCCCTATGCTGTTTCCAGACAGTCCCAGTGTAGACTGCAGACTTCAGACAACTGAATCCCTGGAGCCCCCAGGGCAGCATGGAAGCCACAGATGTTCTCAGGGAGCTCAGAGTAGAAGGCTTGGTTAGAAGAGGGAGAGTGGGAGGTAAAGGTGTATTGTGGGAATGAAAAGAAGAAGCGAGAAAGCTCCAGAGTATAATTCCTAGAGTTCCTCAAAATCTACAGAAAAAGCCTACTAAGACACGTGGCATTAGAATTTCCACTTTATACAATGAAAGGAATGAAATGAACACCAGATGTTTTATGTATTACTATATTTATGATTTGGGGGTAAATAAGTAAAACTCAAATAGGCTCTACTGATCCATCTTAAATGTCAGAAACTTAAACTCAGAGTTTGAGAAGACAATTAAATATATTTTATCTATAAGATTTTAACATGGTGTGGCAATTTATTTTTATTAAATTAAACCAGATAGATATATGGGAAATGTAAATACACTTTACCTCGTAGAAGGGTTTGGGGTCAGCCCAGTGGTGACTCTCAGCGTCTTGAAGAATGCAGGTGGAACAAACCTGGACACAATAGCTAGTCAGCTGGTCTCTCAAGGCCTGCACAGTGTCTTGGTACTTCTGCATTGGCAGCAGGGTCAGGGGCCTGGAGGAGTGGAACAAACCATTAAAAGGCAATGATAGAAAATACACAATCTATAACACATATGGTATATTAAGGCAAAAGAAAGGGACCACTGGGGTCAAGAGTCCAATATAAGGCACAATCTTGTAATCCAGGTGCATAATTGACTACTGTATATTCAGGGAGCTATCATACAAATATGAGGTGAAATGATAAGATGAAAGAAGTGATGATTTATTCTAAAAGTTCAATGTGACATTTCATATCCTTTAAATCTGCCTGCCTTGATACTTTCCAGAGAGAGGCAAGAGTTTAACAGGGGCTTAAAACCAGGGGGACTGGAGGGTGTAGAGAGAGGAAAGTGCTTTATGACCGGAGGGGGCACAGTGCAAGTGCAGGTGGAGGGGTGCACAGGGCCAGAGGTGGGAAAACAAGAGCACTGAGGGCACCAAGGATACCTTTAGAGGGGATCTGGGGAGAGCAGAGGTTAAGGGGGTATTACTGGGCATAAAGACTTGCCAGATGTAGACACAATATGGGTGTCATTACCTCTTGTCAATCATTTCTACTCTTTTTTTTTTTTAACTCTCTGGTCCCCTCCCTTTAATCTCAAGTTTTCTTGAAATTAAAAAAATCTTTCAAAAAAGTTTATTCTGTTTTCTTTTTATAAGGCTCATGCATTTTGAAAGCAGGGATCTCTTCCCTCGTCTTTGCTTGATAAATATCTGGTATGATATGGACAGGAGTCAAACATCATATGACATTGTGCACAGCGTGGATGGAGTGAGATGTGATATATACGGATTCAGTCAGAGGTACAATTGTTTGTAATGCAATTCAGTTTATTGTCTGTTGAGCAGGCTGTAAGCTGTCTGGTTAGGTTACTGTTGATAAATTAAGTTTTGAAATGACTGAGTGATGTCAAATACAACGAACAATGGGTAATGTTAAAAACAAGCTAAGCATTGGTGCAGGGTACAGGAATGTGGCAGCTGTGAGAGGGTTCGGGTTTTGAACCAAACTGGACACAGCATCTGTGATGGGTGCTGTTGTTTTGATATGTCATAACTACATTCAACATCAGAATTTGGTAGCTATTGAAGTTTGTTGCCTGACCTGGCGCCCTCTACAGTCACTATCTGTGGATTTTCATTCATTTCATCATTGTTGAATTTTTTAGATTCAATCTTTTGAATTTTATTTCAATGGATGCTGGATGGATGGATAGACGGATTTACACACTAAAACACTGTAAAACACACACACACACATAAATGTATAGCAGTCGAGATACTGTGTACACATTTATTAGGCAAGTGAGTCTTTTGACCATATCATCATTTTTACGCATACTTTCCAACTCCAAGCTGTATAAAGCTGAATGCATATTGGATTTAAGCATATCAGATGCTGTGTAACGACGGAGGGTGTGGTCTAAGAAGATAATTATATAATAATAATTATTAGGCAGCTTCATTGCCTCAGGTAAAATGGATCAAGGAAAGAGATTTAACTGACACTGTCAAAAATTGTAAAATGCCTTTCAGATGGATGGAACACTCTTGAATTAGCTAAACTTTTGTGGCATTACTAGCAAACAATCAAACGTTTTGTTGACAATAGTAAACTGGGGCGCAAAGAGCGCATTCTTAGGCCACACCTTCCCTCATTACAAATACACATCACCTGATATTCTTAAATCCAACAAGCATTCTACTTTATAAAGCTTGGAGTTGGAAAATATGCATAAAAATGATAATATGGTCAAAAGACTCACTTGCCTAATAATTCCCACACCATAACACCCACCAATGCACACACACATGCACTCCAAACATCTCCTTACACTTTAACTGCAGTAAAATTTGAATCTTTCAGCCTGGCATGATAGTGCTCCAGTCGTTGGTGCACATAAATGCAAGTGGCCAGCAGAGCAGGCAGGTTCGTCATGGGTGCAGAGGATGGTACCTCCAGGGCCCTATTCTGCAAACGGTCCAGCATGGCAAACGCTGCCCTGCCACACGCCTCCACAAAGCTGGATCGCACCTCCAGGAGAGAGCTATCCCTGCACGCTGCAGCCAAGGGTAGTAAAGAATCGAGCTCAGTCATGATTGCTCCACAGAACTGAGGGAATAGAGAAAGCAAAGACAAGACAAGATGATCTCAATAACAGAGGGAAAATCTGTCAGTAAGAGGAAAAACAGAAAAAAAACATCAGAAAAAGACCTCATTAGATATAAATAATGGAACATTTGTGAGGAGACATCAGAATGACAAGGATTCAAGACTGAGCAAGTGAGTATTACACATGCATTTTTCTCTAACATTGTGCAAGCTGAAAAGCAAACATCAGTGCAAATGTAGAATACAGATGTCTAAAGACATACCCTCCACATAAACTTTGCTGCTGAACATGCCTAATTGGTATCAGGTCAAATAAAACCTTTACTTCTGAGGATACATCAGCACTTGTCTAATTTTATAACAGCATGAATCATGTTAACCACATTCAAACAGAAATGTTACAGTACATACAGAAGGAAGAGGTGGGAAGTCAGACGTGCTGAGAGGAAAGAAAAATAAAAGGTCAGGCAAAGGTGAGAGTGAGGAATGGAGAGAGAGCTGTTTCAGCAATGTAAAAGACCTACATCTTATTCTATAACCAGCCAGAGCAACAAGCAAAACCTATCTCGTTTATCCACATTTGTCCTGGTGAGAGGCCCATGGGGACAGGGCTGCCTACACCTTTCGCTCTCCAGGGGCTGGGAGACTGGCTGATCCAGGGGCTTTAAAATGGTTGAGTGTGTGTGCTTGCTGAGGCACAGATAAGCAGTCTGGGTCTTTAAATCTTTAATGTTTTTAATTATTACAATGACAGCATTGTGTCAATCAGCATGGTTTAGTATACGGATACTTCATTCTTCATCTAATGAAACAATTACATAAGCATGCCACTAGACTAAGTCAGTTTGAACTTATTGGAAGTTGATGACAGGAAACGTTAATGTGTGCGTTAGGATGGTGTAGTGCTAGTTGCCAAGTCATGGACAAAATAAATGCATAGCATGCCTATACTTTAGTGTAATAATCTGTGTAGTATGTATTCTGCATGCTCTTTAAAAAGCACCATGTGCCTTTTACTGCAGAGAACAAGACACACACAGCACACCTTGACACCACTGCCTATACTACCTCATGTGTTTCCTCTTGACATCATATTGAGAACGGTGAAAGATGATCAGGTATATGCCAAGGAGTCACATATGTTTGTCAGTTCACCTCCAAATTTACACATCTATACATGTGAGTTATGAGTCAGGCAGATTCTTAAAAAACATTAAAACAAAGCAAATTTCAGAATCAGAATCAGATTTATTTGCCAGGTATGTGTACACATACGAGGAATTTGATTCAGGATTGTACATTGCTCACTATGTGCTTACTCATACATCATAAATTTCCCATATTCCCTGGAGCTACCAAGTCAGGTCACATGGAGTGGGGAAAAAATCACCATACATCAGAAAACCTGAGTGTATTATCTGCTCCTAGAATCACACACTCTATTATATGACTTACTATAGAGGCTGACTGGGAAGTTCGACATTCTGTCAGATCAGGGCTCCAGCGTGTGTACACAATTGACAATCACACAATCTCTTTACACAATTTTCTCCTTAAAAGCTTCCAGTGAGGTTAAAAGGCCTGGGAACAATGTCCGTTTGGACAATTAAGTCAATATCTGACTGCATGTAGTCATTAGGAGCTTAGCTTTGAGAGAGAGAAAGCAGAGGCAAGCACAACACTCAGCATTACCATGGTGATGGAGAGGCCCCGGAGAAGCATCTGATGCACATACAGTGTTGGCATGAACCCAAACACACACATACTGAACAGACAGTCTCCCTCACATGCGCAGTCACACAAAAACAAACCACACACATGCTTCCACGTTGAAGTCAGACAGAAACCTTAACTAGCTCGGATCAAAGCCTGGAATCCCACCAGGACTATTGCAGCAAGGTGAAAGAGATTGTATAAAGTTTTTAAGTGCTGTGCTGTGTTTGTGTGCGCAGAATTTGGAGTAGACAGACAAGCGGAGAAGTGAACATGGAGGTGAGGGCTGCGGTGAAGAGTGAATACAGAAAAGGCACTTCTGTTGCTATAATAGAGAGCCAGCAACTAGGTTAAAATGGCCCACCCAAACAAGGAAAGCTCAGTTCCAGGTTCTGACAGGAGGCCGAGTTCCCACTGTTGAATGAAGGGCATTTGGCATTCAGCACACAACTGACTGCCAATGATAAAAAAGTACACTATCTAAAGCACTCTGATGGATGAACAGTATCATCACAGCCTGCATACGTATGGTAATACAGACAGTGAAGTGGGCTTGCATGAAAAAAAAGTGAGGATTGAGGTAAGAACATATGAATATAAATGTGTGAAATATTGATCCATCATAAAGCCTTTGAACTGGCCATATTTCATGCTTATAGTCTTGTATAGTAATTTGCTCTCTGCTCAAACACTAGGGCATGTGTCAAAAAAGGGCAGCGGGGGGAAAAATATATATATAATATCTAACAGTCTCGTCTTGGATGTCTGTCTGGCACGGTGTTATTGAATGCAAATGCATGCATGTATAACCTTTGGGTTGAAAGGCTCTCATCTTTGAAGCGTTGACCTACACATAAATATGTTGTACAGGTCCTGAGCACAGACAAATTCTGACTCTCGTTAGCAATGAGACCCACAAATACAGTCAGTGTATAAGGGTTAGAGGAGACGGGGGGGGGAGGAAAGGTGAGGCAGTAATGATATGAGTCTGTACAGTGCAAAGGAGAGAAGCAGTAGAGTTTGAGGAGGAGGGAGGAATTTGAGTTGGAGAAAGTTTCAGGGGGAAAAGTTGTCCAGCAACAATAAAATAGTCATTAAGACAAGAGAAAGAAAAAACTGAAAAGTGAGATTTTAAATGAAATAAGTATACAGAAGTCCAGCCCCCAACATTGGAGAACCTTTGTGGAGTTTGACACTAAGCCTGGTCTCACATCAGAGACACTGGTCTTCCTCCTGAGAAAAGTCAATCTCTGGTATCTACTTCACCTCTCCTTGCCATTTCCCAGGCCCTCTCTTCTCATCCCTTCTCTCTCACTATCCCTTCTTTATCCTGCTCTCTACCTTAGTCTCTTTGCCTTTGTGATACATCCTTCTATCATCTGTATACCCCATACTTTCCCCTTTTTAACACCTTTCTCTACACACCATCTAGCCCTCATAATATCACCCATACTAGTTCTCTGCGTTTCCTCCTGCCTCTCTTTTGTCCTTAGAGTCCTCCCCTCAAGTACTACTGATGACTCTTCCCAAGGCCCTTTCTCATCCAGGGTGTCAACTGTGTCAGGCCCAAATCATCTGGGCTTTCTATTATAGAAGGTTCTTTCCGCTGGGGCTACAATAACCATTAATCTCCCTGCCTCTGGGTGATGTATGTAGACCTGCAGCCTACCTACTAGCCAGGTAGTAATAAAGGAGGATGAACATGCTCATGCACAGGGTGAGGATTGGCAAGTTGGGGGTTTATGCATAAGTTCATTATACATATAATTAATGATATAAACCATTTTCTCCAATACATAATGCTTTCCTTAATATGTGTGTGTATGTATTTGTAGTAAGACTTATGGAGCACTTGTGCAAGTTTTCACAGGATGTTGTGACATAAAATGTATCTAACAACACTGATGACAAACATCTGTTGACGCATTCCAACTATGATCTCACAGCTCTAGTAAGATGCTTCACTGTCACTTTCATGTTGCATCATTCATAAATCCTCTCCAGGCTATAGACTTATTGTGCTTCTAGTTGTGCTAGTGGCTATTTACAGAGTGTTGTGTCTTTCTTTAGAAAAGCATCTTTGGGAATTCTATACTATCTGTGGGCACTGTGAAGAGAACAGCTTAAAGCACAATTTAATTTCAATTGTTGAACAAAGTCATAAATCAGTGATAAAAACGTCATATAGGTTTTGTGGCATGAAATGCTGCAAAATAAGGTGGAGTAGGTGTCTTAATTAAGAAAGCTCCACACCATAATAGTCACATTGTTACCCATTTAAAAAGATCAAAGTCACACCTTAATGTAATTACTAGTGAAAATCAGATTATAATTGTGAATATGAACACATCTTGATAACACTACAAAGTAATAGTTTACTGTTAACTGACTGATTTCAGACTTGTGATGGAAATCCCACATTAAAATATTAACTCAGATCAGCAATGTAGAAATTAAAAAAGGAAAGCTAATGCACTTTCCTGATAGCAAAAAAAAAACAGTTGGATGTGTGGACTCTGCAATGTTGACTTTGCAATTGACTTTGTTGCTAAGTTGTAAGTTAACAAGCTTGCAAACTCTAGCTAACAAGAAAGGTGTGGCTGTCTTTCTAGGAAGCAATCTTAAAGAGACTTTTACCAGATTCCTTAGTCCAATAACATTTTTTACCATCAAATCTGCATTTTGATGGTTTATCAGCATTTTTGAAAACCTGCCAATCAATCTAGAAGCAATAGCACGCACCAATAATGAGTTTTTTGTTTTGGTAGCCCACCACTTTGTTTACATTAGGATTACAGATTGTGCCTTTGAGGGGAAAGCTGTCAAACATGTATCCCTCTTTTTGTTTTTATAACTTGCAAGACGATCCAGTTTTGAGGCTAGTCACTGTGAAGCTCCCAGACAGACGTGGTTGATGTTGACCCACATGTCAATAATTGTCAAAAGTGCATTTGTCTGTTTATGACTCCATTCTTTTCCTTCTCATCTCTCATCTCTAACTCAAGTATACTTTATAAGGAATCTTACAAAAAAAGAGTGAAGCCACCACTGATAAAAAGCAATGGATAACTATGCTCGAAGAGTATTGTTAATCAATAGTGACAAACCAATTGTCAATCCATTCTATCTACAACCCCAGTTCCAATTAAGTTGGGACGTTGTGTAAAACATAAATACAAACAGAATACAACGATTTGCAAATCCTTTTCAATCTATGTTCAATTGAATACACCACAAAGACAAGAAATTTAATGTTCAAACTGATAAACTTTATTGTTTTTTGCAAATATTCACTCACTTTGACTTTGATGCCTGCAACACGTTCCAAAAAAGCTGGGACAGGGGCATGTTTACCACTGTGTTACATCACCTTTCCTTTTAACAACACTCAATAAGCGTTTGGGAACTGTGGTCACTAATTGTTGAAGCTTTGTAGGTGGAATTCTTTCCCATTCTCGCTTGATGTACAACTTCAGTTGCTCAACAGACCGGGATATCTGTTGTCATATTTTGCGCTTCATAATGCGCCACACATTTTAAATGGGAGACAGGTCTGGACTGCAGGCAGGCTAGTCTAGTACCCGCACTCTTTTACCACGAAGCCACGCTGTTGTAACACGTGCAGAATGTGGCTTGGCATTGTCTTGCTGAAATAAACAGGGACGTCCCTGAAAAAGACGTTGCTTGGATGGCAGCATATGTTGCTCCAAAACCTGTATGTACCTTTCAGCATTAATAGTACACAGATGTGCAAGTTACCCATGCCATGGGCACTAACACACCCCCATACCATCACAGATGCTGGCTTTTGAACTTTGCGCTGATAGCAATCTGGATGGCCCTTTTCCTCTTTGGCCCGGAGGACACGATGTCCATAATTTCCCAAACCAATTTGAAACGTGGACTTGTCAGACCACAGCACACTTTTCCACTTTGCGTTAGTCCATCTCAGATGAGCTCAGGACCAGAGAAGCCGGCGGCGTCCAACTTGCACTTGTTGATGTAGCGACAAACTGTGTTAACTGACAATGGTTTTCTGAAGTGTTTCTGAGCCCATGTGGTAATATCCTTTACACTTTTTAATGTAGTGCCGCCTGAGGGATTGAAGGTTACGGGCATTCAATGTTGGTTTTCGGCCTTGCTGCTTCCGTGCAGAGATTTCTCCAGATTCTCTGAATCTTTTGATGATATTATGGACCATAGATGATGAAATCCCCAAATTCCTTGCAATTGTACGTTGAGAAACTGTTGGGCTATTTGCTCACGCAGTTGTTCACAAAGTGGTGAACCTCGCCCCATCCTTGCTTGTGAATGACTGAACCTTTCAGGGATGCTCCTTTTATACCCAGTCATGACACTCACCTGTTTTCTAATTAACTTGTTCACCTGTGGAATGTTCCAAACAGGTGTTTTTTGAGCATTCCTCAACTTTCCCAGTCTTTTGTTGCTCCTGTCCCAGCTTTTTTGGAACGTGTTGCAGGCATCAAATTCAAAGTGAGTGAATATTTGCAAAAAACAATAAAGTTTATCAGTTTGAACATTAAATATCTTGTCTTTGTAGTGTATTAAATTTAATATAGGTTGAAAAGTATTTGCAAATGAATGTATTCTGGTTTTATTTACGTTTTACACAATGTCCCAACTTCATTGGAATTGGGGTTGTAAAACCAGGAGTACCTTGGCTATCATTTTGGGAGTCTCCCTCTCTGAGTAGGTGTAGAAGGAATCTTCTCTGAGATATGTGTTGCCGGCAGTGATGGCGGTGTGTCCAGTAGTGTGGCTCAGGGTGACAGAGGTGTGTCCTGCAGAATGTAAGGCCTCTTCCTGCTGTAGACTCTTGGCACAAACATCATCCAGCACCACTTTAACACAATGTGCCATGTGAGGGACCAGTCCTCTATATGCTGATCTCCACTCAAACTCCAAAACCTGTGCCTGCAAAATAGGAGACAACAGTCAATTACTGTCTGAAAGCTGAAGGAAACATTTCACCTGTTGTTCCTCTCTGCAGTTTTGTAACGACAGAAAAAGATAAATGCCTGAATGACACTGAACAGTTGTAATTTACAAAGGAGCACATACAAAAGTCTCACCTCTGGTGTGTGGGAAAATGTTTCTGCTGTGGATTTTTTGCCATCAGTTGTCGTGTCTGAATCCTCTCTACTCTTTTTCAAGATGCCTAAATAACCAATAAAGGTTTTAATACAAACAATGTAATGTAATGTAATACATCTTAAAAGACATTAAACAGTATCTTTGCCTGGTGAAGCTCTCAAATCACGACACTGAATTTTCACCGGGGACCAACAATGATACAGAAACTCGTGAGATATCCCGATTCAAAAATGAAAAGCTATGTGGTGGGATGCTGTAGCATCTTTCACATCTATGCATTATTTAGCATGAATATTTCCATATCACTCATTATATACTGTATCATATTATGATACAGCTTGACTGAATGCCAAGTGCGGTGACATGAAAGCAACCGTGTATGACTCAAAGCCAGATATGGCTCACGCTGCTCCCATCCTTCCCCCACTATCCAAAAGGGACACAGAGACCAGAGAAAAACTGTATGTCTCAGAGGGAGCAGAAAAAGGCAGTAAATGCTAATGGCTTTACAAGTCTAAATGTGGGGCTTAGATTTGATTTGAACTCAGATAGCATCAACCAAATATGTGGTAATTCCATGAGGGGAGATTGTGTGGATGTGTGGGGAGACGGGGGAGAGTAAGGGGGTGAAGACAAGTGTACAAGATGTTGGGTTGGGTTGCAATTAAAAACCATGAACATCAAGGCCACAGTTTCCTAATCAGAAGGCGAAGAGTGAGACCCCAGGCGAGGCAATTTAGCCGAACAAGACCGCATGGAATGGAAGAAGGAGGAAGCAGCAAGCACATCACTTTTTGACCTTTAAGCCCATCTGATGAATTTCTGGTAATTAAGCCGTTTGATTGCCTGGAATTAATGATTTGGATAACTGCCCTTTAAAGGCTGTTTACCTCTCTGTAAATTGAGCCTTTCTGCAAGTCTTGTTTTTGTAAATGTAACCTTTATGGAAATTACTCCATGCACCAAAAGCTTTCATTTAACATCTCTGCGGCGGCAGTTCAAAGGGGAGAAAGGAAAATTATACTAAAGGCTTATATAACACCCGAGATAATTTCCTACTAAAATAACATTTCTTCAGACACAAGCAGACTTCCAGCTAGAACATGCAACAATATCTGTGTGTGATATGTGGGCGTATAACTGGACTGTTTATGCCTGGTACCCAGAGTTTTTAGAAATACTGAGATCATAAGGCCCCCCCCCCCCCCCCACCGCCCAATTTAACCCCACGACACTCATAGAAAAAGGTATGTATTTTTCTAATTATTTGGATTATTTGATCTATCTATTTGATCATTTTAAGTGTACTCTAACTCCCTTTTTGATAGTTTAAATGCTGCTTCAGAACCTTCTCCACACTGTCAATTTGTTGACCTAAAAATATGATATTTGATCTAAAAAATATTGAATCAGCCATTAAATATCTGCCATGTGTAATTTTTTTATTGTAAAATGTAAAATGTACAGTAGGTTAGAACATGACCTCGGTAATCTCAGAGGGAGATTACGTGTTTAATATGAATATATGTGTGTATTTTGGGGGGATGGAGTTGTACCTTTTACACAGGGAGTCTCTCCTGCACAATCAATGAAGGTCATGTTAGTGACCAGCTCCTTCACAATCCTCTCAAACCCCAGCAGGGTGCAGGCCAGCTGGGTTAAAGCCCTCAGCTGGTGGGAGGTCAAACTGAAGCTCCTATTTTTCATTGGAAGCTCCATTGGCACTGTAAAGAGGGGGAAAAATAAATAAACAGCGCACATGCTTGTGAATATATGACTTACAGAAAGATAGAGGAGTGAAAGCTGTATTACAGTTTATAGTTCAGTAAAGGAGTAAACAATTTCATGACAATAGGTTTTCTACCACACCTACCAACCTGCATGCAATCATCAGAAAACACCCCCCTCCTCAAGTCTTGCCTTGCACGGCACCTCTTATAAATATCGACCCATTCATGTTTTCCCAATACACAGCATAAACAAAGAGACAGTAAAAAATATGCAAAACTTTGCTCCACGAGAAGTCACACATGCACATCCTTCTCTCTCGGCGCAAAACTTTTCTCCCCCTAACCCGCCGATGACCCCCTCAGCAAATATGGATTTCCCATTTTGGAGGCTGCCAAAGCCATCACCCGGGGGATGTTCCGCATTAAGCTGGAGAATGGGCGGCTGGGAGATGCGTTGCCATACTCCCAGACACATGCACAAATACTTTTGTGTGTCCGCTTAAATGAGCTCCTCCACTGCAAAGGCATTTGGGAATGGATGAGCTCAGTATTAGCCTTCACTCTGAAAGCACAGAGATGATTGAGCATTGAGAAGGGAAGGAAGAGGGGGACCCTTTTCCAATAATTGTAACATTATTGCCTCTGGATCTTAATGTGATTTTGCTATATTGTTAAACAAAATCTGACAATATGACAACACACTGTCCCCAAGGATGCCTGGTTTAATCATGCATGAGGTTTGACTCTCTGTGTGTGTAGGCATGTGTGTATGTTTACACGAGTGTTTATGAGTGAGAGTCGATAAGTTTTTGTGTGCTTGTGTCTGTCGGATGTGCACACGTGTGTTTGTGTGCATGTAATGCAGGTCATTATGAATAACTTGATTTGTAGAAGACACTTTCACACACATTTGCACATGTCAGTCTTGCAGGATAATTACCACACTGCAACCAGACTCTGTGGTCACCATGGAAAATATTCTGACCTCAAGTTTGTTTGTGTTTGCAATGTATACATGTATTTATGTGCAGGTTTGTGCGCACACATGTATGAAATCACATGAGAATAGCTGTGTAATTATTTAGTGTGTGTTTGTGTGTGCATGCATTTGTGTGTATGTGTAATTAAGCTGCAAGGGTCTGCAGCTCGGCAGCTCCTCTGTAATGGGGTCCAGTGGGAGTTTGTGCTAGAGAGACCACCTCGTACTGCATGTGTACATGCGTGACCTGGCTGACACCCACGTGTAAGCCACGTTCTCCAGCTTGCACATACATGCACGCACCAACAACCATGTCTATTTCTGAAGTCACCAGTGAATCAACACAGCTTTCCATGCCTCAGCGCTGGGGCAAACTAAAGTTGTCAACAACTCAAGAGTAAACAATTTAAACCGGATGAGACAGGGACCCATTAGAGAGAGAGCCACTGGATTGTCTAAAAAGCTTTCACTACAAATCCCCACATTCTCTCGGGCATTCATCTAGCACCCATTAATCACCACTTCATCTGGAGCATCACCTTTGCCAGAGCATCATATCTGTCTCCTTCATTCCCAACCACTCATTCCCTCAACATGTGACCCTATAACCGTTTTACTTGCTCACTAAGTCACACTCTAAGTAGTCGCACATGACCTTGATGTTTAGCAATGCTCTGCCTCAGCCTCTCATTGAGCTCTGCCGCCCAGGCTATATAGGTATTTATAGTCGTCTCCCTAGCCAAATAGCCCTATAGCCATAGCAGTCTAGTACACAGCCATCTAAACCTCATTATACCTTTGTCACAACAGTGAGGCCAAATGGAGGCTCTCATAGCTGGTTGATGGAGAGGGTGTGCTTAAAAGCACCCAGGTGTGTCATATAGCACAGTGCATAGCATGTCTCATTGAGTAGAACGCAGAAGGGCACTAGCAGGCAGAAGAGTTCAACCAAAGGTCAGTGAACTGAGAATCAATAAGGGAGGTCTGGTGCTGAAAGCTGGTGCTAAAAGCAAAAATTATATGTTTCTATAAGACCACCTCCACATGACATTACAGTAAGGATGTTCCTATAAACAAAAAGAAAATCAATGGTTAGCCATATTACTTTGATAACCATATAAGCAGAATGCATCTTACCAGAAGCATATGTCAGGCAATATGTCATTCAATAAATTGTGTGAAACAGAAAACAGAGTGTGGAGGGAGTGGCTTTATGTTTCATATAAGCAGGAACATTGTATAAAAATTGTCTGAAAATACCAAACTCTGCAAGTCTGTAGTGGCCAGTTTCAGTTTGTAGCTTTTAACAATGACAACAATGTAACACAAAAGGAAAATAACAAACAGAGCAGGTATTTTTGGCGGGCCATCAGTCTCCTCGTCTGTCTCTCCTGTGGTTTCCACCAACAGCTCCACAGCGCGCTCTCTCTCTCTCTCTCTCTCTCTCTCTCTCTCTCTCTCTCTCTCTCTCTCTCTCTCTCTCTCTCTCTCTCTCTCTCTCTCTCTCTCTCTCTCTCTCTCTCTCTCTCTCTCTCTCTCTCTCTCTCTCTCTCTCTCTCATATACACACACACACTGCTCTTGACTGGCAAGGAAAAGAGAGAGAGGAGGAGATCTAGGGGAAGGGAAAGGGGTGGTGGTAAGGGATGAAAACATGGGGAAGAGGGGGAGGGGAAGAGAGGGAGGGGCGGGATAAGGGAATTCCCTTAGCAGTTGTTATTGATTCCGGTGTTTACGGGCGAATAGTTTAGTGCCGTTTACAAAACAGAACAGATGCAGCCAGTGAGCAAAAAGGTAAACAATTGCTGTGTGGCGTGCTGCCAAATCCCCAGTCTGATGTATTAAACTCACAGTGAAGAGCATTTCCCCTTTGGCTGCACTTATTGCCACTTCATTTCCTCTTCGCTCACATATACACACACTCCGTCTTGCCATCTCTCCCCTTCTCTGTGTCTCTCTCTTTCTCTCTTGTTCCCACGTTTATCTGACAGAGAAAAAAAGGTGGAGAAGGGCATAGGGCGCTTTTTGCCGTCTGGCTATTTTCTGTCCTCCTCTGACCCAGGAGGCCTAGTTCTTCCAAACAGAGCCATTAGTAGGGGGAATTGCATGTGTCTGACATGGCCGAAAACCAATTATTAGACACTTTCTACCAAATGATGCCCAAGTCTTTGGGGAATGGGCAATCATGCAATAATTTAGCCACTGATTTAATTTCTCTCCAGCAGAGCATCTCTCCCTCTCTCATCCTCAGTCCCTCATTTTCCTCTCTTTCTCTGTCTCTCTGTAGTGTAAATCAGACCATCAGAGAGGTGGTCTGCCTCTCTCTTACTACATTACCCGACTGGCCTCCAGTCTCTTATCATGTGATCACAATATGTGAAGATGAGCTTTCTGTGTTTGTGCAGATGTGTGTGTTGTACAACACCCTCTACAGGTGATGCTAGCATTTGGTTTCATTATATCCAGAGAGATAAGGAAGGAGGGATTTTATAAGGCAATTTTAGCACATGCTCTACATACAAAACGCACATAACAGAATTATCCTGATTTTTTAAAAAAGTGCAAAGTAATTTGTTCGTATCTCTGCTTTTGTTAACATTCTTAAAACTGCATTTTGGACGAGTTGAAGTTGCCTAAGAGCTTCTGTGCGTAGGCCTGAAAAGAGACTTTTACAATAGTTGGAAATAAAAGCATGGATCAGCCTTTTGACATCTGTACATCAATAATTTTTTCAGATGGTAAAAGAGTGATGTGATGTGACTGCTAAAAGTTATATCCAAGTCCAGAGTAAATCCAAATTTCTGGCCTGGCTCTATATTTCAATGGAGAGTCGAAGCAGCAGAATCAGGGATATTGTCTTGACAGTTCTATTTAGGCATGTGTTAATATCAGATAACAAAGCCTCAAGCCAGGCCACAGACGTCAGATAATCCACACACTAATTTTTTCATTTTCAAACCTTAGTATTTTTCAGCCCCAACAGATAGAGCCACTAAATGTGGGTGGTGATGGCGCAGTGGATAAGACTGTGCCTTTGATGTGAAAGACCCAGGTTCCCACTGTGACCTATCCACCAATGTGTCCCTGAGCAAGACACTTAACCCCTAGTTGCTCCAGAGGCGTGTGACCTCTGACATGTATAGCAATTGTAAGTCACTTTGGATAAAAGTGTCAGCTAAATGAATAAATGTAAATAATTAAGTCATAACATATGCAGTGGTACTGTAAACAGATTTTGACGTGTAAAGTTGGCACACATCCCTTTTAAACAGAAGCATATAGACTGAATCGAAGGGGACCAAGTATTGACCCTTGTGGAACTCCATAAGGCAAAGTCCATCATCCAATGAAAGAATTAAATTTAAAACTGTAAAAGAAGTAGTGCTACGAGCAGAGCAGCAGCAGTGAAAACAAAGTCCCACGGGAAAACCAGACATGATTCAACACAACTCTTTAGCAAGTCTCTTCTGCAGTGGCCACTGTGTGCAGCATGTTGTCTGGGCTCCTCATTGAAACAGATGTTAACCAACATACCCAGAGACTTCAATATCAAAATTGGCTGGTCCACCAATGTTGTGTCTGTGTCTGTGTGTGTATTTGTGTACCACTTCATTCTTATCATGGGGCTTTGCTCTTGGGGTGTAACGCTTAGGCTGTTGAGCACTTCTGTTTCTTTTTGTGCCCGTAGTTTGTGTGTATCCGTGCCTTCTTGTGTGTTTATAGGGTGTCAAGTAGGGTCATGTGGGTGCCTAGGGGCATGTCTGTGCATATATGTGTGTGTATGTGTGGAGGGTATGAGCCACTGTGGACCACCCGCTAGGCCCTGTGACAGCTGGGGTCCTCTTCGTCAGTTGCGGCCCACTGCTCACACAGACAGCGTTATTATGGGAGGCCTCCTGCTGTGATTCACTCTGACACATGCACGCAGACATACGTGCACACAAACTACACATGCCTTGGTCTCTTGTGGCCCTTTCCTTGGGTGCTGTCCAACCAGGCCACAGCAGGGGCCACCTGCCCTTCACAGAAGGGGAAAGTAGAATTTGATATCTCAATTAAGTTGCCTTGCAAAGAAGGACTAGTCGTGATGGGGATGTTTCTGGAGGTGATAGAGAAGCAAGGCTAACCTTCCTCTGCTTTATGCTCTTTTTCCCACTGTGTCTGTTTTTGTTTCTGTCTTTCTTTGTGGTGAATATTGCATTCACAGTGAGATAGGGGTTAAGATTTCTCTGGCTTTCTCCATGTACTTGAACCAAGTAGCCTGAGTGAAGAACACAGAGGAATGTATTGTCTTGATGCGCGCATTTCATTAAAACCCACTTGTTTAGTGCCCTTGTTCCCATTATTATTTTCAAGCCCTCTGCGAATCACACTGACTCTTCATCACGAAGTGCTGGCTGCTCTCAATAAGCAAGCCATTTTTGTCTGGGCTTTCTCAATAGAAGGTGCCAGGAAAATGTTCGTATCCTTGAGCTTTTCAAGAGTGATACACAAAAGCCATTGTGACCACTTGGAGGAAATGGGGGGAAAAAAATAAATGGCAAGCATAATACACATTCTCAAGGGCCATGAAACATATTCTCCTCTGTGATTTCATTGGAGCCATGATTTAGAGGAAATGACATAGTGACACAAACTTACACGTAAACACAACCAGAGAGTTAAGACCCAGCTCTTCTCATTAAGATGAGTATACAACCAGTTGCTCTGTGTGGTTACTTTCTTAAACAAGACCTGCTCATGGTTTACAAGGACAGGAAGGGAGCGGCATAAAAAAGCATCATCCATAAACTGGAAGCATCACGCAAACACACATGCTCACATGTACACAGACACACACAAACCCTTCTACCTTGCCCATAATTACACGGCAGCATGCAGGTGCACATCCCGGGCTGACAGTGTGTATCAACTCAGGCAGAGATATGATCTAGTGAGGAGCTGCTCTTAATAAATATTAACAAATGCCATTCCCAAGTAGCCTCAATCCCCACAAGCACCTCAAATGCCAGTCTGAGCCTCAGCCTAGCTATCTCACGTCGCTACAGAACCTCTCTCCCCACTGAATAGGCTGCTGTGCTTTCTCTAGGAAAGAGTTCAAAGAGCCAGAAAGGGCGAGGAGGGGCGTAGCGGCGGGGGTGAATGTGCTTACTATACATGTTCTAACTGAATCCTGTTTTATCTATAGGGAGCTGCCAAAGTCGTCATATGGGGAAATTAGTAGAAGTGGAATTCAAATCAGTGCTATCAGAATGGGGCTGCACAGTGTTTGAACAGAATTCCACAACCCCGCCTTCACCCCTGTGGTTGATTGTTAGGGAATAAATTGTATGTGTGCATGCAGCAAAGGAAGGAAATCTTTTGATGTCCTACAAAAACATGGATCTTCTATGCATACGTATTAAAATTACTGATGCCATATGGAAATGTAATGATGCATTTTTAAAAGGGGGGTATTAAATGATGAAGCAATGAGCGTGCACATAAACATAGTAGCATCGACTAAAAAACAGAAATGTTCACATGACATGCTCAACGGTGACTGAAAATACACATGCACACATATATAACCACCTTTATACCCACACACACACATGCAAACATCAGGGCAAAAAGTAAACGTAAAAGTAGTAAAAGTGCTCCATAGCAAATGGTTTTTGCAGTGTTTATGAACTGGTGTCAGATGTATCTTTTAGCATGGAATCATTCTAACTTTGTCTAAAGGTTATGCAAATTCTGGTAACTTTTAACAGGACCAAAGAAGAAGAAGAAAAACCTAGCAGGGCTACATTGCTGAAAGAAAAAATGTGTGTCTCTATGGAGAAATACAAATGCAACTTTTTATTGTGGAAAATCATAAAAATGTAAACTGATGGCTGCCACGTATCTATCTATAGAGGAAATGTAGTGAAAAAATTTAAATTACAATACTTCAAAAATCCAGCACACATTGACATAAACACACACACAAACACACACAAACACGTGACATGCACATGCAGACTTGGCCCACCCACTCCCCTGCAGACTCAGTGAGGTGTGTTAGTAAGGTTTAAAGCCTGTATTGTTCCTGACCAGCCAACCTGTCTAGCACACTCCCCAGTCTCACTGCTCACCCCATTACACTTGGAAAACTACAGGAAAATGGGAAAAGACAAGAAAAGAAAAAGAGAGAGGAAGTGGACGCTGGAGAGATGAAGTACAAGGGGGGGGCTGAGACCTTTCACATTTGTCTAGGTACAATGTCAGAGCCTGCCTTTGAGTCGGTGGGGTTAAAAGAGAAGGCAGATCTCGCCGTGAACGCTGTTAAATGGTTCAGTGGTTTGACAGTGGCTGATGCTACAGACAGCGCTGCTCCCTTGGGAGCCTGCACAGTCTCCCAGGCATGGCTCTTATCAAAATATATCTACCGCCTGCCTCTACTGCAGAAATAAACAATAACACAGCAGGGAAGGAGGGAGAGATCTAAGGAGTCATTGGAAGCTTATGAAAATAGAATCACTTTTTTCCCCCTACCACTGTCATAATTGTCTTGACAATTATGGGCGTAGCATACAGTATAGACAGTAAAGTGTGAAAGCAGATTATGCATTAATGTTCAGGCTTTGGCTCATAAGGAGCCACGGGCGTTTGGGTGGTGAATATGTGGGTTCTCAAGATTTTTTGGGGGGACTTAAAAACGTGAACAAAACAAAACTGTAATCCCAGTTGTAGCCCTCAAAGCTGTGTTGTAGCTGATAGTCAAACACACACACACACACACACACACACACACACACACACACACACACACACACACACACACACATAAAAACCAGCACAGGCAAAACTGCTCCATTTTACCATCATTACACAGCACGGGTCCCCCGCTCCCTTTGGAGCCGTGTTCTGCCTCCGGTGCTACATTTGACGGTTTGTTGAGCGGCACGTAGGTGTGTAGCCTCTGCCGCGTTACGTGATCAAACAGCCCAACTGACGCATGGCCAATTATCCTGGCTGCCTCCTCTCATCTCACATTTAAGGAGAGGGAAAGTAAAAACCAGAGAGGGAGATGGAAAGAGAGAGATGGAGAGAGGGAGACAAAGACGCAGGCTGATGGTGTGTTTATCGAAGAATGGCAGATGTAAAAGCAATCTTCTCCACGTTCCACAGGGAAGCTGACATGTGCACCATTTTTGAAAAAGTAAACAATGGCTCACACACTTTACATTTTTTTATTGTGAATCTTTACCCTCAGCAAGCCGTAAATAGGCCAATATGAAACAAACAAAGAGAATATGGGGGGGGAATTAAGTATCAAAAGTGACACAGCGCGTGAAGGTCTGGGCTCTTCTCTTGTCTCAGTATATAACATCACTGCCTGTTTCATCACAGTGGCACATTCTGCATTTGTGGCAAATATTAAAAATACTTCTTCTTCAAAAAAAATTGGTGATGATGATTGTTGAACTTTGCTCTCCTGCACCACCTCTTTCTCAATCCTTTGTTGCTATCTCAACATGGCTGCATCACTGCTCAGATGTGAGAGGAAGGTTAAGATTAATCAGTTTCCCTTCACAACTGTAACATCATGAGGTTGTGTGAAGATGTTACTACTGCTCTGCTCTTATTATGTTTTAATAAACTTTAATTAGATTTTTCTTTTAATGGAATACCGTAAAGAGGACAGTAGAGCTGTGTTTATTGACACAAATCATTCTCCAAGATGGCACAGTTCATACTGGCTTAGGTTCAAGGTGAAGAAGCAAATTAACTGTAGCTTAAACACACAGTTAACAGACCCTGGATATGGCTTGGACCTTTCTTGGGGACAGGGCTCGTCACAGTCATAGATAAACTACGTGGTAAATAGTGTTTAGAAGTAGTTTCAAAGGAAGCCTTGGCCCTGGAAATGCTGCTCTTCTTTTTTTGTTGGTAAAGAGGAAAGTAAAGCCGACAGGAAACAGGGCAGTAAAAAGAAAGCAATTACAATGGGAACAGCAGTTACTGACAATCTCTTACAGAGGCCTTGGCTCTGGCTCAGATCACTACACACTACAGCTGGAAAGTAGGGGAGGGAGAGAGAAAATTGTTAGCCTTTATTGGGTAACAATAAGACGCGTGAGGAGAGGAAAGAAGGCAGAATGAGCAGAAAGAATAAAATAACTATAAGAAACAAAGAATATTTAAAAAGAACCACTTACCTACGGTTGCCCGGGACCTGGCTGAATATTTTTTGATCTTGCTGCTCAGCGTGGTATTGTCTCTCAGGGCCGTTTCACATTCTCTCTCCATCAGGGAGGCCAGTTCTCTGGCCACAGTGCTGAGGTATGCCGCATTAAGGAAACCCAGGATGGTCTGTGGTTCTGTTAGTCTTGAAAGGACATGGAGCTCCTCTGTGAGGGCTTGGGTCAAAGCTGGGACCACAGAGCGGAAGCCTGTAGCCAGTCTGTCAAAACCAGTCTCACCAATTGGGCTTGAGCTCAGGGCAGCGAGCAGAAGATCCAGCACAGACTGGCTTCTCAGGTTCTGGATAATCAAAATCAAAATAATATATCACTGTAAAATACTGTATCATATTGGTACAGCAAGTTCACAATATGGATTTGGAATTTAAGAAAACAACAATATACTGTAGTTCATGACTAAACTATGGTGACATAGTGAACATATATGTTTAAACATAAAGTTTATTCACACATTTTTATTATTGCCTTTTCACAATTTTACCACACCTGGTAATGTTTGAACACCTCAGACTCTGGGTAAAGAAAGAGCAGCTGTTGCAGACAGTGGACCTGTTCAGGGATGGACAAACTGGAAATATGTATGGGTCCACGATACTCTGGGCTGCGGGAAGACAGTCGGTCCAGCAGGTGGCGACGCAGCCAGAGACGCACATGATCCCACGCCTCTTGGATCTTACAGAAATAAGTGCAAAAATACAGTGATAATTAACAACAAGACATTGAGACGGTAACAGAATAATAATCTTTTGCAGTGAACAATGCTATTAATCAGGTATACAGCAAGTATAAGCAGGTAAGTTTATCTTTATTTTAGCATATACTTAAGTGCTGAATAATACATTAGATTAAAGGATAGGGTCAGTTTTTTAAGCTTGTCTTAAAACAATATTCACATGCCCATATGTTTATTTAAAGTGCTGTGGGTCGCTTTAATCATTCATCCTGTCCAAACTGGCCACAAAGAGATCCCTTTCTAAAGCAATGTCAATGTAAATGATGGGGGACAAAATCCACAATCATTGTTCTGTTCAAAAATTTATTCCAAAATTCTGCTGAAAATTCACAGTTTTTGTGATTATCCCTCCACTGCATCTCAGCAAGGAAACACTCGGACTCACTCTGGAAACATAAAGAGGGCCAACTTTGTAAGTTAACGACTTGATTTGACTAACTCAGACTGCTAAAGCCTCATGTTAGCTTCAGTTGAACTTTTGAAATCATTTTCACACAGAACAATTGTATATTTTTCCTCCATTACTTTTGAATATTGCTTGAGAAAAGTATCTCTTTGTGGCCAGTATGGAGAGTAGAAACAATTACAATGACCAGTAATGCTTGCATATACATATTAACATGTGAGTATTGTTTTAAGACTTGAAAGATGTGAATCTATCCTTTAACCAATTCACTAATTAAACATCGTAAGGGATCACTGAACTGAATCAAAAAATCGTACAGTATATTACCTCTAATGAAGCATCATCTCTGACTGTATGTAACAAGTGGATAGTGGAAGCAGTCACTTGAGGATGAAGAGAGGAGGATGAAGAAGACGAAGGGGTGCAAGGAAAGCAGACACCACACTGGGAAGACATATTCAGCAGTAGTTGAAGTGTCACCTCCTCTTTCCCCTCCTCTTCAGACCTCAGGTACTGGTTCTGGGTGGAAAAGAGTTGGAATGGAGAAGGATGAAACTGAAGTTAGGAGCAGTGGACAATGCAGTACAAATAGCCACATTACAACATTGCAGAACTGACGCTTCAAGTCAGAATATGTATGGTCCTCATATAAAAGTTGTGAAAATATTTTGCAGCCAAACCCATTTACTATGTACAAGGCTGTCTTCTTACATCTGAGGTCTTGACATGTTAATAAACACTTGTGCAGATCAACATAGAGTTAATGGTAATGTTAATAACAGAATGTGCCATTAAGTGGGAAATTGAGGATCCTCAGCAAATCAGGGCAAATTGATAAAATCGTCATGATCGACATAACCACTATCAGTTTTCTAGATTTTCCGGTTTTAGTTGTATTATCTGTGAAATATGTTAAACAAATAGTACTGTTGTTATCATCACAACCATCAGTCAGTGTATATAATATAATAATAACCCCGATGTATTACCAAAGCTCTGAAGAAGTCCATGAGCTCTTGATGTCCTGTGGCAACAGGCCTGAAACTGTTGTGTGTTCTGAGATTGAACCACTGCAGGCACTCTGTAGGGCTCAGCGGACGCTCCCCTGTCCGGGAGTCTCCCATTTTGGCCTGGACCTCCTTCAGCTGCTGTTCAATGCTGAGTAAAAGGGAGATACATTGTGTAAGTCTGGTAGCAAAGGAACGTGAAACAGTATACATTACGAAGCTCACAGCACACTAAGAGTTAAGTACTCAGCAGAATAAATTTTAAACCACATTTAGTCTCAACATGACAGCATTTCTTGTTAAAGACGGGCTGTTTTTATCTTATGACAACAGTTTGGATTAGAGTTGGTCCATCTGATATTCCCCTACATGCCAGCACACTGCAAACATGTTCCTGTTAATGTAAACTACTCCCTTATACAGTCTGGATTGTCCGGAGGTGTTTGCCTGTCAAGGTCTGCTGGGACAGTGTCTTCATTTTGAAAGGACACTGTCAAGACATTAAGTTGCTGCTGCACCACAAACACACAGAAACAATATACAAAACCAGCCACATTACAGTCATACAAACACATAGACATCATATTTAAGATGCACATGGACCTACACACCGCATCACATTTGGCTCTCCCTCGCTCTCATTCAGTGTCCGTACCGTGAGAAGGCAGACACCGAAGCATCAACAGTAATGAACACAGACATTGATATATCAGTGTGTGAGTGTGTGCTAAGCATCTGGTGTGAAGTGGTGGTACAGGCTTCGGCAGGCATCTGAGACACACTTGCCGTCTCACGTCTTATTCTTCCCCTTGACACACACACACACACACACCACACACACACACACACACACACAGCTCTTTTGATTTTAACAGACTGCATCAGCTATTCCGTTTCCCCTTTAATATGACAGATTAGAAATGACATCTTTGGGCTCGACATGTTTAGTCATTTCCATGCAAATCAATGCATATATATTTGGCCATGTAAGGCAGTGTGTGAGTATGTGTGTGTGTGAGTGTGTATGTGCGTGTACGCTGGCATACCTGCATAATTAAACATGTTATGGTGTTGTGAACGCTGCTGCTGTGTTGACTGTGTGTTCCTGTGCTTATACGTGTGTTTGTATGTGGTAGTGCATACAGTAAAAGTAGGGCTAAAATGATTAATCAGAAAATTGATTGGTTGATCAACAGAAATCAATTAGGAAAAGAAAATCAAAAAAAATCTGATAATCTGATAATCAAATAATGGTGTATGGATATTTTAAATTTAGTTAAAATATCAAACCTTGATACTATTACTGTAACACTTTTGTATTTTTCAAACAAAATAAGTTATTTAATCAGTCACTTTGTGTCCCTGCAAACTTGACAATAAACATTTTATACGCTACTCGATTAATGAATATTAAAATAAATAATCAATGGATAATGAGAATATTAATTAGTTACAGACGTACATATCTGTCTTCCAAACTTGTGTGTGTGAATGTGTGTGTGTATGTGTGTGTGTTAGCATACATTGTACAGAGCCAAAGTGCCATTTCCCCATCAGACAGCTCATCCCCTACCGCAGGTCTATAAACTGCCTCCTGCCTGCTCCAGGGCCATGAACGCATCCAGATGTCTTACAACGGCAACACATTAAATAACCGTTCAATCTGACACACTTTCGTTTCAGAGGGGAAAAACGCAAGGGGATAAAATGTTATAGACTGTTACAAACCGCTATCCTCTAGGTTGAACACTATCATTCTCTCTCTTTAACTATCTCTTCCTCCCTCTCTTCTTCTTTAGGCAGACCAGATGATGCATCTCACTTTATTCTCTCGACGCCAACTTGCTGACTGACAGAAACCTTGATTATAAAGTGGGGTTTTTTGTGTGTTTGGAGTGATTTGATGCCAGGCGATATTTGTTACACAACTGCAGAACTATCAAACACTTCATTAAAGTAGGTCTACGTTGTGTTTGTTTTTCACCTTACTCTGTGTGTGTGTGTGTGTGTGTGTGTCTGTATCACTCTGCTCAACATTGTATAGGAAAGATATTGCCTTAACTTGTGAGACATTGTGTGAGTGTAACTATGCTTGCCCAAAGCTCACTAGCTGTAAAACACAGCTTCAGCAAGGTCACAGCATAACCAGCATGGCTCAGGGTTGCTGACGGCACACTGTGTAAAATTAATAGACACCACTTTAAACAAAACAAAGGACTGTTCAGATACGGGTTTGTTTGTGTGACCTCTGACTTTGCTTTCTCTAAGGAGAATATAGCAATGACTTTCTAAGAAAATGTGGTTCTGGATACAGTATACTTAAACTAACAACACTTTCCCTTTTTTTTTTAAAAGTCACTCAGGGTAGGCAAAATATATAGTGGAGAAATATGCGGGTAAATTCAAAAGTAAGACATTTTCTAAATGTGATTTTTAGCATAGATTTTTGTCATATGTCAAGTCTTGCAATGAAACCTTGCTGTCATTTAAATGGCAGCACAGAGCACTGTATGTGTGTTTATAGTACGTCATAAACATGGATGTTCGTTCTGGGCTCCACCCCAGGACTTCACATTGACAGCAGGTTTCAAATGGGCTTCCATCTGTAGCTCACTTTTCACCGACTCTCTGAAGTTCATTAAAAGCAGAAAATGTAAGTAGACTACACTGTGGATGTGAACTGTGTGGCTTTTCTCTTGTTACTCGGTTTTTTAATGGAATTGAGGTCGGATTAAGCTTCACAGGACATCCACCTTGATAACCTGGGACTCTGTGAGTGTTAGAACAGTCTCAGAGACTCAATTTTGCAATATGTGGACACGACAAAAGGAGATTGTTGACTTGAAGCCCATATGAGGCCATAGACTAAGACAGGCAGGAGAATGGGTTTTAGGCTTTATACTCTTTCTCTAGTTCCACTCTCCATCATCTCACTCTTGCCTTCACTCAACAAAACAATGTACTCTAATGGCTACAGCAACAGCACTTGCCTCTTCAGATACATTTTCAAGCCTTGCCTTCACAGTTTTTCTCACCCTATTTCCCTTCTTTCTTTTCTCTCACCTTGGAACTCTTTCCTTTCCTAATTTTCTTTTCTTTACTCTCGCCTTTCAATTACCCCTCCTTAGGGCCTTGTGCTGTAAGTTATAAAGTCAGTGTGGATGGTCTGTGTCATGAAGTCCATCCAGCTCTCCACAATGTTGCGACCTTTTGCCCGCCGGTGTAAAAGCTACCTGCAGCCTAATCAACTTGGCAGGATTAGCTCTGAACCTGATGACTTCCACCGCCAGCAGCTCAGACGCAGAGGAAAGAGACAGATAGAGAATTAGAGAAGAGGAAGGTAAAAATGGGTAGAAAACAGAGGAGTCACAGAAAATAAAACCATTCAACTTTCTGAGTAAAGACGACAATGGACAAACCCATAATGGCAAAAACGCCGGAACACAAGTCAACAAAAGACCCAGAGAATGAGAAAAGAGGCAGAGGAAACTAGGAGGAAAGGATTCTTTGGGCCTCTTGACAAACATGTCAATCATCATACCCTAACTGACACACACACATACAGACACACATGCACTTTCACTGCTGAAGTGAAATCTAATTGTTTTTCAGACCGGTCTAGCTTGACAGTCGACACCGCAACCACGCCAACCCCCCCCTCCAACCTTCACCACCGCCGAGAGAGAAAGGGAACAACCGGAGGTCTTTTATTAGATATGATGGCACATTTCACAGCTCCCTGACTTACAGAAACCCAATCCCGCGATTAGTCAGCGCTTTGACGTTATCTTAAGTTCCTTGTCAGAATTAATTTAGTGTGGGTGGGCTGCTGTGGGGCTGTCTGTCTGTTGCGCTCTGCTCCCCTCCGCTCGCCTACAGGAGGTGGGGGGTTGGAGGCAACGGGGGCAGGAAGATCCCTTTCAAATAAGCCCCAGCTCCAGTCAGTGCCAAACCAGCCGCCTGAGAACTAAATATCCCCTCCATCAAAGGGCCCCATTCTGCGAGGGGAAAAGGAGTGAATGGGCTTGAATGAACAGGCTGAAAACAGATCCTGTCCTGGCCCAGCCTGTCGCCCACTTAGTGCCCTCAGCTCTCAGTCCCCCAGCCCAGGCAATGATACCGGAGAACCGATACAGCTGATATACTAACTTAACACACGTGTCACGCACAGCTAAACACAAAATCAACTACATGCTGTAAGGATTACAGATGTGTATTTTTTGTTCATTAAAAAGGAACCTTGCATGTGGCAGCCAGTACTTGCACTTACACACACACACACACACACACACACACACACACACACACACACACACACAAGCGCGCACAGAGAATCAAATTTAAAAGTATTGATATTGTACCCTGATAACGATTGGCAGGCAACTAGTGAGAGCCATTTGCTTTGCCAGTGTGAAACTAGAGGCCTGTCTGCAGGTCTCCAAGCCTGTGCTGACACTTCATTAGAGGTCTTTTCCTGGTGGCCCACCACTCCTTGGCCCCACTCCCAACCCTGAACCGCGCCACTGTCCCAACTGATGAAAACTGATGGATTACAGCATTTCAATTTGGGGGAGCCAGCTCCGTTGTCAGCCTATCTTAATCTCCTACAATTAGGGAGCAGCTCTTAGGCAAATCTCTGACATCTGAGAACCGGGAGCAAGCCAGTCATTTTGACCCATAAACGGGTTGAAGACCTTCACGGGTGTGGGCAGCTCTGTTTCGTCCATCTCTCAGCTTCCCTTTCCTCCCCTCCACTTCCGTAATTTGTCCCAGCCGCTGATAAGTCAATTAGGCAGCAGGTGAGTGAGCCATGGATGTGTGTGTGGGGGGGGTTGTATCAGCAGGCCACCCTGCTTGAGGTGAAAGAGAGCCCTTGCAGGATTTTGTTTGCCTGGAAGTGTCCCAATAGTAAAAGGGCTGTCCTGAAGTAGTCTGGAAGGAAGTTTGCTGCAGTCTGACAAAGACATTGACCAGTGGTCCCCCACAGCGAGAGGAGGATTGCCTTATTTTTAGCCCCATTCTCCATTATCTGGACGCTTTGTTCTCATAATGGTTATCCCTCTCCCATCTGCAGGAACACAAAATAACCCTTTAATGCTTAGAAAGCAGAAAAATGGCCCGGCCTTCGGTAATAAGCCTTGAATTACCTACCCAAGGGTTTTCGTTTCAAGATGTGGAATCTTCAATTATTATGTTCCCATTTAGAAAGAGGAAGGAAAGAAAGAGAGAGAAGGGGAGGGAGACAGAGAGAGAGAGTGACGAAGGGATGAGACCCAGACACTAATGGTGCGAGAGTGAGGCTTTGTTCACTTGCTACATTTAGCCTGTCCTTCATCATCTGCCCTCAGCCTCACAACGCCACAAACGATAAAAGACCTGAAATATAGATTTCTCCTTTTCTTCTCCCCCCCCCATGTCTCTCTCTTTATCAGTCTATTTGTGCTCTCCAACTATCCCTACCATCATTGAAAGACATCTATATTTCAGTCTTCAGTGACAGAGTCTTCCATAACACACCATGACAAGAATGTTTCAGTAATTAAAGAAATTGAACCGCAGAGAAAGATTTTTCTTTCAGTTTATGTTGTCAAATATTTGACCCCAAATGTTAGAAACATTGTAAGATAATTCTTAAACTTTGACCATGCCCTCTTTATGAATCTCAATACAATAATATGAAATCAACTCAACCATGAACCCACTAAGAAGTAGAATGTAACTGGTCAGAATTATCCCTATGCGCTACCATGTGTTTCTAGGCTACAAAATCTTTGGTGTATTAGTTATATACTGTATATGACACAGCAGCATTATTTTTTATTTCTGCATTTCTGACTGCACAGTGACAGGGCTGTCATTGTCAGATTTTTCCCCTCTTCCGCAAATATGTCTGAATTTTACCAACTGGCTGCTCAGCTGTGGACATATTTACTTTAGTTTCAGAGTCCGTTATTACAGACTTTGGATTTAATTACTATATTTCAGATACAAGAACACACCTAGACTACTTATCTTTACTTTCATCCTCTGCACTGCTGCTACAGTGATACTTACCTGTCGTTACTACTGGCTCTGTTAGACATCTGTGTATAGGGAAGAAAAAAGACGGTTCCGGCAGAAAAAAACTAATTTCTGATAGTTGTGTTAACTCTCAACTTGACCATATAAAAAGTGGTTGGTAAACTGGACGTCTTCATTCAGGAGATCGATGTGATTGAACTTTGTGGAGCGATAGGGAGAAAGATAGAATGGCAGAGAGAGAGAAAGAGAAAGTTAAACAGACCAGCAAAAATATGGATGCATGTTTCAGCTTTTAATCATGATATCATATTTCAACCTTTGGAACAATGCTGGTATTGCTGCCATTATAAACAATCTTGTCAGTAATGCAGGTTGCTCCTCTCTTTAAAATTATCCATGCTAGTGTCTGCACATAGTTAGTATAAAATAAATCAGAGCTTGTTTTCTCACCTTCAGAGTAAGACATTTTTTGCCCTTAATCTTTGTACAGTATGAACAACTTCCAGAGATGGGAACATTTTCTGAGAAGTAATCTAAGCCATCAGAGTAAGCATGAAGCTTTATTTATGTTTTGTCAAAGGTTCTGTTTAACTTCTATTTCATGGTGCAAGTGCTGTGTTCTTGTACTAAACTGCGCATTCAATTGCACTCCACTCTCTCTCACTTCACCTGAGATCCAAAGAAAGAAAATGAAGGCCTCACCAGGAAATAATCCCTCAAAAACAGGCGGCTTTAAATACGTCATTGTCACTTTTGTGTGTTATTGGAGTGTCTTTGTCAGCTGGGACAGTAGTCTACTTAATTTCAATCTGGCTTTGACGTAATTTAAATTCTAAAAATGAAAATCAAGTGAAGGTGTTTGGGGGGCATGTGAAATTCAAAGAAAAGGGATAAAACTCTATTTGACAGAACTATTCCAATTTAAGATTAAAAAAGCCCAGGGGGCATTTTAAGTTGATGCATTTTCTACTCTGACTGACCTGTTGGCATTGAGATTGAGTTTCTCCTCTGTGTCTTTTAGGAGCTGTTCAAAGTCCAGCTCACTAGAAACCCCAGGAACCAGCAACTCCACAAAAGCATGGTCTTCTGGAAAATCCCCCGGCCACTCCATACTGCTCTGCAGGGAGAGAGACGGCCGTATAACATTAGAAACACTACACATGACATGTACCGGTTCATAAAACAAAATAATGAGAAAGACAGCACAGGTGTCGGGATTAAATCAACAATTTACAACGCAAAATAACAGAGATCTGGAGTGTAGTATTATCACAGCTGTCTGTCAAGAAACACAAGTGCACTTTCTACACACACACACAGTCATGTGTCAATAATTTGAAATTTCCTCAAACAGGAGTTCTTATTAGGAGGCACAAATCAATTGCACCTGAAACACCTGAAAAAAAGGAAGCTTATCATCAACAAAAACAGTTTCTTCCAGTTCCCCTCCTATTTCCTCAGAAAATCATTTGGAGTAAAAGGACCCCTGATCAAAATGCATTGCCTCAGCCTCTAACCATTTCCACCTACTGACACTACAGTGAGTTAACACAGCAAAAAAAAAAAAAAAAGACCAAATAAATAAACAATGAGGTGAGATGCTCTTCATTCGAGGCTTTAAATAAACAACTCATCTCCTTACGTCTCTGCCAGAGCTGAGGGCCGCCCCCCTACCCTGTGGTGCTTAACGCTCATGCTAACAGCCAATCCCACGCCGGTGCCACGTTGCTGGGTCTCATATCAACATTGTCATCAACGCGAGTCAAGTGGAAGGTAATGGAGAGTGTCTGTGTCAATTTGGCTTTCTCACACTCCGCCTCTCGCCCCTTTCCTCGTCATCTGCTCTGATTTTAATAATCCCTGTCAAACTCCAAACAGCTCCCCGCACTCCGCTCGGCTTCTTCGCTGCTGCATACAGTCTATGCCACTCTCTCTGACAGGGCAGACAGGAAGCTCAACATTCATTTAGCCGGCACAAAGGGAGGCCTGTCCAGCTGGACAAATATTATTTTCCTCCTCTGACAGTCTCACCAGTTAAGCTTGTCCTTTATTATTTCTGCTTCTCTTCTTCTCTCTTACTGTTTCCCCTCATCATCACGCTCCCTCTGCGCCACTGTCTGAGAAGGGGTCTATACGCAGCCATTTATTGAAACTGTAGAAGACTTTAAATCCATGGATTAGGAACTCAACATTTTAATTAAATGGACTGAGCAAGACAGTGTGTGTGCATGCACTTTTGAATAGTGTTCATTTATATGTGTGCTGTCTACACCATACTTCTCTTTATTTTTATGAAAGACAGACAAACAGTTGGGCAAAAGGTCTGAATGTGTATACTGTATGTCTGCTGGGTGTCTACCTCCTGGTCTACCAACCTATCATCTGTTATCTTAAGCATGAGTGTGGACATGTAAGTGTGTGTGTGTGTCAGGATTCTCCAAGCAGCACACAGGGCCTCATTAGTACTAGACTTTAAATCATCTGGTCTCCATTGTCTTGTCATTAGCTCTTTACAAAGCAGATGTTGGAGGAACCCCTGTGTGTTTCACAGTGTTGCAATAGGGACAACTGGGCCAGGCGCTGAGACGCTGCCTGCCTGAGACATTGACTCCACAGCTATTAGAACAGGCAAAGTAACACACACACTCACACAAACACACAGACACAGACACTTTTTTCACACACATCACTGTCGTATCTCTCTTGCTGCTGCCTGTCTACCCCAGCTAGGCTAACACACAGGCCCATTTACAGTAATGAGTTTGTCCTGAAATATTTAGCAGCACATCCCCCAGGCCGCCGCTTTAAAGCC
Source organism: Micropterus salmoides (assembly GCF_014851395.1). Taxonomy (NCBI): domain Eukaryota; kingdom Metazoa; phylum Chordata; class Actinopteri; order Centrarchiformes; family Centrarchidae; genus Micropterus; species Micropterus salmoides. Next base: position 28,330,084 of record NW_024044459.1, read on the forward strand.
ACTTAGAGCATGTCAAGTTAAAGTCAACATTATTTTAAAGGGGGTACCTAACAGTCTGCTGTAAAGGAAACATAATAAATTAAACAGGTTCATAATCTAAGATCACAATACTGCTGAGAACTGTCTCATGCATGCCCATGGGGGGAGGATGGCTTCACTGTTACTGTGCAACCATGTGGTCCTGCTGCACTGCGCTGCTTTTGACTGATTTTCTTCTTTGCAATAAGTCCTGTCTGCTTAATAATGGTTATCTGGTAGTCTCATCAGATTTGATCTAGTGATATTTCTGCTCAATTTAAGAAGCACTAATCTTGTTAAAATATATTGGTCACTTTTTGTCTTCACTACAGGGAAATATGTGGACATAATATCTTCTTAAAATATGTTGTTTAATATGTTGTGTGACTGTTCAAAAATTGCAGCGCAACAATTCTGCATCATCATAACAAACGCCTATGTGATTAGCCTACACTGAGGGAATGCATAATACATGACTTAATCCTACTGCTATTACTTGTTGTTGCTGTTTTGTGGAGTTATCATCATCATTCACCAGTATTAAAAGTACCTGAGCAATGAATCAAATACAACTATTGAAAAACAAGACAATATCGTTACACTAGAGCAGTTCACTTTATACACACATAGCTTGTAGCATCTCAAGGGTCATGATTTCAGCTAACTTAAATACACATATCCTAAACATGAATGAATCTGTCAGGTAGAAAGTAAATCGATACATCGTAAAGTAGTTCAATAGGGTTGCAACTAACAATTATTTGCATTCAATCAATAAATCTCTTATAAGTGATACATGTTTCTGTAAAATGTCAGATAATAGTGAAAAACACCCATCTCAATTTACCAGACCCTTGAGTGAAATTGTTTTGTCCAGGCAACTGTCTGAAACCATAAGGTATTTACAATAATACAATATAAAACACAGAACAGGAGATATTTTGTGACATTTGAGAAGCTGGAGCCAGCCAATATTTGGTATTTTTTATGTATGATTTATCAATGAATGATTAATTGATTGTCAAAATTGTTGTTGATTAAGTTTGCTAACGGACCAATGTATAATCAACTAACCCTTTCACCAATAGGGCTTAGAAATGCATTTCTTTTTCTCATTTGGTACATCTGATTTACACTAAATCTCATAACAATTTTTTCCCCCCCCTATTTGTTGGTATCCACAGATACACAGTATTTTGATAGGTGTAAGCAACGCATCACGGCTGTTGACTTTTACTTGCTTTTCATGGTGGTGTTTTTGTGACCCGACTTCGCTAGCCACATGCAGACCTTAGATCAGATTGTTTAACTGATTAATCATTTCATCCATAGAGTGTCAGAAAACAGTTAAGAAAATGTCCATCACAATCTCTGAGACCCCCTATTAAAATTATAGAACATATCTTGTTTTGTCCAACCAACAGAATGAACCAAAATGTATTAAATTGACAATAATGTAAAACAGAGACTTGCAAATCATAACATTTGAGAAACTGGACCCAGCTAATATTAATATTCTTTGTTTCACTGATTCAAATGATGAATCAAGTTGCCTAATGATTAACTGGTTATCGAAATTGTTGTTGATTATAAACAAATCATTTATGCATCAGGGCTTGGTAATATTTTATTCTCATAGTCATTTCCAGTATATTCTGGTGTTAACCATAAACATAGTTTGTAGATGAGAGAGAGACCTTGGACTGTAAATGCAGAGCTGTTCACCTGTTGGTCGTGGTATTTGGCCATGTGACCAGACACAAACAGATCTTTTACATCACCGCAGCTAGTCCTTGCAAAGCAACGATGATTTTGACAAGTCGTCTGTATCTTTTACAAAATGTGGTGGAGTCACATGGCACGTATGTAAACATCTGCATTTGATTTCGTGTTACGTCAGCGACAACACATGCATGATTTGTGTAACGCCATCTTACCTGTAACAAGCTCCTTTATATTCGTTTCGATTATATGTTAATCCGTGATGGGTAGGGGAAAATGACCAGCGTCATTTGCAGTCACTCATTGTTGACATGTGTCAACGAAAGGTATTTGTAGCGATAACAAAACAGTAAACCGTGACAATTCAACAGCAAACATGTCACCACGTAATCTAATTATATAACGTTAATGACTGTCACGGACAGCTTATCTGTCGATGTCACCTGAGCAGTTTTTGAAACAGCCGCGCAGTTTCATAAGCAGCCTTTCTGTTAGAAATCACGTTTCATTGTTATCGAGCGATCAAATCGTTCCGTTAATCAATCAGTGCTGTACGCTATCCAGTTATTGTGGTTATATTTCCGGGAACAGAAAGCGTCCGTGGCAACAACCTGGAAGTAGCTCTATGATAACTTCCGCTATATGGAAGATTCCAACTGACAAACCAAATGGAGAGGGGGGATCCCTCCATGGTGACGGAAACAAACGTGAAGCTTTCTAGTAATAAATAACATTTTACATGACACACAACTTTGCTACATTCGTAAGTCTTTTCAATCGAGGATATAATTGTTTAAAGGTTGCTAATGCGTACAAAGCACATTATTAAATTGAAGAATCTCCCTTCCCGTCAATAGTAAACTATGCCGTGACGCTGTAAATAATGGCAGTTTGGCGGTGAACTCCCGTAAGGCGCCGTCACTTATCGACGATATGTTAACAGTAATTTGCGAAGTTGAACACTTTGTTTGACGAATCAGCCACACACTGGTACAAAACACTGCTCCCGGTTCTGGACCAGTGTCAAAGCTTTGGCGCGCCCACTGGGAGGACACAGAGTCATCATCGGGGGGTATGAGAATGATACCTGAGCAATCAGTTGTGTGTATAAGACAACTGGAAATTAATAACAGACAACGCAGATTTTTGCCAATTTAGTCAACTGTGAGACTGTAAAGGTGCAAGGTTATTAAAACAATTCATGTGGCAGAACGTTTTAGTCGACCCATATTGTTTTGTTTACATGCAAATAACTCAAACTGTGTGATTTACTTACCAATCACCACTTAAAATGTCATGATGTGTAGTTCAGACAATTCAAATGCTCCCCTCCATGTTAGCACATGTTTCCAGTAGTGTTAACTTGCAATGAAAGCAATGCAAGTCAAGCAGTCAAACAAGAATTGTAGGATTACTTTCTCCAGTGAGTGAGGCGACCTTCCTTAACTTGCTTTTTATTTATTTATTTATTTATTTTTTACTTAAACCCAGTTTTCTTCGTTTTCCTTGTCAGGATGGCGAGCTGCGCTTATGTTTTCCAGATCTCTGGGATCAAAACCCATGATAAGAAGAGAGTTTTGGTCCAGGGAATCCACCAGCTGGGTGGAAAATACATTGGTGGCTCAGTGAGTGGAGATCCCACAAAAGACATTTTAGAAAAAGGCAGATGCACTTATTTAGCCAAATAAGCCTGCAGCTTCTGATTAATCTCCTTTGTTCTTATGTATGTAATGATTATTTAGTCTATGCAATGTAAAACAGGTTAAACAAATGTCCTTCAAACCTTAACCAGAGCCCCGACAGTGGTGCTGAGCAGCAGTTCCTCTTTCTGTTACTGTAGTTTTTTTAAAACCCACTGATGAATCACTGGTTTCATCTTTTGCTAATGTATCATTAAAGAGTTTTATTCCATTACTGTATTTACAGTTAACTTTTAAAAAGGTAGGTCTAATGTTGGATAGGTTATGTAAATTGCCCCCTCTCTGTTGTAGTTAAAGTCTTTTAATTGCAGTTTTATTCTCACAGGTGGGGTTGGGAGACAGTTTGTATAAAATAAGACGATGTGATCATCCCAACACAAGTCTATAAATAATAATATCAAACTGTAATAACATCTAACAAAATAAGTTAAGTGTTTGTTTTACACATATGAATAGGTTTGCCTTAAGTAACACATCACAGTGGAACACAGTTATGTGTAACAAGCACTAAGTGGATGATTTTATTATATAGGAGTATCTTATATGTATAACATGAAAACCCAGGTCTGGTTGTATGCCATTGTGTGTTATATCCTCTAGGTCTACCAGCAAGCCATCACCCATCTCATAATCCCTCAGGTTTTGTCCAGCGAAAAGTTTTTGGCAGCCTGTGCTGCAGGTCAGTCATGATGATTATTGTAATGATGATGATGGATGTTCAAAAATAATTCATATCTGATCACTCTGACTGACTCCCTTTCATTGATTTTTGTGTAATCCTACCCCCCACCAGGAAAGTGGGTTGTCACTCCAGACTACGTGTTGAACAGTGTAAAGAATGGGTCCTGGCTTGCAGAGGAACCCTATGAAGTAACGATTTCCACAAGGGCCATGTCTGCCTTCAACCCTGTCAGGCAGTGGAGGGAGAAGGTGGCCAGTGGGAGGCTAACAGGGGCCTTCCAGGGCTGGACGGTTCTTCTCATGGTCCAAGAGCCCACACGGAGGGCCATGTTTAAACGGTGAGGTGTCATGCAACAATACTTCTATGCTAAATACACCACAGATCTCTGTATGTAAAATGTTGCAACGTTTGATGCTAAATGAATCGTACTTTAATATTTTACAGGCTCCTAAAGGCGGGCAGGGCCAAAGTATACCACTGCCCGCCTCCCGCTCATACCTCTGTCACTCATGTCATGGCGAAACCCATCACAGAGGACTCAAAATCCCACAATGCGCCATGCTACCCTGTCAGCTGCATTGTCCAGCACCTCTTTGGGGTAAGTCAGACTAATTTACGTAAAAGAGCTGGTCTTGATTGATTATCAGGCTTTAACGTTATATGTGGTAGGGGTGTGCAAGATGTATCGTCAACAATAATATCTAAATTGTTGACATTATCGAGTAGGCTACATCACTCACTTTGCAAAATACTATCAAAAACAGCTTGTCCACGCATTCATTGCGTCATGCATGCAGTGTATAAGATAATATAAGATAGTGGATAAGATGCATGCCTTTGTGTGAGAGACCCGGGTTCAATTCCCACTGTGACACGTCCACCAGTGTGTCCCTGAACAAGACACTTAACCCCCAGTTGCTCCAGAGGTGTGCAACCTCTGACATATATAGCATTTGTATGTCGCTTTGGATAAAAGCATCAGCTAAATGAATTAATGTCAATGTAGAACACTGACACCACACAATCTACGTCGTTGGATTGAATTGCTAGACGTGGATCTACTTCACTGGCATGGAGGTGGTTGGGTTTGGCTTTAAAAAGACGTGTGTTTCTCAAAAGGCGTCATTCTGCAAACTATGTCTAAAATCGGTTGCCGTTAAAGAACACGAACTAACCACCGCACATGAAAAGCTTCAGGAGTCAGCTGTCCATGACTGGCCTAAACCAGCAAAGGTACCTGCAGAAAAACAAAGTCCAGTTCACAAACCGCTACGCTGATGATGACAGAATCTAAGCAAACAGCTACAACATAACTCACGGCTACAAACTTTAGTTATACAGGCAGTCAGTACTTTAGTCTTAAAGGCTTTTGTTTGGCTCGTGATTGGTTGCGCAAACCTGTTACTTTAACAATATGTATTAAAGCTTTGTTTAAATGTAGGAATATTGGCTAGAAAATGGTGTCGAAAAGTCAAACAGTTCTTTCTTTGGCAGAGCAATTGTGTGGATATGAAGTTCAACATAACAGATGATCAACCAGCAGAGATGATGAAGGCCAGTTTTGTTGATGTTGACTTCTCTGAACTGGAGACAGACCTCAGGGACTATGTCGTCAAACAGCAGGTGTGTGTATGCGTGTGTGTTTATTTGATTGTGTGAAAGCATATGTTGTAGAGAAGCACTGATATTTCTAGTCATCATTGAATAAGCTCTGAGTTGGTCTACATTCTGTTCACATGAATGACCCTTGGCTGTGTTGTATGAGTTTTCCATTGTTAATGGTTTTTTTGTTTGTTTGTTTTTTTGCTAAAGGGCCGGCCGAGGCTGTGCTTCCTTGAATTTCTGGATTACCATGACCCGCACCGTCCACAGTCCCAGGTAGACATGCGTCCACCCCTCATCACTACCATACGTTTCTAAAATAACTGTGTTTCATCAAGAAGATCAGGTCATTCAATTTCCTTTATGTCATACATTTCAATGGAAAGTGACATCTTGAGCAAGGGCGCATCATACTCAGGTCACAGATTTAACCACCACTGTCAGCTGATCTGAGAGTTTTGATTGGCAGGCCTATTAAGAATACTCTCCACTGTCCTGTCCATACCTTACCCAAGTGGATCCCCATCAGATTGCTATTATAAGTGCTCGTGTATTTCCGTTCTATACTTTCTGAAGCCAATGACAGACAGTCAGAAATGACCCCCAGGAACTTTTGATGCCCATTCACTTCCTATTTCCATTACCCTTCTGCCCTCTTTTTTTCCCACTCGTCGGTCTCTTTGAGTGCAATGTTTTCTCCTCCTTTCCATATACCTCTTTTGTTTCATCGCTGTTCTTTTATTCCTCCAGGCAACAGGAACAGACTTCAGCAATGTTGGCAGTATGATCGAGTGCGGTCTCTTCATTGAAGCCTTGGACTCAATTAGAAGTGCCGTGTTCCCAGGGCTGCTGCCACCAGCGCCATATCTGGTCTCCCTCTTAGAATACGCACAGCAGGTAGGGCCAGAATTACCAGAGTATAGAAATTCCCACCTGCCACTGCATGAGCCTCAGGCGCTGCATTTACATTGCATTTTAGCTTTCTTTTTGGCTGTCATTGGACTAAACTGTAATTTGACCTGTCTGTTTGCTATGTCACAGGGTAACGCCACAACTGTCTTTCTGAGAAGTTTCTGGCATGTCATGTATAACCTGCTCCTTACCAACCCTCCCTGGCTGGCTCCCAGCACGGTGAAAAAATATTTTACCCTGGTGTTGCAGTGTCCTCGGTGTAAGACAGGCCTGTGGCCTTTCCTAGAGACCGCCATCAGGTAAACCTGAAACAAGAGATCTCTTGTCAAATGATTCCCGCAAATAGTTTTAACACTTTTAAATTTTTTAATGTGAGGAAACAGACACTCTTTTCTATTAAGAGTAACCACACTATGTAATTAATGAGCACTCTTGATATTTATTGAGAATCTAGTATTTTATAAAATAATTTTTATTTGTGTGTGTTCCTTCAGTTACTGCCTGTCCAGTGAGGTCACTTGTCACCCACTCCCTGGACCTGCCCTGCCAACACTGTTACATTTTTATGGTGACCTCCTGGCGTTTTCCCTCAAGCTCTTCCAGGGGGAACTCCACTCTGTCACCACCAGGTAACAGCTTGCATATATATACAGTGTGGGAGATAGAGCAGTCAGGTTATAGTCTTTCTGTTTCGTCAAAAAAGCTCCTAATTTTTCTGCCATGGATGGAGTTGTGAGTTACCCATTTCAGAAATTTTATTGTAGCTTGTCAGAAGGATACGGCTCATATTTATTACAGCTGGCTAGAGTCTATTTTTTAAGAATTTTTCAATTTGGCCTTGTCTGTATTTATTTAAAAAGCAAACAGTTATTTGCTGATAGTTACTAAAGTGCTTGTAATATTGACTACATATTTCATTAAATGTTTATGCCATTGTTCTTCATAATTAATGTTAATTTTATTAGTTACATTAGATGATCTACCCTTCATTCAGCCTTTCTCTGGCTCAGGGACTTTGTGCTGCCTGAGGGAACAGGAGTCTCTCAGGCTTCAGCTTCAGGATCTTTGCTCTATGGGACCTTCTGGACTGTGTGGGAGCGCTCCACGCTGTTGTCCCGAGCTGTGAAACAACTAACCCAGCTCTTGGTACAGGCTGCCATCGAGGTAAATATTGTAGAACTTGTGCATGGTTATTGTCATTAGACGGTGTGTTACATTGCCCAAACAAAAACTGAGTTACTACTCTCAGAGCTAACTCCACACTGTCATGTTGTTTATCTTCACTTAAGGACTATGCTGAGAGGGATGAGAAGCAGAAGCTGCATTTGGCGGACACCCTGCTGGACCTCCTGTCTGTGTTGGTGGAGTTCTGGTGTCAGCAGCACTTTAAACTGAACCCGAACCTGGTGGAAAAGGGCCTAAAAGACCTAGCAGAGCACTTTGCTGTTATCAGCCAGGGTATGGAATAAAAATAGATAGACTGCAGAATAGGAAGAATATCTTGAAAAAGGAGGCAGGGAGGCTGTGTTGTTGTGTTGTATTGTTTTGTTGGCCATAGGCTCATATGTGCCCTTTTTAATTGCAGTATGTGTGTTTCACAAGAACACAAAAGAAGTATAAATTTGAATTTTCAGCTGCTGCTCCTTTTTAGAACTACTGCACCAGAAAATAGAATGTGCTATGAAATACATTATTTACATTTTCACACATAGTGTGTGTGTGTGTGTGTGTGTGTGTGTGGATTGTTTTTTTTACATGGTGTGGTCCTTGGTTATATATTTTGGTGAAATTGTATGCATGCACAAATATTTTCTTGAATCTCAAATACTGTAGTGGGTTTATGTTGTGAGTTGTAGCCAGTTTGTGACAGAGCGGTAATGTAGCTGGTAGAGTTTTGCAATATAAACATCTAAAAACAGAGGCAAACTTGCTCTGTATAGGACTGTGAGCTGCACTTTATCGGAGGTGCTAAAGTTAATGTGTGTGGATTTGTGGTGAGATTTCTGCCTGATCACAAGTGTTTTCAGTTTTGGTTTTCACCTCCTTGTCTCATCCTAACATACAGTCCCAAACAGGCGTTCTGTGTTTGTCAGACGTTCTGAAGGGGGATACTGCCATATCAGCAATAACTTCATGCACAGTATAGGGCAGGTAGACTTAAAAATAGTATGAATTCTCATTAAATGACAAAGTTATTCTTGTAATGTGCAGAAAAGTTTTGAACATGAGCAGAAAATCTGCTGTAAGAGAGGTGCTATTAAAGTTTGAAATTGAAATTAAAATGAATTAATTTATCATTAAGTTGAAAAGGTGCCACAATCACAGGTAAAGAGGTTAAAGGGAAGACTAAATCATGCATGCATGTGTGCTGACTCAGTAGGGATGATGCATGATAATACTATTTTCCTGCAGATTTGTCTCCGGTGGTTTTGGCAGAGCTGGTCGTCAGGATTCGCTCTAACAGACTGAAGTTGGTGATGGCCGATGCCATATTCAGGAATATCTGCTGCAGAAATGGATTCACAATTGGAGATGAACCCCTCTCTCTCAAGAAAATGGTGTGTGCGAGTTTGTTTCTTTGTGTGCGAGTCTGTCTTTTCAATTTCCCGTAATGGGAAATCGAGGGAAAAAACAAACTCATTTCTTTCGTCAGTATTGATTTTGCCATTGACAGGCTTTGTCATAATTTGACTTGTGACTTTTGTGTGAATCACAACATGTGCTTTCATGTGCTTAATTTAGTAAGTCATGAAGACATGAAATGATACTGTGAAAAATGTAAGTTTTGTATCATATCAAATTGTAAGTTAACACAGTAAAGATGTAATAATGAAATAAGATGGTAAAAACACATAAAACACAGATGTTCTGCATTAGTTAACTTGTCTGTGTGAAAAGTGGTATAGATTATATTACAGTTCTCTGCTGCAGAGACAAAGATGGCTGATAAGTTCTACCCATTATATTACGTTGCAGTAGAACATCTGGATTTCTCACTCATGGTTGGTGTCTTTGTGCCTCCTCAGTCCCTAAACACACACAAACATCCACGTGCACTGTCTAAGCGTGTGTGTGTGTGTGTGTGTGTGTGTGTGTGTGTGTGTGTGTGTGTGTGTGTGTGTGTGTGTGTGTGTGTGTCTGACTTCTGACAGGTGCTATCCTACCTGCCTGCTCTGGGGAGTTTGGCTCAGAGTCCCACCGGTGCTCACCTCAGGACTGGACCCACCTCCCACAGCTGCACCAGCCATGGGACCAGTCGCGGGTCAGTTACACATAGCTGTCTGTCTATACCATTGTTAGTCTCTCTCATGCACATGTTCACAAGAGCCTGAAGAAGAACATGTGAGAACATACATGTGGAGATGGGGGGCTGTACAAGGGCCAATAGTTTAGTCTGAGAATCTAAATACATTTTAGACCAACCTGAACATATTTTTGAACCTGCAAGTGCTTTCTCATTTCATGGTCTTCATTTTAATCTACCAAACCTCAAGTAAATATACTTTTTTAAAGTTTAAAGATCACCCTGGGAATTTGAAATGGCAGTGTGTGCAGTTCATTACAAGTCTATTCAGTTCAATAGGCCTTTTATTAAATAAAAACATGTATATAAACAGAAGAATTGTGCTATTTAAAAAAATACAGATAATTAAAATAATTGGGAAAAATTATAATAATAATAATCTGTTATTATTCTGTTGCTCTTCTCTCTTGTTCCCACTCTTGTAACTCAGTATTTTAAGTAATTAAAAAAAGACTTAGGCCACCTGCCTTAGAATGAGATAAAACCTAGTGTCTGTGTCCTAATGCCTGTTTTTGAGAATGTATCAAATCCAGCCACTACTTTCTCTGTCAGTGAGGCTTGTAGCTTCCCCAAAAGTTGGTTTCTTTAAGGCACAGTGCACAAAATGAAACAAAAGTGGGTGTAACGGCATACATGTTCAGATTTCACTAAGGCTGTGTAACAAAAAAAAACAACACTTTCTGTGATCCTGTCATATTAGCTGTCTCTGTCAGTCATTTGCTTTTGTGTGTCTAAAATAACTATTCAAGCAGCAGTCTACTCTGCCTCCATTGTCAGGCTTCAACCCATTGATTTAAGGGTAGACGGAATGAGGCAAAATGGGTGAAAATGTACAGACCTGATGAGAAATGTGAGTTACAAGGAACAAAGGAACACCTGGAGAGAGGATGAGAGAGTGTGTGTGTGTGTGTGTGTGTGTGTGTGTGGGGGGGGGGGGGTTATGGGTGAGGAGCAGAGATGCATGAATGGGAGGGAAAGCTGGAGAGAGGCAAATGGAGGTCAGATGGAGCGTGAGGAGTTGGCATGTGATGGGTCATGCCCAGGTCTGATCCTATCAGTGTGTGCTGGCTGACAGGAGGGGTGCAAAGGGAGGTTAGACCCCCTCCTCACACACACTGTGATTTGGACAGGAAGCCCACAGATAGACAGACTACGATATCCCGTTAGGCCGTAGTGTCTTCCCTTGCGACCACCAGCCTTCACCCCCCTTCTCCCCCTCTCTTGATCTGCCCTCGCATACTAAATCCCTCTCTGAATTCAATCACACACACACACTCTCCATACTCCGCATCAGACATCTGCTGTTCCACCAGCAGGTAGTTGGCCTGGAGAAGGGCAGGAGTCACCAGGGAGCAAGTTCACGTGAAGGCTACTGGTTCACGCACTGACCAGAATCTCCTCTTCCCTCCACCACTGCTCTCTTTCTACTTTGTGGTTTCCCCACAGTTTTAAGGGTTTTGTTTATTTTGACACAGACATGAGAAAAACTGAAGAAAACAAGGAATGCAGTCTGTGTGGATGAGATAAAGAAATGCCAAAGGGCATGTAAAATCATTTGACCCCAAAATAAAGAATGAAATCAGAATGACAAAGCCTGTGATAAATTGGGAACAGAAACCAAAAGGAAATCTTGTTTGCTCATTTTTCATGGTTGAATTCATGATATTATACATATTTTCAGTCATGTTGACACTCTTAATCAATTTACACATCCTATGTTGAAGCATTTATGAGTCTGACACACTCCTCAATCTCTTAAGCATTTTCCATTTAATTCTCTACATTGTTGGAGCTCTTATGACTTAGTTAAATAATTTAAATATTTGATGTAAGAAATCAACTTTATTTATTGTTAGAACACTTGTCAGTAATTCATCGTCCTTAACGAGGTAAAATACATGAGAACAGTTTATATAGCACAAGTGTGTTTTCAGTAGGGAAGTGTTTGTGTTAAATGGTTTCAGTTCTGTTTTATCTGCCTTTTTTTTTTTTAAACTGTCAGTTGAACACAAGACGAAATCCTGGCAAGACATTCAGTATTGGATTCATGAAAAGAGCCGGAGCAGGTCATAAAGGTTGAGAGGAGTCACAGGACCCCTTTAGCTTTCATTTCTGGCTGTTGGAACACATTAGCCTGTTTTACTGTGACTTGAAGCTGCTGTAGTTGTATATGAGAGATGGCGAGTGTGCTTCTTCCGCACCAACAGACAGGCTGGCATCGGGGCACACGTCCAAGCCATACCAAGCTGACAGGCCGGCTGATTGACCGACTGTCTAGATGGCCGTTTGACTTGCCGGCCGGCTGCGTGGCATTGAATGCTGTTAGCAGAAGGGAAGCTGTAATTAAACTAAGGTTTCCTCCGGCTGGCTTAATCAAGCTCAATGCCTTGCTTATATTTTCAATGCCTGTAACTACGCCATTTCTTACATTACTGACCAGGCCTGGATATAGTCAGTGTCAGATTTAAGAAGAGCCTGTAACTGTATCCACTCCACTAATATTTTAACAATCGGGGTGCATAAAAGAAATGGGGAGTTTATTAGCGGTTGTTTTTTTGGTAGAATTAAAGAAAGTAGAAAATGAATGCAAAATGCATTGCTTTCTCTTGCTGTGGCATTCAACATGCACTTTGCCATTACTTACTTCTCCATTATTGCAAACAAGTTTCTTAAGAGTTGGCCTCCAAGGACGCAAGCTGCTCCAGGCCCAGAATTGATAGCTGGGCCACTGACAGCATGCTGGCCACCTAATATAGGCCATGAGGGAAGGAGAGACCAGGACATATACAAGCCAAGTACTGTCATCCTCCACTGCTGCCAGCCTATATGGACAGGGGACACTCGGGTGAAGTGGGTTTGAGATGAGAAGTGCTACGTCCTTATCCCACACACACTCTTATGGACTCTCTCATTCACACACACACGCACATACACAAGGAACTCGTCTCATCTCTTCTCAGCCTTGTCCCTGCTAATAACAAGCAACGTGACAGGACGTGTGTTTCCTCCTCACTGCTGGGAGCTCCTTCCTGGCTTCTGAACAAGCCAATTACCAGGGAACAAGCCTCTTCCCTGTAATACGGATGGCACTCCGCTTCGACGCAGCGCACACGCACGTGCACAGACACATACAATCAAGACACCTGTCAGGCTTCATGCAGGCAGATCTCCCATACCGACTCACAGGACTAGTGACAGCCCACAGCTATTAGCACGCCACTACTTTGAAGAGGCTTCACTTTCTTTTACTAGTTATTCCTCCTAATGTGCTTGCTCACATCGAATTCTCCGTCTGTGCGTTTGAGGCGTTAAGTGGGAGGAAAAGTGCTTTGGAGACAGGAATGGAGGGTTGGGTGTGTGAAGTGAGTGTGTGTGTGGTCAAAACAGCAGGAGTTTGACAGATATTGTCAGATTTCATATGAAATGATACAGTGCCACAAGGGATTCATTTGCTAATGGCACTTTTCACAGTACAGTGATGCTCATTCAACTTTCCGTACCACTAGGTCTCCTCGCTGTCACGCTGAAATGGTCAGTTATTGAAAGTTTGGACTTGTTTGTTTGTTGTTTGGACTTGTTTTTTTGAATCATGTAATTTCTTGCACGTAAATTTTCTCACAACCCCTTTGACCATGTGCTTTGACTCTACACAGTACTCAGAGCTCTGAAACAAGCCTGGAGAGCGAGAACATCCCCAGAGGTTTGAACAGAGTCAACGCGGCAGGTACGGAGCACACACGCACGCACGCACGCACGCACACTCTGCTGCTTGAAAATATAGCTGCACATTTGCAAGGAGTGGACTTTTAATGGACTGATGCACTGCACTAGGTCATCAGTAAAGAGGGACATGATAGCGCTGTCATCACTTTCAATTTAATGAAGAGCACATAATGTATGGAGAGAGTGATTGATTTGCATCGGAACACGCTTCCATCTAGTCAGCTATAAGGGCGACTTGGCTGCATAATTCCGCCTGTCGCGTATGTTCGGGGCAGAGTTTGGGCAGTATTACCACCTCTGTATTATGCCTCCTCCTCCACTTGTTGTATTCGAATTGAAATTCAACATTGTGCTCTTTGTTTGCTTTTTCCTCATGTCTTATTCACCTTTAAAAAAAAAAAAAAAAAAAAAGTAATAGATTAATAAATAAATGGCACGGACAGAAATAATGGCTTTCTCACACAAAACAATAACACATTTTAGTACGCAAAGTGCGCCTCAGATCTCCATTTTAGGGATATTAAATGCAGCAATTAGGGTAGCGCTGCAGATATACAGCGGCTGCACTGGTGGAACTTCCTGCAATTAGAGGCATGGCACTCTGTGTGAACTCTCGAAGGTGTCAGAGCTCATATCTCCCCCCTCCACCTGATCAGAAAGGCCTGGTGCCGTTGTGAAAGAAGGGTGCAGGGTAAAGGAGAGGGAGTGGGGGAGGGAGGGAGGGAAGGCTGAGGCAGGAGACTCGAGGCTGTTGGCATGTGTTGTTTTTCCACTACGTGATCTCTATACCGATGTGGTCGGCATTAATTTTTGATGAACCATCGGCACAGCATCCTCCCCTCTCGCCCTCTCATCCCATCCCACCGCAACCCTTTCTCCTCTCTCTCTCTCTCCCTTCCTCTCTTTCGCTTACAGGTTTTTTTTTACCCACATATGTAAGCTTGCTTTCTTATATGCTGCACTTTTTTGCTTTAGAACATCTGTCTCGCCTCCTGGAACCTCAGTATCTTTTGTCAGAGTAGCTGAGAGGGGTTGAGGGATTTGGGATGAACTTCTCTTTTTCAGTTTCTGTATTTGCTTCTGGAAGCTAGGCAGAGATTTCAATCTAAATCAGCCCGTGTATACTGTATGTAAGTTGTCACACAAGAATTGCTGTGTTTTTCATTGCTTAAACTATGTTTGCTTTTGGCTTCATGTCATCCTGAAACAAACTGTTGAAGCCATCATTCAAGAAGCATAGTTCATAGAGCTTATTGTTCTTGGGAATGTAAAGCTTCTCCAGGAAACTTCCAGCAATGAGAAATTCTTTTAAAAGAGTTAAAACATTTGTACTTTGATAGATGATGAAATTGTAATTCTTTTCTATCGAAATATATTTAACGCGGTCAGAAGTTACTCCTCCTAACCCATTAACCGGTTAAACTGATGAACATTCCCTTTGAGCTGAGTGGTACAACCCAACATTTTAGACCACAAGGTCCGTTAGTAGCTTCTTCTGGAGCTTTCGAATGCATCACACTGTCCTCCTCAGCAGCAGACGTTTGCCAAGTTGTCGTGCAGCAACATTTGTCATACTGTCAGCATTTTAAGGACGTCTCACTCGTGTGTTTCTAAACAATGATTTGTAGTGAACACTCCTACTGCACCTCTATGTGACATCAGTTAAGAAATGTTCATACCATAGTACAACAAAAAGCAGGCAAAAGATTTCTGTGAGTCTGGCTTTTACATTACATTTATTTACATTTACATTTGTTCACCTGGCAAATCGCTTTGTCTAGAGCAATGTACAATTCAAGCCACACTCTCTCCCTCTGTGTTTGTATCCTGTCTGCAGAGGGAAGGGCATCAAGGGGCTCTGTTGCTGCCCACTGTTTTTGTTTAACTGATTAAATGGAGTTATCCCACATTAAAATGTTCACCAGTGGAATTTTAAAATGATGCTCACTTACGTTAAGGCCAGTAAATTCTTTTGAGGCACAATGAAAGCTGCAGTAATCATGATTGGGGGGAATTAACGCATTGCCATTGCCAGCGATGGCTGTAGTCTTCAAATAGTTTTAAATATACCCAATAACTGGCACTGAATACTTTTCTAACACATTCCTCACAAATAGCATTGTTACAGGCTTCCAGCAGCTTTTTGGTCCAGGGATCGGCAGGCCAAGCGACACTTTACGGGAGTGTAGCAAGCAGACTGAGGGATATAAAGAGCAACACATACATTTAACTTTTCTATTAAAGTGTGAAACGGGGGATTTATAGAAAGGACAGGCCGATTTATCCTTTCCGTGCTTGTAAATGCTGAGCATGCAATTACCCCTATAATAGAGGCGTTGTGTCCAAATTGGAGCCATTAAAGTGATTTAACAGTGCGTGGATTGGCCATGGCATTTGCGAGGATGTGTACACACGGGGTGTAGTAGAATGGGTGTCTAATCACAGCGTTTTAGAGCCCGGTAATAGCAGAGCAGACCATGTAGAACACTGTCGTGCCACACAGTACAACTTACTCATTAGGGACTGTAGTTTGGGCAGGGGTCCACCCTCTGTTTGGGTGTTTCTGAATTCAGATTGGACATATTGGTTTGCCTCATTGATCTACTGCTTTCTGATGTTACATGTACAAAAACATGACTTCCACAGTGCAACACATACTGTATTATATAATATAAAACACACAGAATACAGAATAGTGGGTTATTGCACTGGATAGTGATATAAGCTGTAATTTTTCAGTAGTTTGTGTCTTAATGGTATCTGCCTTTTCTGCTGAACAGTTGCAGAGGTGATTTGAATTCATGGCAGGTCCATTTTCTTTGTCTGAAAGTTCCTTACTTTAGTGATTTCAGTCATTCGTTTTAGCATTTAGGTTGTTGGACAAATAATTCCAGGTTACGAAGCAAGACATTACTGTTTAATCACAATACATTTACTGAACTGACATGATTTATGGAGTTGCATATCAAAATTACTCCACCTGACGAAAGTAAGACTTGCAATCAAGTGCTTGTTTTTTTTTAGAATTCGTTGAGCAAATAAGTGACCGTTCTTTTTTAAATATAATGACTTTTTAGTCTCTTTTAGTTGACAGCATTATTCCATTACACTTCCTCAACAGCCCAATCACGGACAAGTAAAATATTATTTTTATATATATCTGTAAGGTCAACTATGTGGTTTAACAAAAAAATTTTTATATTTTGGCAGCGTTGTGTGGTGTGACAGAACTACAACATCTATCTAATCTAATGCAGAGTCTTTGTAGAGGTTTGTGCAGTAACATTTATAACTGAAATGTGCAGAGAAATATAATATTCTGTATGTACCTGTGTATCTTGAAATTGTGTCTGAATTGCACATAATCAGATCTAGAAAATGTGTCCATTTCAAAACTTTTAACCTCCCACAGTTTGTTAGGTTTTGCATCAAAACATCCTCTATTTGATAAACAGATTTTTTTCCGGTGTGCTCTGCAACCTCTTAACTACCGGTGGATGGCATATAATGCATCTTCTCCATCCTCAAAGACACCTCCTGGAAGAAAAGAATTCTTCAATATGAATAGGATCCAGCATTTTCAATACTCCCCTTATGTGCTTTGAAATGCAGGAAACCATTTCAGTCTCTCCTCCACCGCTTCTTCTTCTTTCTTGCCCCGTTTCCTCCCTCCCCTCTCCTTCTCCACCTCTTTTTGCCCCAGTCTGTGGTCTTTGCAGGCTGGAGTGGAGCCCCTGTACAGGCGTGGCATCCTGGGGAGAGCTAGTAAAGCATTTATTACGGGCTTTGCAGTTCTGTATTATACTGGCAAGCACAGAGCCACTCATGCTTGGCCTTTAACTTCCCTCTGAAGTTCAGCCATACATGAAAAGAGGGGGCTCTGGCCCCCTAATATATTCCTGGTTTAATATTGTATCAAGAAAAAGTGAGGGACGGGGTAAAGATGAGAAAAAAAGGAAGAGGGGAGAAGAAAATTGTGTTTAAAAATGTAAATGGAATTCTTTTTCCAAGCCTGTTCAATGGTAGTTTGCTGATTAAATATCACGTGGTGACAGTTGCAATGCCCAGCGGAGCTTTTGAACCCTGGATCTGTGAAGAATCCTTTTGGAGGCTTTGTGCGTGGGCTGTCTACCATAACTTCCACTCAAGTAACAATATAGGGATGAGCGGACAGGAAGCAAGACTTTCTCACCACTATATTCATTCACTCACTCGCAGACTGCCCCGATGTTAACTTTGTTGGGCTCGGGTTGTAAGTGGAAAATCTCTGTCTATAAAAGAGGAAAAGAGCGAGGCAAATTAGCCCAACTCTCCATCTTTAATTTTTTTTCCTCCCATTTTTTTCCCTTGAAAGATCTCCCCCCTTTTTTCTCATCACTTCTTTAATCGCATCCTCATTGGCGGGTCGTACCTTTTTTAGGTCAGGCTTTTTTTCTTTTGGTGTTTGGGGACATTTCTGTGGTATTCTATTGGTGTGTTCACCATATGGAGAGGGACAATGGGCAGGACATCGGGCACACCCTAATTTTGGATTTCTCTCTTCTCTTCCGCCTCCTCTCTCTTTTGGGTGTGTTTGTCCGATGTGTGTGTCCTGGTTGAAGGAGAGACCCTCCTCCACAGAGCTTGCAAGAGGAACCAAGTGGAAACGGTGCTTCAGATCCTGGCGCTTCCTGGCACGGACGTCAACATTAAAGGTAAGACTTTCTCGCTTTCCCTTTTCTTGTAACCTCAGTCTCACCGTCATCTCCCTTCACTCCCACTGTTTGCTCGCGTGTTTCGTAGAGCGATTAACATTGGAGAAAAAAAAAGAGGAGAGAAGAAATTGGAGTGCGTGTGCGTCATCCATGAGGTTAACCTTTAGCTAAAATGTAAAGGGTGTGTCTAGAAAGAGCGGGATGGATTTGGAGACTCAGATTTATAGCTTTACGGTGACTTTGCTAAGTGAATTAAATGCCTTTTGATATTTCAGTGTGACTTTCTTTTGTCCCTTTTAGGTCAAATATAATGACTTGCCCTCCTTTTATGGAAATGTTGTGCTGTTTCAAAGGTTTCTCCAATTTTGTATTCACGCTTTAATAGCAGCTTATATTAACTTGTATCTCAGTAGGGGGCAAATGCAAGAGGTGATGTCCAAAATGTGATCAGGCAGAACTATGTACAAAATGGTAAAAATACCGCTGTCACCTTGCAGTTGTCTCCCAAAAGGAGGCCCGTGGAAACTGAGGCATAACATTTTTGGTTGGAGTCCTCTCTTGTTAGATAAAACAGATCTATGTTATGATGTTCTCCAAATGGTCTATTTTTTCTTCGTTAAGACTTGTCTAACAATGACCGTTCAAATTTTGGAACAAATGCTGTAAAATAAGATGGACTGTTTTAATGTTTCTTGGAAATGCAGATTTTTGAATAATTAGATAAGCATACGTAGACGGTGGTTAGTAACGGATTTGTAACTCCCAAACGAATTTTAAACTGTCCAACGGCACATGCATAATAGCTAATCAGTCCTTAGCAGCCTTAGTTCAATCATGTTATTGTCCTTTGTCTTGCCAATGGAAAAGACTTTAGTCGTTTTTTTAGTCGTCATAAAAAAAATGGGATGACTTCCATGCAAAGCGTCGAGTTGTGTATATGGCACTTACAGTATTGAGTTCAATGACTTTGCAAGGTGTCTTGTCAATTTCCAATTCTCTCTCCCAATTTTAGCAGAGTTCCTTCAATTAGCCCCTGCGAGCTTATTTGCTAGGTGAGTTGTTAGCTGTCAGTGCTCAGAGCTAACAACAGCTTAGCTTCAAGCTGTGGCTCCCACCACAATAAGTTTCCAATCATACCATAGACTTTATAAAACCTGGACACAGGGTCCGTGACGTCACCCATAGGTTTCTGAAGAGCGGGTGTCTCTGGCCGTCGCCATCTTGGCAGTGCCTGACTCTGACTAATCCAAAAATGGGCAAAGAGTTGGACTTGAGGCAGGCCAAATGAATCCTGGTTTGTGAACCACCTAGCGGCTAGCCACTTGAGAGGGCATTCACATGTAACTCAAAGCAGCCATGTCCTTAATAATGCATAACTTTAAGCCTTAATAGAACTTAAACAGGAAAGTTATATAAAAATTCACCCACTGCACAATTGTCATGAATTATAGCAATAGAGATCAAAAATGTTGTTTATACCAGGCTGTAAACATGTTTATTTCCGCTGTAAAGCTGGGTATTTTAACATGGGAGTCTATGGAGATTGACTCGCGCTCCAGTCAAAGGGTAAAACTGTCCAATACCATACTTTGGGAGATGTACATATCTATTCAACTGCTTTTATGTTCAAAATTCTTTACAAAAATTCACACTTCAGTTACTATTTTTCATGTAAATTCTTTAAATACCAGAGATCTTTTAAAAGATGGATTTTAGAGAAGATATTTAACCTTAAATCTTAGCCTTACCAGATTACAGATTTTATTGTATTTCTCCAACTTTCCTATTAACTAAGCATTGTTTGTATGCTTGTTTCTGTGTTTGGGTTGTTGACCATGTAGACCATGCAGGCTGGACACCTCTGCATGAGGCATGCAACCATGGCAGCACTTCGTGTGTGGAGGCTTTGCTACATCACCACCCTGCCCCTGTGCTCAATAACCAGGTGGGTGGAGTCAGTCCCTTGCATGATGCCCTGCTGAACGGACACATGGACATCGCCAAAATGCTACTGGAGCATGCAGGTGGGTGAACTTCACCAATACACCCAGAGGAAATGATATAAAAATCCCAGAAATCTCTTTATGTAAATCTTTATAAAATTTTATTTTACCTTTTAGTCAGATAAGTCAATTGAGAACCAATTCTCATTTACGGTCTTGCCAAGAAGCAGCTACAGAACGCATTTCAATACAAGACATTAAAAGCATAGATACAGCTAGTGCAAGAAAATAATATTAGACAAAACTAAAACATCACAATATAAACAGTACTTAGAACAACTGAGAGTAGGTGCAGTGATCAAAAACTGTAAGGGTTATTGAAGGAGGGTAACCGAATGAAGGTGTGGAGCATCATTTGGAACTTGTTGTAGTCACTTGAAGCAGCACACTGGAATAAGTAACGGTCAAAGGAGATGCACAATGACGATACTAATGAATTTGCAAAAAAGTAAATTGCGGTTACTGTAGGAGATATTGAGAAGTGACTTGAGATATGGAGGTGTTGCCAATGATAGTTTTTTAAATTAACTCGTACCGTGTCTCCTGGTATGGAGCTTACATACAATAATATGTGGGAAATGGTCATAAATGGATTATTATGAAAATTAACACCTATGTGTATCCAGGTGCATATTTATTAGGTTAGGCTATTGCTTTTAATGTGGTTTGGCCAATCAGAAAAGCCGTTTTATTATTTTCAGGTTAGTTCTGTATGTAGTATCTTTTCAAGTTCAATATGTGACACTGATATTGGTCTTGGTGCTTTAATGGGAAGTACCATTACGCAGGGAGGTTTAATTAAAAATTGCTACACTGTTTGTTACATGTTTATGTTTTCTAATTGGATGGGATATACTCAGCTGTTTTCATATGTTTTCCTGTAATCCGTCTTCCTTGAAACAATCCATTAAACCAAATGGCCCCCGTCACATTGATGGAATCATATAATGTTAAAATAAAACACCTTTAACTTGTCTAGCCAGTAGGCTGCCAAGAGAGCTAATCTGTAGAATTAGCCATTAAGCTAATGATTTACTGCAGTGGTGGGCTGCATGTCACTGCTGCCGTAGCCAAGACAAGCTTTCTATTTAATGTAGCCAACAAATGTAGCGGAGCTTACTGACAGATTGAATGGCGCTTTCGACCTTATTAGCAGGGCCAGTTTTATCTTAACTAGCCTCCTGGTAGACTGAGGGACCTGTTGATGGTGGGGCTTTTAAAAGGGCACTCCACCAATTTAACACATCAAGTTCAGTTTATCCATCATAGAAATTATTATTCATATACTATTCAGCCTGTAAAGCTCCCTTCGGAGCCACAGAAGTCATTATACAGGTGCTTTCACAAAGTCTGAAAAATAATCCTGATTTCATCATAAGGGTTTTTTTCAGTTTGGGTTTGAAAACTAAAATTTTTCACCAAAGGCCCAGGATGCAAACTTGGAGGTTGAAAGACATGGGCATTTACCTGCCATGGAGGATCTAACCAAAGATGCTATTAATTGGTATTATGGGAAATGTGGGTTTTTTGGGTCTTACATAAGATTAAAAGTTATTCTTTTCTCTGGACGCCTTTAATGTTTACACTTGGGTTGTATACAAATTTTTTTGTATTATCTGAGGGTATTTATATTGGTAGTGTTTGAGATAAGCTGCAAATGATAAATATATTAGAATAGGTATCCATGGTTACCTACAGTACCTAAAGAATTATGGGCTGCCCAAGACAAACAGAATTGGTACTGGACCCCAGAGGCCGTAGCAGTTGTGTGCTTCTTTGCTGTTTGAATTCTAGATCATCTACCTATACCATCTCTCTCGCTCTCTCTCTGCCCCCACTGCTTGTCTTCATAATCCTCATGCAACCCTGCACTGCAGTTTCTGTCCTAACAGATTACAGCATCACCTCATAAGATGTCTGTTAATGTCTTTTTGACGAGATTAGAGGAGTCAGGATCCGCCGCTTGCAAAACTCACATGCAGGTTTTTGTGGAAATGTGTCACAACACACGTATTTTGTGTGTCTGCATGTTTGTGTGCCACATACAGTCTGAGCTCTGGAGGGTTGAAGTGAGCGTGACGGGTGTCAGAGCTGGGTGTGTGTGTGTGTGTGTGTGTGTGTGTGTGTGTGTGTGTGTGTGTGTGTGTGTGTGTGTTTTCGGGGAGTATGGGGAGGGGTGCCATTTACCAGCACTGAACGAGCCTCCCTTGTAACATACCTCTGCCTCTGCTCACTTCTCGGTTTGACTAATTATAGTTAATTTGATTCGACTTTCCCATTAACACATGTACATATTCTGTCCTCAAAAAATAAATTAGACTGGGATTGTTTGGTCCCGGAGAGGAAACAAGAGAGCGCTCCCCTTATTTTTTTTTTTTTCTCCCTTCGTCAGTAACATGAGGGAGAGCAAATTAAAAGAGGTCAGAGGAAGAAGCAGCTATCTGTATCTGTAAAATTAGAAGAGAGAAAGTGTGTATGTGCGCAGCAGACGTCTGGCCTGCTGTCTAGGCCAGGTCTCTTCGCAGGGACCGAGCAGAACAACACGAAGGAGAATACTCCCCATCAGAAACACCTGCAGGCATATACATTATACTTCTTTTTCTCACTCGCTCTCTCCTGACTGTTTGCTATTTCCTCACACCTTGATGGCGGGTTGTCTAAAGACTACAGCAGGGAGCTGGTGAGGAGGTGGTCCTCTTGACTTCAGGCTATACTGTCTCTCTTGGTCTGTTTTCCATGATCTCCATCTGGTTGCCATGGACACCATCGATAGGCCTGGCATTTTTTCGATCTTTAAGTCCAGGCTGTTAAATGTGGAAAGTTTTGGCTTTGGGGCTACATTATGTTTAGTTATCATAACCATCTCTATGTTGTTGTTCATTCCAGTTTTTACTCCAAGCTTGAGCAGGACTTTTGTGCTTGTGGCTGCATTTCTAACACCCATACATCAGACTACTTTTTAAATTGTGAGAGACTCGCTGCACTGTCCCTTGATACAAAAGCAGGCCAGTGGGCCAGATGCATTTCCATTCCTCTGTCTCTTTATTTATTGTATTCCTGTGTTTTATTCTTCTGAGTGCCTGCTACGTCTCCTGAAACAATATTTTTCATTGAGGCATTCACCCTGCTGTCCTAGTTGTTTCTAACCGACAGGCTCAACCTAGCTGCCAAGGTTTTGGTGGGCCAGAGAGGGCAACACTGACACTGGCACACCAACAAAGCCTTTATTTGGGAGTGATCTCACCCCTTTGTAAGCCTGTCTGCTTGGAGGCCTGGGCTCCGTGTGTATGTGTGTGTGTGCGCGTGCACATTTTTAGGGGTGAATTGTAGGGGGGGAGGAATGGATGGATCCCACCCCTTACCCTCTCTACCTCAGTCCCTTAAGGCTTATGGAGCTGGCAAGGAAAGGATGCCATGGCTGAGGGCAAGGCTGACTCTGCTCTCTTCCCCTCCTCATCCCATTGCCCAAGGCCGCCCCACATGACCCTGTTTGTGTGTATGTGTGTGCTCGGGTTGTTTTTACATCTTAAGGTCCTTGGCTATATATTTCGGTGAATGTGTATGCATGCAAAAATATTTTCTTGAGTCTGAAATGCTGTAATGGCTGTATGCTGGCTTGCAATTAAGTGTGTGTGTGTGTGTGTGTGTGTTTTTGCTGATGCTCCCTGTGCTCCCCTTCCTCAGCTGGTAGGAGTGTTTAAATTGTGCAGGGTGGCCAGTGCAGCCGGTACCCCTGATTGGAATGGAAAATGACCCGGAGCCTTTTACTGTGCAGTTCAGGCCTGGCACATATATACACAACCACAAACACACACACACACACACACACACACACACACACACACACACACACACATAGAGAGAGAGGAGGCGTGTCAGCGAGCAAAGGGGGTGGAGAAATAAAGAATAGAGCCTTTAAGGCTGTCACCACTCTGCCCTGTGAGCGTAATCGCTGATGGCGTCCCCTTAATAAAGCCCACCGTGTTAGTAAGCACAGCTAGTCCACCTCAACTTGTAAACACATTCTCTCTCTCACTCACTCACTCACACTCACACACACACACACACAGTCTAATTTAGACGCTTGGATGGGAGAAGTTATAGGAGCAGAAAGAATTGTTCAGGTATGTGTAAAAGTGTTGCTGTAGTTTCTCTTTTGTCTAATTGTTTGGTATGAGTCAAGTTCAAGGAAGGCAAGAGAGGTTGCCACATGACTGCCTCTTCAATTTCTCTTTGGATTTTTTTGTGTATCTCTTGTACGCACACACACACACAACACACACACATGGTTAATGCACAGCATCCCGTGGTCCCTGCAGATCTTAATGTGAACAAGTGTTTGTGGAGCAGAAAGATGTCATTTGCTCAGTGGCACAGGAAAACACACAGTCCCCTCGGACCGCCGTAGTCAGTCATGGTTTGTCTCTGTCTGTTTGTCTATCTCTGTCATAGATACACACACACACACACACACACACACACACACACACACACACACCACACACACACACACACACACACACACACACACACACACACACACACACACACACACACACACACACACACACACACACACGTAGTGCTTTAGACACACTTGGGCCTCTTCACTGTCAACACGGTAAAGAAAGTTCATTCTGCTCAGCACTTATTTCCCTGTGGGTCCTGAACTGGCAACTGCGAGGAGATGAGCACTCCTACTATTAGAGGTGAGGCTGTGTTCGGAGCCCTCGGCTTCACTTGGGTGTGTTGATGTTTCAACTGCATGTTTCTCCAGGCTGTGTTTCAAGGACTTCCCTTAGTGGGAATTTTTGACTTGGTTCTTCTTCTTTCTCCCTCTCTTCCTGCCTGTCTCTCGCTATCCACCCCCCAAACCTTTCTTTCTGTGTTTTGGGGTGGTTGCCAGGATTAAGTCTGGAGTTCTATCCAACATTTTCCCTGGTTGTTCCTCAACCTCCTATTCCAAGTGGAGGGAGAGACCCCTTTTCAGATAAAACCCTATGTGTGTTTGTGTGTGTGTTTTATATAGATGAGAGCCAGAGAGGATTGAACGAGGTGATGATGATTTTGACATGTTTACCACAGGTTTCTTGCATGCATGTTACTTATGCCCAGCACCACCTTTACAGTTTTCAAAAACACACATGTTGCCCTTTTTCTCATTTTTAAACAGCTGCAGCATTTAGTGAGCATGAAGGCCACAGGGAGCTAGCTTCAGCGAAAGGGGAAGGGAAGAGGCCAAGGAACATTAAACCATTAAAAAAAAATAAAAATGTTGCTGTCCTCTTTCATCAGCAAGGTTCTACTGCAGTTTAGTCATATTTTTATTTGTAAGGACTGCATAATAATCCAGAGTGGTGAATTTGTAAGTATCCGTCCACAAAGCAGAGTTTCAAGGTTTAGTTCATTTCTTTTGTTCGCTTGCAGGCTGATTTTAAAAGAAAACCAACATGGTCACAGGCCAGAGATAGTTTTGTGTTGTTGGCCATGAAGATAGCTCTCTGTGTCTGCGCTCCAGCCCTGAACTTAAATCATGCACACCACAAGAACCAAATGGCTGCACTCTTTTCTTTCCTCCCCTTAAATTAAAACAATAGAAATTCTGGAAGGAATTGAATAGTAGATTGAAATGTCGATTGGAAATGCAGGTAAGAGAAAGTTTTTGACATATTTGAAATTCATTAGCAAGAAGTCAACAATGGGTGTTGAAAGTCAACAGCGGTTGGGCCATATTGTCAAAAAGTGTAAATGAAGACATTCAACAGCAGTTTAAGTGTGTTTGCTTGATTCATTCTGTCGATGAGAAGCTAATCCTTGCTGTACTTTGGAACAGCAGCGAGGATGTTGTGTACAGGGGAAGTAGTTATTACTTCCAAAGGAATGTTAAGTGAGTCTTAATTTCCCAAGTTTAACTGCCATCACAATGTCAATAGTGTTACTGCTGCCAAAACTGCGTGTAAAGTGTATTAGACATTTATATGATTGTCATATAACTGTCAACTGACATAATAATCATAATAATCATGTTAACACAACTCGAGAGAATTTTTTTTCGAAAGATTACTTGCTTCTTGACTCCGTCCTATTCAATTTAACCAAAACTTTCTCAGTTATAAGTCTGCCTTATGACATCATATCACAATTTAAAATGGCTGTTGCCCTCAGTAACCTGTGTGAGGAGAGCGAGAGAGAATGAGACTTTTTTTGCCTCAAGGTTTTTCACTAAACTGTGTGTATCAGGACACAAAAACCAGGAGAAAACTGAATCAAAGGATTGATTCATCCGATTTACCAAAAATGTTCTCAATTACTTCTGTGGCATCTATCCCTTGAAGGAATATTCCCTGTGAAAGCTATTGACGGTGTGTTTTGTGGGTTATTTAAAGTCACAGGGACTTTGCTTTTGACAGAAGAGGTCTTTGATCCCCTGGCTTTTCATATAGCATCACTAGTAGGTCAAAATTTTCATTTGTCCCATCATCCCAATATCTACCAAATGGATGCCCCTTGCAAAACGTACCCTCATCAGCCTCAACTGCACTTTGTGTTTAGTGCTATTTAGCAAATGTTAGCATGCTAAACTAACATTTGCATGGTAACCATTATACATGGTAAACATCAGCATGTTAACATTGTCACTGTGAGCATCTCAGCATGCTGACATTTAACTCAAAGCACCACTGTGCCTAAACAGAGCAGCATTTAACTCCTGGTTTTGTTACTAAACCAACACCTCACCATGTGCACATGCTCATGTGCACAAAACTCATTTCTTTGCATGTTACCTTTGCACAATGCGTGTTGCACTGGACTAGTCTTTGCCAACAAATACAAGCAGAGGGATGGTGATGGAGCAGTGGATAAAGATGCATGCCACTGTGACACGTCCACCAATGTGTCCCTGAGCAAGACACTTAACCTCTAGTTGCTCCAGAGGTGTGCGACCTCTGACTTAAATAGCAGTTGTAATTCGCTTTGGATAAATGAATAAATGTAAATATAATTAAATTTGTTTTAAATGATTGTGCCCACGTGTACTGCATGTCTTTATCGCACCCCAGTCTTTTGTGTTCATGGAGTATTATTTTCTATTTGGTGTACTGTGTGAGTTGTGAGCACAACCTCCAAATAGTTTGACTGACTAAATGACGCATGTGCGTGTTAATGGTATTAAAGGAAGGTTTATTTGCTTGGACATGATGATTTGGTGTATGGCATTTTTAGAGGTACAGCTCATCGCAGTGATTAGCCTTTTCTTATTCAAGAGACCAGTTAAGTGTTCATTTAGGGCTCCACTTTGATTATTTAAGATGCTTATCGCCCACCGCAGATCAGCATCCTGTAAATCAGAATATATCTGATGCCTCCTCTCAGTAGAGGTGTAGGAGTGGCAGGGGATTAGACAAAGCTAGCAGTTGGTGTCCATCCTTTTATATCCTACCTTAGCGGCCTAACCTCCTCCTCCTAAAGGCAATGATCTGACTGTAATCCGTGCCGGACCAGGTTGTGTTTGGAACACGTTGATCACGCACAACCTGTTAACTTGCCGCTCACCTGTGACTGAGAGGACAGAGCCTGTTAAATGACTATAGCAGAGGAAACCTAGTACTGCTCCCGTCCCCTAATATTGGTATACGGAAAATATTGACCCGACTGCTTCACATGTAACCTCCACAGGCTTTCCCATCCATGTTTTTCATATTCTGAATATCAAGGTTGTAAAAGGGGGAAGAAAATATCACTGAGTGTTCTGTTGCTAAAGCAGAGAGGGATTGTAGCATATTCACATGTCTGGCTGGTCTGTCTTTTCCCTCCATCTGATGCCTCCGCTGGCTGCTTTGGTGCTTCACTCAGTTGGCCTTGTTGTTTTTGCTGTGGTTTCTAGTCGCTAGCTAGCAGCTCCCTGTGGATTTGTGATGCCGTGCCCCTGGCTGCAGTTCACACACTCACCCTGCCTCTCTTATTCAGGCAGCGAGGGGGGGAAGAGAGAGAGAGAAAGAGAGAGGATGTTTACCATGCTGTGGAGCTGCCTGCTTCTCAGCTTGTCTGCCTCAGCACCAGCCTCCGACCAGAGACCGGGAGATAGAGATAGAGAGAGAGAGAGACATAGGGGGAGGGAGCACTGCATCTCTCTTACATCCCTCCCTCCCTCCTTTTGCGCCAGTTCCCCCCCCCCCCCCCCCCCCCTGCTTTTATATTTCTTGTCTTCGCCTGCCCTCTAAAGGCCAAAGGGCTTTGCGCTCTGTGTGTGTGTGTGTGTGTGTGTCTGTAGCAGTTACACTGCATCAGGCAGTGGCTTTTGCTCGGCATGTGAATTTCCTCCCTCAGCTGTAGCTTCAGAGCTAAGGTCTTAGCGGGGCATTTGCAAATTCGTGTACACCCACATACACATAA
This sequence comes from Micropterus salmoides, assembly GCF_014851395.1. Classification (NCBI taxonomy): domain Eukaryota; kingdom Metazoa; phylum Chordata; class Actinopteri; order Centrarchiformes; family Centrarchidae; genus Micropterus; species Micropterus salmoides. The sequence goes on from NW_024044459.1 coordinate 28,358,838, forward strand.
AGGATGGTGTAATTACCCTCTGCTCTCATGTAATCCCCTAGGTGTTGTATTTATCTCCACTGCAGCATATCTGACACCCAGCGCCAATACCTGGATTCACTTCAGTCAGGGTCCCTGCACCAAAACCATTCCTCATCCTCTAGTCGTGTGTGTGTGTGTGTGTGTGTGTGTGTCACATGATGCTATTGTATGCTTCTATTAGAAAATATGTAATTCAGCACTAGCTCTGGCTGTTGACGTCTGTATTAAGTGCGGTTGAGATGTGTGCGTTTTATATCCCAAGATGGATAATAAGCAATAACTCAGTCTCTTGTCCAGTGGGAGAAACACACATACTACAGGCAGGTAGGAAAAGAAATGTAAAATCCTAGAAAAGCAAAAGACACACTGCTTCAAGTAAAAAAAAAAAAAGCGAGGAAGTCAAGCTGGCAAAGATGCAAATGCGACAAACAGCAGACAGCGGTACACACTGTTGGCTTTCAAGCAGACAGATCAACAATCAAACACGCAGCCATACAGTCAGCTGTATAAGGCTTTCAGGCAAGCTAAGCCCAGGGCCGTGCTGCAGGGGCCCTCTCCTCCCCACACCAGTGACATTCTTCTGGCTGGCTGAAGAGACAGTTGTAGGTTGGATTGGCGTAAAAGCACTGGAGCAGCTTCCTGTTAGTTCAGTTTGGGTGGAATTCTTGTTTCAGATAGTTCTAAAGTCATTTCCGAATTTCATAAGAGCAGAGTAAAAGGGAAGTCTTTCGGTGGGACACTGTGCAGTTATAACACAAGATTTCTATTGTTTGACGATACGGTTATTGGGAATCTGACTTGTGGTGTTAAGTGCTGCTATGTCTGGTTTCCCTATTTCTGTTATAATCCTTTACATGCTGAGTTTCATCTTATTTAAGTGGTTGAATTCATGCATTTCAAGAGTATGTAAAGACATTTCTACATTTAGTTAATTCCATGCATGTACAAGTATTTTTAATTTGACACTTGCTCTTATTTTTGTTCATTTTTGAATTCTCTATATTCTGTAACCGTTTAAATGTCCTTGTGCCAGCTGAAGAAAAGAACTGCTGCCATAATTTTTGGCAAAAGGAGAGGTTTTAAGTAGGGGTCCTTTTCTCCATGTTTGGTTAAAAACACTCCACAGAGTGCTTGGGTTCGTGGCCCACGCTTAGAGGCCCCTTGCAAAACTCAGTCCAAGGTCCTCTCAAACCGTAGCACAGAGAAGGACGCATTGTGAAGAAAAATGGCCTCTCTTTTTTAGAACCTATCCAGAAGGGACGGAGATGGATCCATTTTCCAGCAGACATGATGTTCTGTGTCTGTGTGGGGTACTATAGTAGTGGTTTAAAAAAAAAAACACACATTCTGGTGGACCTGAACCCCTCTGTGTGTCACTATGGTTGGCTTCACACATTACAGCCACTCCTACTGGGCGAGCGTAATAGCGAGGACAGCTTGTTATAGAAACCTGGTGATTATGACCTGCTGTGAACAACCTCACTCCCTCTCTCACACACACTCTGTCTCCCTCCCCTCTGCCTTTCTCTTGTGGCCACTTTGATCAAATCTGTGCTCTTACGTCCTTGACTGCTGCCCCCGTCGCCTGACCCCTGCATTTGAAATTTCCCCGCTTATGTAAAAGTTTATGTAGATTAATGCCACAATTTATGCAGATTCAGTTTTTGCCACTCAGGCTTGAAGCACTGAAAGGTAGATGAGCACTGACCTTCCCCGCTAACATCTACGTGAGCTCTCACCGATTATCTCATAACTGCTGCACACAGTGTTAGTTCTGTGGCAGACAGAGATGGAGAGCAATTTCAGATTTCATTCAGTTCCATTTTTCACTTTTTTTCCAACAGTGTTATTTAAAACAAGGCTGTCAAAATGGCTTTTGGGAGGCTTGGGAAGTGTGTTTTATGTCACTATGTACCACACTCACACAATTGTTGTCCCTCCTTTAAAACATCATGCTTCCCGCAGCCCCAGAGCGTCTGTCGTACAGAAACAACTGCCAGCAGTGGAATCAAGCAGTCTGAGAGTCACGGCAAGCCTCCACAGAGCCGTAAACGTGCAAGTGGGCAGCAGCATCGTGGAGGTTGAACAGTCAAGTGCCATCAAGAGCATTTTGCCATAGAAATGGGTCTATCTGAAAGCAAACACTGGGCTCACACTCGGCTCGACCTCCTCCATGTTGGCTAAGTGCGCACAGGGCTGTCTGACACTGGAAAATGGTTTTCAGTCTGAACAGACAAAGCAGAAGGGTAGAGAGAGGAGGCGACAAATGTCACCATTACAACTTTCCTGGGAAAAGAAAGGGTTACATTCAGCTGTGATGTTTGGTGGTAGTGAAGAAGGGCTGAAAGAGTAAAGTCAAGGTCACTGGAGAGGTTTTAATATATAGTGCCTCATCCGCCTCTGTCAATTACATTTTTTTTTATTCATCTGACGCTTTTATCCAAAGCGACTTACAATTGCTATACATGTCAGAGGTCGCACGCCTCTGGAGCAACTAGGGGTTAAGGGACACAATGGTGAATGTCTCACAGTGGGGAATCGAACTCAGGTCTCCCACACCAAAGGCAAGCATCATATCTATGCGCCATCACCACCCCTATTTAAGATCTTTATTGAAAGTGCATGCCTAGACAGTGTTTTGTGGTGCAGTCACAAATGATTTTGATTAATGCAGCTTTGCAGCTGTAAATCATCCTCAGAAAGCTCTTTTTCACATCTCTGTGAAGAGTAGCAGAACAATTTTCTGATGTCACCGTCGAGGTCTGTTGCGAGTCTGTCAGCTCTCTGTGGTGGTGTCACTGATGATTGCGATGAGCTAACAGGAAAGCAGAGCCTTATTTTTTTTTTTTCGCCTGTAGCACAGTTTACAAAAAATAATTTACAGGAAAACATTTGCAGCCACGCTTGCCACAGGGTTTTTTTCCTCTTGCTGAAGCATTTTGATCAAAGCGCACAATCTTTTCAACTGCAGCAATGTCACTATGGAAAAGGTAAGCTTTTGAGTGCATTATGTTCAGTATGTGCCACACCTGCAAGGAGCACGTAGTAGGATTGAGTTGTGATAGAAATGATTGTAATCATGGTAAAGGTTGTGTGATCTGATCCTGTATACCTCTGCCCTCTTCCAGGCTCAGCTCTCCTGCAGCAGACTGATGGAGACGGGCGGACTGCACTGGATCTGGTTTCTTCAACAAGTCAGAGAGAGAAGCTCCTCCACAGCGCGCAGGTCGGAGACTCAGCCCTGAGAAACAGAGTGACTGAGGTGTTGAACCTGCCCCACCTGGAGGCCGGATCCTCTCTGCTGGCCCACCTCATTTTCTCCTACCACCAAGAGAGGGGCCTTCCCAGCCGCACGCAGCCCAGCGACAAATCCCATAGCCTGGGCTACAGGCTGATCCGAGTCCTGCAAGCACACTCCCTCCAAAAAGTGACTTTGGGCTGGACGAACCAGCGGGCAGTGAAGCTGGTGGAGGATGCAGAGACACTGTTGGAGCTCAGCAGAGGGAGTTACCTGGGGCATGTGTCTCAGGCAGTGAAAGAGTGCAAAGGAGAGAATACACTATTCCTAATGGACATACTGGAGGATCTTAAGTCTCGTGGAGAAGCATTAGTGGCTGACTTGTGACAGAGGATTAATGGACAACGCACTGACAAGGACTTGAATGCACAACCCATGATCGGAAAGTTATGTGTTCTTTGTATACTATGCTACAAACACCTTCTATGGATGTAAAATAATCTGGCCATCTCCTGTCTTCCCTTTCAGGCGAATGGGTAAGCGTGTGCAATTTTTGAAGTTAGCTGTATGTTAACAAACCCTTTGATACTTTTGGTTATAAGAACATACTTTGGATATATGTCACTACCTTGTTTTGGTTTACTTTCCAAATATTACATGGGAAAAAAATATTTATGTTGAACGTTCTGAGTTGCACGTTTTTATGGCAACACTGTATCGACTGTTACTACCTCAAGTTCTTGTTTTCTACAGCTATGTTTAAAAGTACAATTTGTTTTTACATTTAAATAACCTATTTATGACAAAATAAATGAAAATAACTTGACTGAGTGGTCACGTATTTTATACCAATAAATCAGGAGGGAATAGAGATTCTCCATGTGAGGGGGCCCGCAGTGACAGAGTAAAACCAGTTCTCATCCTGGTTTGAGACGCTCGAGGCACTGATGTGCACTCAGCGTTTTAGCCACACGGACAGCAGTGAGGAATGAGACACTTCCTGAAGCTGAACATGAATGAAGAGAGGGGCTTAGGCCTGCTTGTTGGGGTGGGTCGAGTGAGCGATGGAGCAACAGAGGTAAAGAGAGGGGGATTTTAACTTGAAATATGAACACAAGTGGTGTTTGAGACTGAGATGAATGGCCTTATTCCCATTGCAATAATCCAGACGCTGAAGATGATAAAAAATATTTAATCTCGTGTTTGTTTTCTTTTCTTTCAAAATAAGCAACATACATCAGATGCATTTCATTTCATCATCATATTTTCTTTCACCTCTCCTGACCAACTCATGTCTCAGCTCTTTATTCCTGTCCTGAAATGTCATTGGTCAGAACTGGGCACATGAAGATGATGTCACAGGCAGGCAACGTTGCAGGCGGAAAAAAGACAGATCTTATAAAATGAGACAGGCATACACTTACTTTACAATATCATCACCGGACCATCAACAGGCATACAGTATAAAATACAAACATAAATTAATAAGTACTTATTTATGTACAGTATTTAAAAAATAAATAGTCTCATTTCAACTTGGTGCAAATAAAAGTGCTTTTTTTCCCCTTTACAGCTGTCAGTCTGATACATTCCTTTATATAATTTATTTTCTCTACATCATAAAATAAAAACACTTTGGTTTGCTTACAAACAGAGCCAAAACTTAATAACTAATAAAAAATAAAAAAAAACTATTTGGATGCAATACCATACAAGTCACCACAATTTGCTGTAAAATAACTACATACAGTAGTAGACACATACATATCAGGTATTCAAACTGTCCCTTCAGGCATTATAAAAAGCCGTCCTTCATGAGCCACAGAGTGTGTTTGTTGAGGAGGCTATAATCAGTCTGCGACGCTGCTCTTGGGGGACAGTCTGTTATTGTCTTTCAAGTGGATTCCTCAAAGCAACAAAACAAAATCAATGGCCCTCTGGAGTGACAGATCCAAGCCTGTTGATATTTAAGCATGGAGATGGATGGGTATAGAGGAAGGGAACAAGAGAGGGTAGAGGCGACAGCAAGTAGGATAACAAAATGGCAGAAGAGAGCTCTAGTTGCAGTGGGGAGGGGATTTAGAGTAATAAAGACAGACAGACAGACAGACAGACAAAGGGGTGGGAGAGGGAACAAAAAGATGGAGGGGAGAGGGAGAGATGGAGGCAGTAGGATGAGAGGAGACCTCCTGAAATGTAGCCTGAACTGTGATCTTTCAACAGATGCTCAGCAAGAAGCCCAAGAGACCATCCCTTCAGACAGGGTCGCAACCCTGTTCGCTGACGAATGAGGGAACCGCAGAAAGAGCAAACGGAGAGAAGCATGATGGGAAGAGGGGTCTGAACACCGACACACACACTCCTCCCTCCCCGACATCTCAGGCCTAAATCCCCTCAGAGCTTCGTCTTGTCACACAGCGACTTGCTGCTCATCTAGCTGACGGCCTTCTACACCAGCAAACCCCACACCAAATAACAGCTGGCACTTCTGCTGCACCACCTACCAACACACACACACACACAGACCAACTGAATCTACACATCAGTCTATCTACAGCTGGAGGGGAGATACAATTGTAACACACACCGACGCAGAGAAAAGCAACACGTCTTTGATTGCATAAATGTGTATACGCAAACACTCTTACATACATAGTTCGCATACACAAGCCTCTGTCTCTGGAAAGACAGATCAAAGTTGAGCTGTGGGCACTGGAGGTGGGGCAGATGGAGAGGGCGGCCAGCCTGGGGCACAGCATCACAGAGAGCATGTTTGTGTGAGTGTGTGTGTGCCTGAGAGGGAGAGAATGTGGCTGCTCAAATGGGATGTTATGCTTTCATCTGTGAGCAAGTAGGTAAAGTGTGTGTACGTGAGATCTCTTACAGTAGAGTATTCATAGGATAGGATTTTGTGATGGGGGCAGGGGGGTGTACGTGTGTGGCCACCGAGACAAGCACACAGGGAGATGACAGGAAAAGAGACCAGCCTTTCAAACAAGATTAGGGCTGTGGCTGCCTAAAGGCCTGCCTGCCTGGCGACACTCTGCATAGACTGGGTGAGATCTATATTAACACCACAACAGCAGAAGGCCCACTCTGCTGACAGAGGTGGTGTCTCGCTGACTGACTGAATTGTGACATGTTTTTAAGGGATTAAACGAGGCTACAGCTAAATTAACTGAATTTATTCGTAATAAAGGTTTGTGGCATAACACCAACTGTCAAATACTCAACAGTATATTTTTCCCTCTCTGGGATTGTATAATCACAATCGATTTTAAGAAGAAGTGAGTCACTGTACTTAAAATAATATGTCCACTGTTTGATTTTGAGTCAAATCTCAAAAAAAAAAGCAAATTTGGCCTTCCGCCTGTTGGTCCAGTTTTGTGTTTGTGTAGAAGGACATATCTGGAGGCTACCGCCATAATTGCTAATCAGCTTGGCTGGCTGAGTTAAGTGGAGACTCTCCAAATTACTGCCAGTGAACATAACATCATTACCACACCCAAGATACTTCCGTACAAAAACAATTACATACAATATGAACATATTACCAAAAATCATTTAATAACTACAAGATGGGCTTAAAAAAACATAAAGTCTATTGCAGAGTGATAATGCAGAATGTTAGTATAAGGCTTGTATTTTGATAAACATTGACACACTGAGATTGTCTTTTTGGGACGGTGAGTTTAAATGGTAAAACTCGTTTTACTCATTGTGTGACACTTGTGTGTGGCAAGCAAATGGACAGAGTCCTCTGAGCTGTCAGAGTGATGGAGAGAAGAAAGGCGGAGAGTGGCTCACGCGGCTAAGAAAAAAGGTCATCCATCCTTCCCACTCGCCTTTAAAATCAATCAAAAGCATAATGGTGATGAGAATAATTCAAGAGATTTCATCTTTTTTCATACAAAAATTACACTTCAGGAAACTGTACTGTACATCATGAGTAATTAAAGACAGAAAAGAAAGTTTAAGAGAAGAAAATGGGAAAGAAAAAAAATGAAGGATAGTTGAGCCTAGCAGGTCCAGAGCGGTCTTCCTCTGCTCCTCAGTGTCCAGTAATAGACCACGAGAAGAAAAGTGGAGAAGAGAGGAGTTGGTGGGCGGACACAGTCATCTACCCGGGGTTGTTTTTCTTCCTTTTATTTGGACTGGGATTGGGATCCAGTTTCAGCTCTCTGTACTGCACCTGTTAAAACACACAGAAACACACACGCAGGCAGGCACACGCGCAGACACACACACACACACACACACACACACACACACACCCGGTCAGGTGGAAAGAGCAAAGGATGCTTGAATAGCACAGAAACCCTCCAGAGGCTCTCTGAGTCCAGCTGTGTGGAACAGTGGCCTCCGGGAAGGGATTACACACTGATTACAACACATACACACACATGCACACAAACACAATCCATGTACACTGTTCAAAGCTCCAAATACACTTGTGCTTGCACACAAATATACGTGTACACACATACTTCCACAGATGTGGGACAGTGGCCTAAGGGAAGGGATCACACAAACAAACAGAACAGGGCAAGGCCTCATGGGAAAGCTTGGAGAGACAACAGAGTCATCTCAGCATGGCAAGATGGTGAGGAGAGAAAGGGTCGAGAGATGGGAAGGAGACAGAAGGTAGAAAAAACGCTTAGTGCTTAGCTGGTACTTATAGTTACTACAGTATCATCAACACATTACTGATGCATAATGTTCATTAGAAAATGTATACTATCTACTGGCCAGAGGGATGGCTTTTTCACTGTGTTTGCATCACTCATGGTAAAAACCGACAATGTACAATCTCTTCTACAACTCTCTTCTCCTCTAAGACTGGCTGAGCTGCAGTTAGCCATCAGAGATCATTCTGTCTATGTGGAGCTTTTTGTTCAAATAATGAGAAGACACTAGAGCATACCTGACCTGGAGGACCTGTCAGCCATTAGATACTGAATAGCATCAATTTTTATGGAGTGTTTTATAACTATAAAACACTCCATACTTGGGGTGACTTAAACCATTTCAGCTACAGACCACAGGATGTAAAGAAGAAAGTACAGAATTTCAAGTTTCCTTTATTTAACAAAAAAACCCACTGTGAATGTACTCAGGGTTAGCAGAAGGAACCATCTCAACATTTACGTGGTTTGATCACTATGTGCAACACAAGATGTTTAATGGACACTTTAGTTCACACAGCACTTTGTGCGTACTTTACTTGTAAAACCCCTGATTACAAGGAAACCCGTCCTCACCAAGACAATCTTAATGCCATGTTGTACCCATTGAGCTGCACAGATTTTCTAAGCTGAACTAACTGTCACCTGGCTGTCATGTGATATTGAATGGACACATATGAGTGTTATCCATCTTCTCATTATCTCATGGCAAGACATTTTTACCAAGACCTTAAATATCTAATGACTACTTTTGTATCACTATTGCGTTACTAAAAACATAACATACATTTCAGTGGCAGATTACAATCACTTCAGAATATGTTCAGCATTATTGTCACTGTCACCTATTTCTCCCAAACAGAACTGATTGCCACTTCATGTGATGCTTTGCAAAGATTGTGAGCAGAGCTTAGAAAGAAACTGCTCTTAAGTGATGGACACTCAATACGCATCACAGCATCACAGTGGCTGAGCGTCAACAACCAGAGACTGTCACTCTGGCAGTCTCTCACTTTCAGATGTACACACACTTGTGCATGCACACACAAATACAGTCGCTAGCCTAGACAGATTCAAGACACTGACAAGCACTAGCCACTGAATCAGAATACTAATAGAAAAAAAACATGACTTAACAGTCACAGCACCAAAGAGCCAGTATCGTCTGTGGGATCCTTCCTAGGCTGATGTACTGTAGGCTACTCTGCTTGTCTGGCTGACTGACTGACACCCTCTCTGATTCTCCAAGCAGACAACAAACTGACGTCAATATGGTTTCTCTGTTCTGTCTCATGGTGGGTCTGTCTGCTGTGGACGAGAACAGCAGCATCTCTTTGGCTGAGCTGGCTGAGAGCGAGCCTTTATCATTTATCTTCCACTGGTTCCCACTGCCGCTTCAGTGGCACCGTCCAGTATCCTTGGCTTACAATGTACAAATCTGAGAGGCATGTGCATGAGTGTGTGTGCTCATAAATAAAGACACATGCATACACATATGAATACCAGCATAGAGAATGTACACACACCCACACACCTTCCTCATCACATAGAAACACAACACCCTGCCACTCCCATAAAAATCCCATATAAATCCACACACTGTACAAACACATAGAGTGGGGTATATTCGGTTTCTCTGTCTCACAGTGGTGGTCACCGATGTCTTGTTAAGGTCCTAACAGAGTAGTTAGGTCAGCATGTGTTGCTCTCTCTGCCTCACTAGGCAGCCAGATTGCACTGATTCAGATCTGGACACTCCTCACTGTCCACAAGGCAAACTAACATCCTACCAAACAGCTGTACAAACACAACCGGTCAGTTGGATACAGTGAGAGAGAAGAGAGATTAGGAGAAAGTCTGAAAGGTGATGTGGAAATAATACAGGTGGAGAAAACATGGGAAGAAAAGTAATGATGGGAAGCAAGAGAAGGAAGGGACAGAAATAGACAAAAAGATGAAGGGAGGGCAGAGAGCGGGACAAACCAACAAAGGGAACAGGAGAGAAAACAATGAGAGTGAAGAAGACACTGGGTGAGAAAGAGGCAGATCTGTGGACACTTGGGAGATGACTGTTCTCATGTGGGTGTGGATCCTTTTATAGCACTGCCAACTAAAGCAGACAACGGAGCAAAAGCCCAGGGGACAGAGAGGGGTTTATATGGCCCCATCTGTGTGTGTGTGTGTGTGCGTGGTGAATGGTTAACGATGTAATTCAACCATGAATGAAGGAGTAACAATACATCTGAATGTAGCGTAGTTACATGGACATATATCTGTTAAAATCAAATCATTGCGAGCAAATTCACAAAAACAAAAATCCACCTTTATCAAAATATTTCTCCATATGCACCAAATTCTCACTCATTGTTTGCTTCAAGCAAGGATCCGAAAGTAGGACAGGTACTGTACGGGATCACTGGCTGTTATTGGTCCCATTATATGGCCAAACGCCTACAGCAGCGAAAAGGAACAGGCAATTTAATTCCTGTTGACATTCCTGTCCAAACACAACTCTTTGTAAAGTTTTCATGTCAGTTGAAAGTATTTTTTTTCTCATGAAGAGTAGCGAAGGGGATCGACAAAAAGAAAGGGTGCCGGGGAAAAAAACAGTATCTCAATCAAACAAGAGATTTCTCTGTGAAGAGCTGCCAGCCAAGAGAAATGGGGCTCATGCGTCACAGGTTCAATTCCAACTTACAGGTGACAGGCCCGCCTGATGCTATACCCTTGGCTCCCCTGCTCACCTCACCTAATAACACACACACACACACACACACACACACACGCGCGCGCGCCAACACATGCAGACAACAAGAGCTAGTAAAAGTCAAAAACAGAAGAAAAGGCAGAGGAGGTGAGGAGAAAGTGGGACGTTAGCAAAATAAAAGAAACCGGAATTGGGTGAAAGTAAAAAGTGTGGTAATGCGGCGAGCATATAAGCAATTTGGCAGCGTGAGTGGGGAGCTTAAAGGGAACATCGACAGGAGAGGTAGTGGGTAAAGACCCAGCGCTGCTCAAAGGCTGCTCCACCCTCGCTCCTCTCCTCTCCCAAATGTTGACAGTACAAGTGCAAAACAGGCTTTGAAGTGTGCTCTGCTGAAGGGGCGCCATGTACCGTGCTTCGTTTAACGGTGTTACCCACAAAGCATCCCGGGACCTGCTCCTCTCTCCCTCTCTCACTGTCGCTCATTCTCTCTCTCCCTCTCACACTGAACCTCTGACAGTGTTTTGATGATGCCAGTGTGGGCAGACAGACAAGGCAAAACCAAGGTGGGTGACAGTGAGCAAGAAAAAGGCAAATAGGCGAGTAAATAAATGAAGTCAAAAAGGCAAGGGAGCAACATTTTAATGGTACTATGTTATTCTGTTTTCCAGTCCCAAAACTCAGCGGGTTTCATCTCATGTGACGCTTAATGGAGCATAAGGGTTATTAAATGTTTCCAGGGAAACACTATTGTGCATAGTTCACACATCTGCAGATCGGAGGATTCAGCACTCATGTCTATTGTTGGGAAAGAAAAGGAATGTCAAGGTGACAAAGTAAGTAAAGTAAAGTAAAATGACAAAGTTAGGAAAGTTATGCCTATTAGTTGCTGTGGCTCGACACATACTGAATAGTGACTAATTGGCCACTTGTAGTGAAATGTTTGTCACAAAAGTGGGGAAGGACAAAGCGAAGGAGAGAGGGAGACCTCTGGTAGAAGTAAGTAATGGCATCTGGCAATGTTTCAACCTTTAACTATCCTGCCTTTGACCCCTGTGTGTCCAGTGAGGTTTCATCCCCAACATAAATGTTGTCTAAAAATATTAACCCGACTCCCCACTGCTCATTAGGCACTAAATTGGAATTCATGCTTATTTTTGTACTGGGGGTTTGATCCAGCTCCTTTACACCGATCATAAAGGACCACTTGGCATGCTAATTGCCTTGGCCCTACTTATGCACTCCCTAGCTCACATGGCTAATGGTGTCGTAAAACATACTAGTACACTGACACCTCCCAAACGCCAAGTAGGGAATACTTAGCACTATAAAGGTGCTCAGTTTGGCCTCGTTTAAGAGGACATGAAGGATTCCCTGATAATGACCGTAAAGATAGCTTACACTGGTAAAAGATCCAAACCAGATACAAGAAACGGTTGCCCAGAGAGGGACAGTGACTCTTTCATGCACAACCTAACATGCAAGCCTTTAACATTGCTGCTCACAGAGGGACATAATGATTTAAGTAAACTGTTCAGGTGGTAAAAAGGTAACTCTGCCTGCTGCAGCTTCCATCAACCACTGGGGATTTCGTTTTTAAAGGGTGTTTGACAGTGCTGTTTGGGGCCCAGTGTCACTGATTTAAAGAGCATGGCTTGCAAGACTCAACTACCTTCCGTCAACTGTACAACTGGTTAGAGGTGTTGTTGCCACTTAATGCAAAGTTTCTTGTATGTACTTGTACACTATGAAGAAAAATGAAAGATGAGAAAACTAAGAGAGTGAAAACGCTGTTCCACAGTTACTGTGGTGTTGTACAGCTACATAAGTTATGATGAACTGCGGCCCAGTGTGGATGCCCTTTGTTTATAAAGTCATTAGAACCTCATCAGTTATGGCTGTACTGAAGCACCTACAAATGATGCAGAACGCCACACAGAAACACCCCCAACCCACCTCACATGCACTACTGCTGTGATTATATATGTGTTAGGTCACATCGGGGCCCTGAAATAGCTCTTCATTAGTCATCCAGGGTATCGGGCATAGTCGGCCTTTGTACCAATGCCAGGGGGTGCCATGGACACATGCCCATGAGGGGACGCTCCATTTGGACCCCAGCACCTCTGTGCATCGTCCAAGAGCCTAAAGGACTTAATCCCCACAGACTGCTTTGACCTAGTAAGGCTGGGGCAGGCATTGAGGTGAACCCACCACCGCAGGCAGCAGCAGGACGCACCGCAGAGCAGAACGTTCTGGTTGGCAAAGGAGGGTGTCTTTGCAGAAAATTAACCTTTAGATTCAGTGAGAAAGTGATCAGCTTTGTCAGCTGACTGAACATCGAAGCTAAATTTCAATCACCTGATTTTATTGATACAATCAAGACTACCCTGTCCTCAATAATCAGACTAGTCATCTACAACCATCAATAAGCGGTACTAGTACTTTATGTCCTCATTCCTCCTTCTGTTTCTCTATTTCCATTCTCATCTCTCCTCCCCTGAAATCTATTCTTACCCCCCTCCCTTGGTCTTTCACCCTCATTACTCAGTAAGCGTCCAAACTGTCAATGAAACCTGGCAACAATTACCATTCCAACAGCTGCAGCAATAACCGTTACAGTAGCGCTTACAGTATTACTTATACAGTAGGCAAAGTTCCAGCAGCATGGGCACCAGACCAGAGCAGCATGTCTGCCCCCACCTCCCCTAGCCAGCAGGCCCTCATTAGGGGCCTTGTAAAGGCCTCAGACCTGCCGGGGCTGGGCCCCTTCACCACTCCGTTCCTACAGGCTCCAGGTGTGTAAGGTGGCTGCACTTCACCAGAGGGGACAGCTTGGGCTCATTTAGGTCGATGGCTACCTGCCTTGTGCCTACTGCTGCAGCAGGCCCCAGTAAACTATGAAACTGTAAAACTGCAAGGGGGAGAACACAGGAGGTTGCAGGGGTGTGCAGGGGAGCAAGGATTATGACCCTGTAAAGATGAAAGAACTTGTGGGCAACAAGCGATCAAAGAGGAAGTGTGTCAGTGCTGATGTGGCAGCGGATTGGTCGTATCAGAGGCCCCGGGTCGTTCAGCCTCAGCCTGCATGTGTGTATATGTGCGTTCATGTGCTTTTGTATTGAACTCAGCACAGCAGGGCTTAACGGCCACAGCGGACACCATCAGTGCTGGATAACACAACGACTTTCATGAGCTGCTGCTTAATTACAGTTTAAACTGCACTTTGTCCCGAGCAGCACAGCACGTTACAGTTAAAACACACATGCACACACACACCTATATTTTACCTAACAAAGCATCTGTAGTCTTCAGCCACAAAGTTAATCTGATCTCACGGTTAATATAGAAGCAAAAGCGCATGAGGCTGGTTAACTGTTGGTTTACGCTCTGTTCCAATTACTAGCATAGCTAGGAAACAACAGCTAACTGTAATTGTGTGTGAGTGTATGTGTATGGAGTCAATCAACCTAGTTATATGCTGGCCACTAAACTCACTTAACCTTGTTATCTTATTACACAGCTCCAGCTATGTATGTGGAAATTGAATTAGACTAGGAAGCTATTAATAGGAAAAACACAGAAACCATTTTGAAACAATTAGATTAGAGGTTGTCGTGGCTGAAACAATGGATAGTCAGTTCAACCTACATGAAAAGTGCAACAGTGAAGCGCTAACGGCTGAGGGGAGGGGGGAAAAGAAAACAGACAGAGTTAGAGACAGACATAATAAAAGAAGCTATTACCCTTGCCCATGCCCAACTGACAGATGAGTTGTCAAAAAGATATAAACAATGAGACAATGATAAGTAGAAAATTCACTCACCACTTGTACATCTGAGGGCACTCTGGACAGAAAATCTAGCAGCTCATTGTTATCAATGGTGTAAGGGTCTCGCAGCTTCTTGGTGAATTTATTTACCCCTGTAGAGAGTGAAACGGGGCAGGTGGGAAGAGTTGGGAAAGAGAGGTGGACATCAGCACATCCTGTATGTCGTCCAAGTTGTCTAAGACTTTATGGTTGCTGTACTCTCTTTGCATTACACTCATATTCTACAATCCATAAAAAGCAGCATGGAACATAGAAACTGCAATGCTCTGCGACAGGTTTACCTGTATTTACATTAAATTATACCATTTAAATTGATTTACTTGCATTCACAGTACATGGAAATGTAAATAAATATTACAAAATGTTGACATTAGCTCACCCCAGGCCAGCACAATGTATCTAAGAGGGATGAAGTAGATGATGGTGGTGGCCACTCCGAGAGCCACAATTGCCAGCCAGCTTAAGAAAGGCACAGTCCAGTTGAATGTGCTGCAAATAGAGGAAAAAGAGACTGTAAACATTAGGAGACATGGCAAAGCTCCATCCAGCCAAACATTTTTAAAAAGAGTAAACAGAGGAGTCAGAGAGGGCATTTTAATATTTTTTCCCCCCAAACAAGCTGATCTGGATGCCCCTGCAGTACAAATTCACCACTCAGTGGAACTGTGCAGAAGGAAATAACTTCACCCAAAGTCTCACAGGTCAGCTTCACAGGGTGAAAATGGGCTATGACACAATTCAATTCACACTTTATAATCAGTTAAATGCTCTCAACTTTACAGAAACACAGGTCACAGGTGTGTCTGTCAGGTGTGATTTAAAATGTTTTTACCTGCAAACTTTTTAATAACAAAATTCCCTTTGCTTTGTATGTATTTGTGTGAAAGTGAGGGCACCTGTATAAGCATGAGTGTACAGTTAATACATGGTTGTGTAGGTGTGTGTGTGTGCATGTGCAGTGATGTGTGTTTAATCTGTATGTAGATGATTCAGTTAACAGGTCACACAGGGTTAAGTGAGATGGTGAAATACATAAAGACGGACAGGATGTGCGTTTGTCTCTCAAGGTTGGGTGTCATGCTGGCAGTGCTTCCTGAGAGCAGCTCTGTGGTATACTCAGTTAGGCTAAAAAGGGGAAGAGGGGCAACCTGGCACTGCAGAAAAAAAACACACTGGGACGTGCAGAGCAGAGCAGAGCGGGCCGGGTGCCGAAGAGCAGGCTTAAGACTCACTTCTTTATCCTCTCGCCATAGGAGGCCACTTCATCCAGTGCATTCTGCACGCTGATGCACACGTCCTGAATGGCATAAAGCTTGTTCATGAAGCCCTTTCTCTCAGAGTCCTGCAAGAGGACAGATAGAGATGTAGGCAAGGGGGAAAGAAAGCGTGGGTGAGGGAGGAAGAAGAGATGGAGAAAGACAGTGAAGAGAGGGGAGGAGACAGAAAGAGGAGAGAGAAGAGAGAGGCTGGGAACAGGCATCTTTGTGAAAACAATACATTTTAAATAGCGTCAAAGATTTGGAGTGGGGAGCCAAATCACCGGATATCCTGCATGAACTGACGGAGTGCTTTCATTCCAGTCAGTAATAGAGATATAAAGTCGGCAGAACAAATCAAAATGTTTTCTTCCTTACAAAAGCTCACACAGGAAAATTTGAATATGTGAATAGAAAGGCAGAATTAAACTCAAAGCCAAATGGATACATCAATCTTTGGACGTTCTTTCTCTCTTTCTCTCTGCTGCTGCAGCTGCCAAGACAGCTAGGAAGACCGGGCAGAGCCCTCTTTTGTTCTGCTGGCTGGCACACTGTGATGATGTCACCAGCCGTGACATCATTATCATCCTCATTAACGCTGTCACCCACCATGAAGAGCTCTTCCTTTTCAACTTTTGATGGTTGAAAACTTGAGAATATTGTGAGCAGGGGGGGCAGAAACCACAAACTAGGCAAGCAATCTAAAATCTATGCCCCCCACCCCCTTATTGAAACAAAGTGAAGAATTTAAGAAGTCATGCAACAGTCAACGAGCTGCCTGCTGACTGACTGACAGGCAGGGACAGGATGGATCTGGACAGAATGAGGTGACAGAGAGTGATCGAGAGCCGTTGGCTGAGTGAGGACATCAACACGCAGACTGGTTGTGGCTCAGTGTGACTGGTGGGCATGCTTTAGAGACAAAAGAGGGGCATAACAAGAAGTGGAGCACTATTACCAGAAAAAAGTTACAAGAGTGTCCAGTTGATGGTCACTTTACAATATGGCAATAACAAGGAATTTGCACAAAGCCTTTTATTATAAGATCACTCCGTTCCAGTGCGTTACCACACCAGCATTCAGACAGCTCAAAAAAACATTTTCTTGCAAATATAGTGACAAAAATGTATTGGTGCTGGTAGTCTCTCAGTGGATGAATTGATGAGCTCTTTTCCCCTATTGTTCAAAGTGTTTGTTAACAAACTGATTTTACGGTACCAGAAACCTAAGAAAGAAAGAATCTGGATTTTATAAATCTGGGGAAAGTAAGGATATTACCCAGCTGTTTGAAGAACCTAATTTAATTGACCGCAAAATTTACAAGAAAAAAACAAGATATGTAAAATAGTTTAAGCAAAAACATGGTATATTTATCTTTCAGTGTTATTGATGAAGATGGAAGGATTGTTAGATTAGAGAAGTGAAACTGAGTAATCCTTATCATTATACCCAAAGACAGTGAAGCGGTCAGAAACCTCCAGGACCCCAGAGGCCTTCACCACATTTCACTCCTTGAAGCCAGCCCCCCCACCTCACCACAACCCTCCCATTGAGACCCCCACCACCCACCCCACTGCCCCGAAACCCACCTTCTTCTTTTTACTCTGCATCCAGGATCAGATAATGTGAAAAATGAACCATGGAGCAGTCAGTGAGACCACATGGCCTCCCCAGCAAAACCACACAAGACAAATAGATATAATTAGACATCGTCCCTGGGTTATTTTTCTTCGCAAATATTTTACAAGACTCCCTTTCTTTCTTCCTCGCTCAGTCCTCCTCCTCTCAGTCCTGTCCTCAGAGTCCATCTGTTTTTCATTGCTCGCTCAAACAAATCTCAGAACGCGGGGTCTATTGTGCTGGGCTGGGTTAGGCTGAGCCGAGCCGGGCTGGGCCGGGTCAGGCCGTTTTATTTTCGGGCCCAGACTCAGGGGAGAACGTTTGAGGGCCAGGGGAGTGGTGTGAGAGAGCGAGCGGGGGTGGAGAGGATAGGTCAGAGGTCATCAGAGTATAAACCATTGCCACATGCCCCTCGGACTGCGGTCTGACTCGTATTTCCTGTCTTCAAACACGGCTCGGGGAGGTGGGAGGTAGCAATAACACAGAGGGCCACGGAGAACCTTGTTTTCCCAGCTTCCCCGCACACTGCGCGCATATGGAGCCAGGCAACCTGTTCTTTTAATGGAACCTAATATGCACACACACACACACACACACACACACACCCCCCTACAGCTATTAGATAAGGTTGATCTGTACACCTGGTCTTGCTGTGTGACTCTACAAACAATATTATATCCTGACACAGATTAGACGATGAGGGCCCTTGACTTTTAAAAGCAGTTTCTTTCTCTGCTGAGCAAGTTTGTTTTAGACCGCAATGTCATCGCTGATAGAGAGAGAACTGATACAGAAAGATGAGGAGAGAGACATGGCATTCACACATCACAGTCAAGGCTAAAGAAAATCTTTCTGTTGACTTAGATATTTAACAAAATGATGAAATATTTGAATCAGGGAGGTGAGCTTTCTAAGGCACACTAATATAATAAGTTCAAGTAAGGACTGTTTTGTTATGCTTTCAAAAGGTCTGTAAGTACAGGGTGTCTGCCGCATGCTGTACAGATTGCAAAGCCCCTTGAGGCATATTTGTGAATTGTGATATTGGGCTATGTAAATGAAATGTACTCTACTTTCTGTGGATTTGTGAGGAATGTGTGTGCATGTGTGTCAACAATTAGCTCACATGTGATATGTGATGAGAACATGGTTTTCCAGTCCTGACCAGCTTCTATTCTCACTCAGGAGGAGGAGCAGGGTCTTCACAGGAGACTCAGGGCCAGTATTTCCATCTGTCTCTTCCTATGACTGTCCAGGAGACTAAGTGGGTTTGTTTGGAGACCTGAAGGCAAGGCTAATAAAATGAAATCTGTAAGGCCTCTCGCTTTGACTTGGCTACAGTTGCAAGTAATTTTAATGCTCAAAGTATGCAACAAATCCCAGCACCTCCGACAACAGTGTTTCTGCAGGATGATGATGCATTGCTTGAATCATTCAGACAAATAGTGTAATAAGCATGCCTAATGAGTTTAGCGTCGTGCATTTTAAAAGACTGTAACTGTAGGTTAATCTGCAACGTGTTACGCTGACATGTTACAGTAACTGCCAGTTCAGGCTGTGTATTACAAATTGCAGTCAGATGACAGAACATTAATTTTTGACGTTTCATCTACTGTAAGACAGGCCTGGATCTATGCAGATGTGTTATATATTTTTCTGTCAGGTACACATATCATGTTTGCCTGTATATGAAGTATAGTACAGTACATATAACACTAAGCAGCCACACCATTAAGAAATAAAGAAAATCTGATTCTGAGATTAATCCTAAAGATCTACAGCTTGCTTTCTGGTATAACTACATTCAATATAACCAAATGCTTCACACAAAGGATTAAAAATGATTGCATATCCAGTACAGTAGGAGCAGTAACATTAAATGAAAACAAAACATATGCAAGGATATTAAAACACTGAATACAATTTAGAATCCCCAGTTGTGGGATGACAGAATATATAAAAGAGATTACATACCGTTTTAATTTATTTTTTGAATGCCCATGACCATAAGTACTCTGCTAATGCACAACATCGGTAATTTGTGTCTCTGAAATGCATACTTTGTCTACAATATTTAATATGAATACAATCTTTTCTTATGTGATGGCCTATCTATAGCAAAGGGTCAGGGCCACTCAAGAGTGTGCTGTGAGTTCAGGGTAAAGTCAGAAGAACTGCATACTGTGTATTAAATGAAAAACTGAGACAATGTGTTTATGCCATAAATGAAATGTTTCTATGTGCAGAAGAAACTCTTTGACATCAATTAACTCTCATCAGGTTCGCAGCAGAAATATTTAGTGAGTCGGTGTCTTTTGTTGGCAGAGAGTTGTTTTAATTGCCGTTTAAAGAGAATAAATGCATCTTTTGTGGTTATGTCCAAAGTTTGCATCATTGTTTGGATGTGTGGAGTCTGGTATGAAATCTCAGCCAAGCACCCATCAGTTCAGCACTGAGCAACCCTGTGTGGAGCAGGCTGCATCACGGGAGTGCTCCCATCAGGGAAGACAGAGGCGGGAATGCTCGTTAAAGTGATGCGAGCTGTTTGCATGCGTTAAGGAGAAACAACCCTCAGTGACACCAGAGAGAGCCCAGGGACACATACACACACATACAGCCAAGTCAGGCTAACCACATTGCACTTGCTGGTAAATTGTGGTAAACAAATGTGGTAAACTCCTTGAAACACTTGATTAAATATTTAACAAAGGAAAGATGCACAATGCCTCTGTGTACTTGACTGCTCCATTTCTCCTTCATAGAGATAGCATCATGGCAGAGTACATCTAAATGCAAAAGTGCCAAGTGAGCAGTTGTAAACTTTGCAAAGACAGTTTGTTCTTCACTGACCCAAGGCCTAGAGCTAAACAAGAGAGAGGTCACTGAGGACTTAGCCTATAACGATGGACTCAAATATCTGTCCTATATCTACTGGGTGGAAATAGAGAGAGCCATTTGAGACTATTTTAACCTCCGATCACACTGTGCTCCCTGCTGGGTTACGCCATAAAAATGATAAACCTAACCGTTATAATGTAGCAGCATATATCCTATCACACCACAAAATGAGTCTGAACCACAAGTGGCTGCTGCTCATTGCTGCTGTGCTAAAATTGCACCTGTTTTTCTTTGTTTTTCTTTTTGCCTCTCTCTCTCTGGCAGCACAGTAAAAATTGAAATGTCATATAAAACGTGACAGGATGCTAATATGTGCCTCCCAGAGGGCATCTGAAAGCGGTCTTGTTGATTTTGTAACTGCAGAGGGAGAGTCGGCATCCTTCCTATTTCCACCCTAGGAAAAAAGACAAAAAAAAACCCACTGAAAAGTTGAGGAATGCTTTAGGGGAGACAGAAATTCAATTTCCAAAGCCTGGGCAAGAATTAGGGATGACAGAATAATAAACAAGCACATACAATTAGCATCTACTGCATACTTTAAATTTGATGTGGTGCCATCTCTTTGAAAAATATAATATGAATAAAATATAATAATGATTTTTGTATCCATAAACGTGATATTTGGCTGTGCTGAATTTTTGACTTACTGCATTTAAATAAATATAAAAATAATACAGTGATTGATGAATGTGCAACAATGTTCACTGGTTGGAGAGGAGGCTTTCATTGATTCATTTGCATACTCTGGTGACATTCAGAACCATCTAGTAGTATTTTTTTTGGTTTAAAACATGAGTAAAAGTTAAAGCAGTTACATATTGTTTCATGTTTGTAAGATCAAAGATTCATAATTTGCATTACTGTATTCTTTTAAATTAGCTCGATGAGAAATGAACAAGTTGTTTTGCATGTTTTCATGAAAAACTGCTTTGTAAACTAGTCATAATTATAAGTCATAATTTTTCACTTGTTCATTAAACTTTATTCAGGCAAATATAAAAATATAAAATCATTTCTTATATGGACATTTTGGCAAGGAATCAAATGCAGCATGGAGTACTTCTGATCTCTCATGTTCACCATTTAACAGAGGCACATTATGTAAGCCAATCACTGCCCTTAAAATGAAAAACAAAAATGTTTCAACGGCATCTATTCAAAGTATTACCAACTCCAATGGGGAGCCACGAGTAACAGATTTTATCCACTGGGAGTGAGGAGAAAAAAAACTTGTGAATCCAGTGGTCTAGAAGAACATCCCCTCTGTCAGGAAATGACAACAAGACGAGACAAAGGCCCTGCGACCAGCCTCAGATACCACCATGCAACCTGGCACCTTGCCAGCGCCACATAAAAGAAGCAGATGTTCTCTTTTTTCTTTTTTTGAGGCTGCGGTTTTAATAAATAATTTATCTCATAACAACTAATCCATGAGCAAATGTGGGGAATACATCTATATTTCCCTCCCTCTCTTTTTCTCCTAAACACATAAATATCTATTTAACTAGGGTTTTGAGATGCGATGCACGTCCTCCTGGCCCTCATCAAGCGTCTCGCACACACAAAGGCCACGTTAAGATGTGAAGGGGCGTCCCACTCCCATAGGCCCAATTGGAGTGTGTGTGTATGTATTTTCTTTGAGAATCTGTGTGAGGGTTGCTCCCACAAAACCAAAGTCAAACTCCAGTTAAGACCGTCAGCTGAAGGTGGACTAGGCAGACACAATGCTCTCTAGTACTAATTAGTCTCTTCATCCAGCCTAGTCCCACAGCGAGGATAAATATACACATAATGTAAAATCGAGGGATAGAGGGAGAAAGAGGGTATAAAAGAAAGAGGTGGTGGTGACTTATTTTCAGTTTGACCTCTGCTTCCTATCCTAAAGAGAGAGGTTTCTGGTGTTATGAGTGTGTGTCTCTCTAATGTGTCTGGGTGGCAGGAGGTTGTTTGCAACTGATCATCTTTACCCATCTCCCCCTGGGGCCTCTCATCACCTCCACCACACTAGCCACTCCATCAGACTCAAGGTCAGGTGTGCGCAGACACACACATAAATGACTACCACCCCACAACTTCTGCTCTTGATCACTTCCCCTTCCTCGCCTCCTGCTGAACGCCACCCGACCCCCGCCCACCCTGAACCCGCAGCCTGCCCAATTCTCCCCCACTTTGCGTCACCTCTGCTCCCCTGCTCCTGCTCTCTCCTTCCCCTGTCCTTCCCAGGATCCAGCCTGGCAGTTTGTGATGAATGGGACAACATTACTCTTGTCCTCTGTTGGCCTGGTTTAGCTGCTCCAGCCCATCTCCCCCATCTGTCTCTCTGTCTATCAGTCTGTCTGTCAGTTTGTTTGCCTGTCTAAGTCTCTGTCTGTGTTGGCTTAAAACATATGCTACTGCACAATCTAAACTCTGATTAATTTGTTTTGGCTATAATCCAAGATGAGAGTACAAATGGGCTCTTTATGGTACAGAAATTAAGACAAATAGGTTAAAAAAGAAATATATAAGACACATTCAGGCTTTGATTCTCTAAGGTGGCTATGTATCAACAAGAGTCTTCTATTTAACTAAGATTTTAACTACGCAATATACATTTTCTTTTTATTAATGAAATCATTTTTCGGGTCTGCAAAACTCTTGCTAACTTTAGCTTACCTTTAATTACATATTCATGTTCAGAGAGACACGGGCAATAGAAACAGCTGTAACATCCACTGTTTTAAACTTTGTTTTGGAAGAAAAAAAAAAAACACAGAGTGAGAGTGCATTGCTATGAAGTGAAGGGATCACGTCTTCAAAAAAGTAAATAAAATATGCATCCTCTCTGTGCTCATTACAGATTTATGACTCTTGTTAAAAGAAAAGGTGGCGGCTGCCTTCTAACATGTCTGACTTTCAAATTCAGACGACACTGCTGTCAAGTGTTGTGCTCCACATTCTGTCCAATGAGAGACCGGGAGGGCTGAGTGTGTGCCATCTTCAACATCCTATTTGGTGAGAGTCTCGAAGAGAGTTTCTTTGGGTGGAAGAGAACACATATGAATTCCTCACCTACAGTGCAACGAGTGCTCGTCGTAATCCTTTGATGCATAGTTCATCAGTCAAAAAGTTCAGTTGGTTCAGCCGCTTGTGTATGTGATTCAGAACAATAACAGTTGGGGGAGTAGACATTGCTGCATTAGGCATAATGAGCACTGGGATTTGCTCCAGCAATATGAAATAGTTTTGCTGTTTCTGTAGCAACTTTTAAGAAAAAGCACTCACAAGCGCATTCAAAATCACCCACAGCCGCACACACAAACACTCTTAGGGCTCTGAAACTTATTAGATTTACTTATTAAATGTGTTTGTAAGGTGCTTATTATCAGTGACTTAGGGGTCATAAGGTGTGAAAACAATCATTTGTGAGAGGAATGTAATTAACAAAAAAAAGACACTAAACCTCTCTGTGAGGAGTTTTATTTCCTGTCACTGCACAGATTATACCCCTAACAGGTACGAATACACTCGAGTCACTCCCAATGTCACCCTTTAGTACCCCAGAACCACAAGCCCCACCAGCAAAACATAGTTAACACACCGTTGCACCTCAATCTACAGCTGTCACACCTTGCAGTGTGACAGGTCTACAGTGCTACAGGGAAGTCACACAAAAAGACGGGAGCAGCCTTCCATGCTGGAGCCCCATTAACTCCCCCATCACCTTAAAGAGCAGGCACAGGCGGAGATCTCGAGCTGGGGTTGGGTTGCGGGCTGAACGTGCAGTGTGTGGGTGTTGATTGAGACGCGGACAGGGGACAGGTACTGTACACAAACCCTGACAGGGCGGCAGACAGAGGCCGCTGGACAGACGATGAGCTAAATAAGAAACCGGAAGACAGCAACACACATCATCAGAAGTTAAGTGCCAGAGCCACACACATGCCCACTTACCACCATCGCTCGTATCCACTCAAAGTGCCAGGAAGCCAACATATCCTCGAGGATATGGTTTTTATCACAGCTGTCCTCCCAGGGGCCTGGTTTAGGGTCCTTGTGGATAGATTACAGTGAGATTTTCTCTTTACAACCCAAAGAAATTAAGTTAAAAAATGTGACTGTTTTACAACTGAGGTCTTATATTTGATGTTTTGGCCAACATAACTAGGCTGTAGCATGTACTTAAGAATAACATTGTTCTCACCAATTGCACTGCAGAGATTGTAAACATAAGCACTGTACTGGAGACAGCTTCAGCCTTGCAATGCAGAGGACAGTCAGAATTTTAAAAAAAGTCGGTACTCACCTTTGACTGAATTTCAAAATAGCATTTCATTATTGGGTTAAAACTGAGGTTCTGCATTTTTTTGGGTCCATATAACTGTTACAAAGGTGTATCCAGAGGAGCACCCATCTCTATAATCTGTACAATAACAGTGGTGAGTATAATGTCAATTGTTAACCTATAGGTATACTGTCCAAAACTACAAAAAAACACAACACAAAATTGAGATGAAATGAAACTTTATTTAATTAACAAAGCCCAGAGTTGAAGAAAAAGTGTTAAGAGAACAGCATAGGGGCAGATAATGAAGGAGAAATGAGAGAAAGCAAGACAAAGCAAGATATATGTATCCAGGGGGAACAGAGATAGTGAGAGATGATCTACCTGATGTATGTGTGTGACAAAGAGGAAAAACAAACTAACAATGCAGTGTATTTTGCATAGAGACACAATACCCCTCCGTGGCTCTTTCACCCTCCTTTTTGTTTTCATTCCTCCCTCTATTAGCAAAACATGATTAAAATGCAGTTCCTACCAGCGTCTCTACTGAACAACGGGGAAAAAAAGACAGTGAGATGGGAAGAAAAATGAAGCGGAAAAGTCAAAAGCATCTTTTACAGCGTGACGCTTTTCATCCTTCACAGGCGGCGAGAAGAAAAGAACACAGACATTCAAACTTTTTTCTCTTCCCCTCTCTCCCTCTGTCTCGCTCTCTCTCCCATTCTCCTCAGCAGCCGAAAGCCCCCCTGATACCTGAGGACAACCCCACTGCATCACAAGCTCAATAGCCTCCCCAGAACAAACATTTCAGTCACACTTTTTTCCCACAGCATTGATATAATTCCCAGTGCTCTCTTTAGTCCAATTACATTATGCCATGTCGTTATCTGAACGATCAGCACAGCGCCGTGACTGGGACTGAGAGGGGAGTACTGGGGCATGGGAAGGTGCTGCAGAGCTCCTTATGCTATCTGGAGATAAGTCGGAAAGCACGGTTTTGAACCATATTTACACTGAGACAAAGTGTGTGCCTTATATAACATTACATAAAGCAGAGAGAGTCTAGGCATGTGCTTAATGATACATAAATGAAGAGGTAGTAGCTGAGACAGAGATGGGGAGAGAAAGATGAGACAGACAGATACAAAAAGAGAAACATAGGGTGACTGTACGTTAAAATCAGTAGCTTAAAATGGATGTGTGGCCTGCAGGTTGAGAAGTGGATATATGTGCTGATACTACCTATTCACCAGGAGTTATATACTCACAGAATAAACACACACATGTGCACGATTGTGTGTGTGTGTGTGCACAAGCGTACATGAATGTGCATGAGTCATGGCTACAGCAGAGAAAGCAGCAGAGGGTAGAACGGCTGTCTCAGCACTATAGATGAGAAGGATAAAGGGATGCTGTGGTGTAGGTAGACGACTGTGTGGCAGAAGGAATGAAGAAACAGAGGATCGTGTATGCTCAGTGGACTCATCATTAATAAGACTTTCAAAAGAGCATAAAACATGCATCCCTACTTTCTATAACCTTTTTGGACCACTATTCATTTTGTGTCATGCAAATTGTACATGAGTCATACAGTCCTAAATCATTCAAAATTGTATTTTAATCCCAAGGCTTAACTAAAATCAGCTGGTGCCTCAGTAGGTCAAAAACAACAATGAGAATACAGCAGTGACCCCACTCTTGGATGAAAACAGATTTCACTGCTGGTTAATATGGAATTCCTTAGGGAAGCGGTCCATAAGTAAGATTAAAAAGGTCTTTTCATTTCAGTATAATTCTGATTTTACAGATCAATGTGTTCAAGCTAATGAATGAAGTCTACTCTATATTTACCATCAACTTTGCACATGAGGGAGGGAAGAAGAAAAAGAAACGGAAGAGGAAAAGATTGAAAGTGCACGTTGTATGTCTGTGTGTGTGTGTGTGTGTGTGTGTGTGTGTGTGTGTGTGTGTGTGTGTGTGTGTGTGTGTGTGTGTGAGCGAGATATAGACAGATAGACATAGAGAGAGAAAGAGAGGGAGAGCACCAAGCAGTAAGCCCGTGAGCAGAACATGATTGCAGTGTGTATCTTATCTGTGTCAGGTCCTCCTGAGGCTAGTGGAGCCTAGCTGAGCAGAGCACGAGCGCTTCAGTGACCAGTCAACCGTGTGAGGGTAATCTCCTCACTCCTTCAGTCTCTCTCTTTCTCTCACACTCTCTCCCTTTTTCCAGTAAGCCCCCCCTCTGGGAGGAGGCTGAGCCACTACACTCACATAAGCGAGACGCTCACACAAATACACAAACACATTTACGCGCACAAACATTCGCACCCATGCAGAGCCTAAAGGTGATTGCCTCATGCCAGCTCTGGACAGTGAGCCCACCGGTGAGAAGAGACATCACTACAGGCTACATTGCGCACTCACACACACACACACACACTCTCACACACACACACACACACACACACCTGCAGTAGCCTGTAAATAAAGGAATGAGTAGCATGTTTCTGCTATCTCACACTGTCCAAGTCTCACAATGTTACTTCAAGCTGTACTGAAAAGGTCCATAAAAGGACACATTTTTAAAATAAGTAATATAGAATTAAAAGAAAAACATGCATTTGCTTTGTCTTAGTGGTGTAGGGATGGTTGAGGTGGCAAGAAGTCATAGATTAGACTTGTGTATGTGAATACTTGTCCATGTCATTGACTAGATGTTTTGTGCTGCTATTCACTGCTCAGTGGCATGGCTTACGGGGCCACTTTAATTGAATGGGGCCACCGTTTATGTTATTAATTACACCTGTGCTCCTGTCTGTCTGGGTTAAAACTCTCTACAGATTGTTTTAAAAAACAAAGCAAGTGACTGCCAGTGATAATCTCCAATGATATTCCAGTAAAATAAAGTCAGTGTTATTAGGAAGATGATGGAGAACAACATGGCAAATGGGTGGCTAAGTGGATAACATGTCAACAGTAAGATCACAACTTCACAATCAATTTAATTTCTAGTATTACTGTGCAGTAGGTGAACTTCAGCAATTGATTACTGTTTACTTTTAGGTCTCTGAAATAGAGTTCATAATGATAGGCATTTGATTAAGCCGGTGTATTTATCTTGTAATTAAAGCCTATTCTTAGTGAAGAGTTAGATAATGATAACGTGGCAGCACATTTCACCATCATGAAATTACATTCTAATATCCTACATGCAAGACTCTCAATGAAAAGTGTTCTGCATAAAGCCATGTTGGTTCTTTTGGACTATTTGAATCTATGAAAACCTATTCAAAATAAAAAGTTCTTTATTGTACCATGCTGACACCATTTCAAGCAGAATATAAATGATACGGGTTATTTCCAAAAATACAATTTCAATACGTCTATGTATTGGATCACTAACGTGATTTGTAGGAGAAGAAAGTGTTGTTTAAAATAATGTTTAAAATAGTTTTATTGAAATAGAGGTCATCGCACACAAACACACAGTGTGGAGGGAGAGGAGGGGAGAAGCAGAAAAAAAATATAGTTCATGTCTAACATTCTTTCTCCCGTCATGAGTCTGCCTGCTTGGCTTTAACAACTGAGCCGTCCCCATCAATTAGTCTAGATGCTGGACTTTCATTGAGATTAAGTGACCAATATCAGTGCTTGCTCACAAGAAAGACACTTTTCACGTCTACCCAACAATCTGTTAAGTCAAAACACATGTGGTGATCCAAGGCAAGAAGCCTGCAAGGGGTCTTCTATGCAATGAAAAACAGGTGCTCTACTTTTTGGCCATGTAATACCCCATTTAGCCTCTGGAGCAAAGGTTATCCAGCTAATAGCTGCCTTGTGGTGCACTGGGAAGAGCTGTGCACATGGCCGGAGTAAACATCTGGGACGGATTGTACATACTTGCAACATATGCTTCAAGTTCAATTAAAATGAGGCCTTGGCATATTTATTAATCTTTTTTCCCCTCTACTCTCTCTCTGTTGCTCTCTCTCTCTCTCCTTCCCTTTCTCCCTTATAGGCCTGTGCCATAAAAAGAGGCCTCCTTTGACCCGTCCTTCATACTTACTCACACAATCTGAAGCCGTACCTCATATACAATGTAAAAGACCTCATATCCAAAGTAAAAGACAAATTTGTTAAGCCTTGAAACTCCATTTGTTCTGCACTTAACCAGGCTGGAGAGAGAGCAAAGCGAAAAGAGGGAGAGAGAGTGTATCAGAATGAAAGGGAAAAAAGGCAGGGAAGGGGACGATTGAGGGTTAGTGTAGAAGGAGAGTGGGAGGGTAGAGACATGTAGGCGAAGAAAAAAGAAAAATGCCCCCTTTTCAACTTCCCTACAGCTCAAATGAAATGCTAACAGTTGAGGGGAGCAATAGATCAAAATGTATGAAGCCAGAGTTGGTAAATTGTAGCCTTTGTGGTGGCTGTGCTATCCAGCATCCCAGCCCTGTGTGAGCACAGAGAGCAAGGCCCTCTTATGTGGAATAATCAGTTTGGCACCAAATCTGACAGAGGCCACAGAAGCTGCTGCTGCACCTCATTTCAATATGAAAGTCCAAAATGTATTTCATATAATCTGCAGCTTTTCAAATGCCTGTATTTTTTATTTTTTCCCTGAGAGGACGTAGGAAATGCAATGATGGAGGACAGACGTAAAGAAGCGGTAGAAAAAAAGAAAAAAGGTTCAAGGTTGCCTGGTGCATATCTTCAGTCAGTGCCCCCCTGTACATTTCAGCCTTGGAACTTCACAGCCATGAAACTTTGCTTCTGCGTCGCTGTGGGAGAGGATGTAATGCTCACGTATCTTTGTGTGCTCATCGACCAACTGGCTGCCTGGCTGACTGATTGCCTGACTGGCCGACTTACTGGTGGGATGACTATTTGACCATCTGCACTATAAATGTATTTTCTTAACCCTTTTGTTGCAGTCTTGCACTTACGACCCTTCACAAATGGGAGAGGTTCTAGCAAGGTTGCAGTTGCATGAGTAAATTCAGCAGAGTGTCCTCAGGCAAAATCATTTTCAGATATCAAATTGCCTGGTCAAAGGCCTTTACAATTACCATTACAAACAGCCAGAGTTTTCCTCCAGAAAGATTACCAAAACAGACCATGCAATTTACCACATCTTAGCCTACTAACCTTTATATTGCTGGAGTGTGGCTGTAAGGCATCGAGTATCAGCTCAAGTAATTTCAGATTCCAGATTGTTCAGTTGAGGTAGTTCACGGTTTTCACAGTAAAAGATTTGGACTTAACTTAAAAGCTCAAGTTTTTGTTTCTTGGCCTTGTTTAGCACAGCTCGAGTCTCATCAGACTCAAACAGAAAATAGTTTTCATTTCAAGTGAGCCTCACAAAAAAAAAAAACCAAAAAAACAAAACACGGTGGGTGGATAAAGAGCTGTACCATTTCAATTACCATTCCCAAGTGGAACATTGACAAGGTACTGTATCCTATCCAGTGGCATTTATTTCAGTAGCTGTTCCTACAGTGTAAACGAGCGGAGGCAGTAAAGCAGCCACCTGTTGTTACCTGATAGTGTCTGGACAAGCCCAGATGCTGTTTTACTGGGACATAAAGGAGCGGTGAATGGACCTAAATAGCTAACTAAGCACTTTATATGGGTGCATGTTCTCAGGAAGCAGGGCTGAAGCACAATGTTAGTAACATAGATTCAACATAGTGTTATGTCAAGGCAGAAATAAGGAAAGTGTACCAAACTGCAGTAAAAGACCAAAGCAAAGCGAACCACAAGGAAGAAAGGTGAGGAATGTGCCGTGTATATACCTACAGAGAAAACATTTCAAAAGGTTAAAAGGTTATACAATCTTTGTACATGTGTTTGTGCCTCAGGCAGTGAGAATAACTGAACAGGGGAGGAGATGGGAGGGGAAGACGGAGTCATTTTGTTCGTTTGTTTGTGTTTCCGGTGTCAACCCCTCCTGAGGCAGTGTGTGTGTTTGTTTGTGTGAGTGCATCCCTGGCAAGACATAATTACCTTGTCATCTTTGTCAAAATCCTCATCCTCGTCCTCCAGCAGGTCCTCCACCACTTGCTGACAGTTGCAACACAGGAAAAAGAAAAAAAAGAGAAAGAGAAATAAAAATGTTTATGCAACCGCTATAGTACAGATAAATATTAGATAACACAGGGTTAACATCATCAGAACAGCCAAAGAGGCATACTAAAGCTGATTGGTTATGCTTATGTCTGGCAAGAGTTTGTTAATGAGTATGGAAATCATGCAGATAGCAACAACTATTGGATTGGTGGGTGCTAATATGTCACAAGCCTCAGAATGTTTAGAATTTAATTTTAGAAACATGCTGTTGTTTAAACGTGTTGACACTTCTGGAAATGTAAGCAAATGCTTTGGCTTTGAATTTCAACGGGCTGAGGATTAAAGTCTATTCATCCACTCAAATTGCACCGCACAAAAGAATTCAAATCTTACACCATTCAGCGGGATGAGACAGCAGAACTCTGATTCTGCTTGGTCTCTCGTCTGACCTTTTTGACCTTTGCACTCGTCTCTCACCTCTACAGTCAGCTTTCCTATCGCTATGCATTCATCTATCTATCGTTCCACGTCCTCTCACAGAATGATGCTCCATGAGAGAAGAAATAAGAAAGCCTACAGCACAGAGAGCAAGTCACAAAGAACAGCAACTATGTGCTTCAGTGGTCCACAACCGATGAAACCAGAGCTGGTGTAGCTCTCAAGCCCCAAGATACCATGATACATACCGTACAACACAAAGTAAAAATGACAGAGACAAAGTCATGTGCACACAGTCAGAAACACAAACACACAAACTCTCATGGATACAGATACTGTACAACATAACAATGGTAGGCTACATGCAAGTTGTAGCGTTTCCTATTCAGTGACAGAATTTTTACAAACACATTAAGAGACATTGAAATGTAATTGAAAACTATGGAAAATAAAGATCTTCATATACAGACAATATATACATACAAAGCAACA
The DNA here is from genome assembly GCF_014851395.1 of Micropterus salmoides. Taxonomy (NCBI): domain Eukaryota; kingdom Metazoa; phylum Chordata; class Actinopteri; order Centrarchiformes; family Centrarchidae; genus Micropterus; species Micropterus salmoides. The sequence continues at coordinate 28,390,349 of NW_024044459.1, forward strand.
AATAAACAAGTGTTTTTGCCTACATGGAAAGCCCTTAACCTATAAGAGCAGTGTGTGTTTAGAGATACTATATCTAATTAATGTTTATTGATACAGTGCTTGTGTTGTGTGTCTTTGTGAACATGTACAAGTTCATGTGTGTAGTCTGATGCCATTGATGGCGAAAACCACATCTCACTGCTGCATCTCTTATCCACCCTCTTTCTGTCAATCACACATCAAACCTACAAGGTCATATTGTTGCTCCCAATTTACATAAACAAACACCCATATCATAAACCCTACAGCCGTCAACCTCGGCATTCATCTGCTCTCATTGTTGTGTACTGTGTTACCAACCCCAACCCCCAAAAAACCTTTGCCCAGACTCAACCCATCACCACAACCCCCTAACCACCTCCAGAACATCATAAACTAGTCTGGAGAAATCCAAAAATCATTACTTAACAAGACAATAGCTTTTGTCCTTTTTTGTTTTTCATTGGAATAAGGGGGGAAACTATGTGGTGGTTGACATAAGCCTCTTATGTAAATGCAGCTTCCCACACAAACAAAAAGGAGTTCAGAACAGCAGAGTTGAGAGGGTAGAGTCAATAGTGCGTGTGTGTTTGTGTGTGTGTTCTATCAATAGCTGCGAGTCACTAGGGCAAAGTGTTGTGCATGTATGCTGTCTGACTGTATAGCAACTGGTTATTCCCAGTTCACTGAGACTCCATCAGTGTCTAGACAAATAAGCCTGACTCTTCACAGTTCACAATCTCCTTATTGATACAGAATATGCTCACAACTACAATACAAATACCAGAGACTCAGCCGAGGCAAAAGATAGACGTGATACTGTAAAATGAAAGCCTTCTAGCATCTCTAAACAAATGAACTATACTGTTTATAAAGTCATCATGGTTCCTCCCAAATCCTTTCACCCGTGCCAAAATACAAACATAATGGATTCCTCCACACAGAGGCTTTACTAGGGCACGCCTGGCACACGCTCCAAACTTTAAACAAAGGGAATGAGCATGAGCTAGCCGGAGAAGCATGACCTAGAGAGACAGAGAGAATGATAGAGTCGTTTGTCTCCCTCTGCTCTCCGCTCTGCTTTCTCTCCTCTAACGCCTCTGGTTACAGAGAGAAGTCATGTTTCCTGCAATGAGACAGTGTAAAATTAATAAATAAAAAGACATGGAACATGTCATCTGCCCTGAAGATTGCCACGGCTAAATGTGCACACTGAAGCTACGGTCTCAGAAAGGGAGGATATAAATTACCTCAGTGCAGCCGATGAATTCCAAACATCTTTCTTTCTTCTCTCCCTCTACCTATCTCTCATTCTTTCTCTCTTTCTAAGACCTGTTTGGTGTATGATATCATTTGTCTGCTTATCCCCCCATTATCATGTTGTTTGAATTACTATCATTACAGCACGGCAGCATCAAAGCCTTGCTGTCAACAAGATCGTGTAGAGCTCACATTGCCTGCAGAGTTGCTCCAGTCAATTCAATATCTACTGAGGTGGGGATTAACATATTCAGACCTATTCAAATGATACAGGGATGATGCAGGCTACTCTTACAGATTACACTGTGCACCATAAATACATACAAAGATGGTGATAATATAAAATACACACAAGAATATAAGTGAGTACAATGACATTGAGAGTTCAAACAGCTCTGGAAGTATGAATACATCTGTTTGGCCTTGGTAGCTTATACCTAAAAAGCTGATTCTTGCAAGAATTAAGTTTCTGTTGAATTGGCTCAGATCCCAGCACAAGCTCTGCTACATCACTCTGATTTCTTCTCTCTTACTGTTCCTCCCATCCATGCAGAATGTTGTCTGTGAAGGATAAACTACTGTCAAGTACTGAAAATTATTTGTACATGTTTTCACTCTGAAATAACATTTTGATAATGTGCGTGAATCCTTTTGCAGAGTGGTATATTATCCTCATCAGTGCATCCTTGCATGAATATTGCTTTACTGCATTTGGTACCTGATACCAACAGATACCAGACAGCTACAAAACTGTGACAGTCCTATGTTTTACATCTTCATGTTAGCACTTATTTACATTCAGCCTTACAACGCCATCTTTTTCTACCATTTACTGTTGCTCTGTCCCAGCTGAAGAGCACGATGCTAGCTAAAATCTGCCTGAACTGAAGTTTTTTTTTTAAAAGTCTGGCCCCCCAAAAAATCTGAAGTAGGCAAAAAGTCCAGGGAGTGTTTGGATATGATGTTTTCCGGTGTGAGTGAACCCTTGCTGCACAGACTGGTGGACTGAGATGTGATAAACAAGGTGTAAAAGTGTTAAAAGGACAGAAAAAGTTTTTCCAAGAACTTTCTTTAAAAAAAAGGTAGAAATTTCTGATGCCCTATTGTATTTTCCTTTTTGCCTCCACTGGGAGCTTCTTGCACCATCAATAGCACAACAGCACCCCTAGTGTCTTTTCAAGAGTGCACACTCTTAGGGTCACAAGGGATCATTACTGTGACCTTCTGCTTATAGTCTCATGGATTTATAGTATTATAAAGAATGTGATAGCAAAGATGATCCTAAGCCCCCTTAGCTTCAGTCAAGGCAGCATTTGTAGCTGTGATCTGGCTCTTTAATTTAAAATTGGCTATCTTAATGTATGTCCTGTTATTAACTCTCATAAAGTGTACTTTGACGTTGGAGGATGAGAAGTTACAATAGGTTGCAGCTTACAGAACTTACCTAAGAAATACAAAGTCAAAATAGCCAAAACAAGTTTTAAACTGAGGTAACAGGTTGTGTCTGGTTTAGAAATACGGGAAATATATAACCAGCCAAATGATTGCAATATGATAATTAGGCATAATTGTAAAACAACACTGTATGAAAATACACAGGAGGGTTCAAACCTAACTTCACAAGTCAGGAACACAAAAGCTGTACTTAAAGTGGATGGATGCTACTTTCATGGACGTAAAACAGAACAGACTCTGTTTGGATCAATGAAACCAGTGCATACACACTCCACAGAGGGAAAGTAAAAAATCTACTACCTGAAGTAGTAGCCACATCATTTCACCCCTCCTCTGAAATGCTTCTATACTCGCCCCTCTCTCTCCCTGGCCGGGCTGAGCTCCACTATCTCCCCTCCTAACCTTCCCAATGACAGCCGCAGGGGGAATTGACGCCAAGGCAGACATCCCGGCGAACATGAAGATATACTTTCTCCTCCTTTTTTCCCCCCATTCCTCTATCCCTCCCTCCCTCCATCCTCCTGCTGCTCTTCCTCTTTGATACGTGAGGGGGTTTTAACCTCTCCAGCTGCTGAGGTTTGGCCGACTGGCTGGCTGGGGGATCTCAAGGCCCTACTTGGTATGCACTGTCCATGAGTGTATATGTATGTGTGTGTGTTTGCGTGTGCATATTGCCTACACCACAGTTTCTGCAGACTGGGGGAGGGCTGTGTGTCTGATAAGGGCTGCTGGCTGAGCCTGGCTGACCCACGCGGGCCCTTCACAAGCTGTCAGAGCCGTGGCCCTTAGAGGGTGGCCTTTCCATCTGCACTGCCCCAGCCAGGGCTCACCCAGCAGGGGGCTAGATAGGGGTGAGGCTGGGGTGCTACCAGAGCTGGAGGCTGGGGGTGGAGGTGGGAAAGGCAGCTCCATATTCATGAAACCAACACCAAATCTGTGACCACTGGAAAAGATTGAGTTTCTGGATGGTAATGTAAGCATCACGCACACAATGTACATTTCTCATTGCTTATTTGCTGACAATATCAGCAAGTGTGTTTAGTCAGAGATTCAGCAGCTATCCAGTGGAAATCACAATATTACATGCTCCACTGGCATTGTTGAGATAGTCAGTAAATACAGTAAAATCCGTGATAAGATGTTTGTCCTTCTCAGACAGATGATACTGTGTTGTCTTATTGTTTTTCATACTCAATTGTGGAAAAGAGGGCTACAGCTGGTACATACTTGATGTGCAATCTATTGCACACAAACACACTCACATCTGTGGGCTTAAGCTCAAGGTTTAAACTGAAAACCTCGCAAACAGCTACAGCGTGTGTACTGTACAGTCAAAACAACAACAAGAAGCACTGAGGCAGACACTGAGCTGCTGACGTTGTTAGCAAAGAGCACAGACAGTTACAAAGGTTCAGTGTGATGAAGGGAGTTAGACAAATGGAGTGAAAGGAAGAGAAAGAGAGATAACATGATGAAAAGGGAGGCTGGGAGGATTCTGCAGTGGCATTCCTGATGCTCCCGATGCTCCCGTCCCGCTTCAAACTGTGCCCGTTGCCTGTCTTTCTGCCTGCCAGCCTGCCATCCTATCTGCCAGTTTAGCAGAGACAGAGAGGCAGCGAGAGGAGCAGAGAGGAGCGCGGTGATGCCGGGGCGGCACGGGGGAAATCAGTGGGGCACAGGCGCTCTCAGTTAAAAGTGACATGACCTTTTGATTTTGTCACCTGTCACCAACTGCCATGTCTGACTCCACACTGAGGAGTGCCTGCCATCCACCGCTGTTTTCCTCTGCCTCTGTCGCTACGTCTCTCTGAATGCCTCTCTGTCTTTTTCTGTCTCCTGCTCCCACTCCATCTCCTTTTCTCGTTCTCCTTTTCTTTCCAGAGTTGTGGTTTTATGGGCAAAAAGTGGAGGTAAGAATTTTTGCTGGAGTTGAGGTATAATAGGCAGCATTTCCTCCTTTCCTTCCAGCTTTCCTAATATTTACTCCCCTCTACCTGTGTTGTGTGTGGCTCTTAATGAGGGCAGATGTCACGGCACAGTGTTTGGAGACGCAGAAAAGAGTTTTTGAGATGCAAAATCAGGGAGAAAATAGAATAGATAAAAATGGCAATGAAGTCTTGTTCCAAAAAAATCATACATTAATACAGTCTTGGAAATAAACCCGATTATTTTTACACTAATGAACAATATACTGCTGTCACGCTGAGTGCTTCACAGTAAGGAAAGTAAAGATTAAACTACAACAAGAAGAACCACACAAATACAAAATGACAATATTAGTAAAAAGCCTTAGTCAATTATTTTATTTTAAAGGATGACTAAGTGCAAGGAGATTAAACTGTATCTAACTCAGGATGTAGAGTGGGTTAATATAGCTCTATCCCGCTGTTGGAGGCATGTCTGTAAGTGTGAAGTATCTTCAGGCTATTAAGGTCTTCTCTTCTGTAATGGGTTGGCGGATCCAGTGGGGTGAATCTATGTAATAGTTTGGAGCATGGGATAAAGAGGATGGTTCTCCAGTGTCACAAGGCCTAATTGCCCGTCATCCTGTGGTAGAAAGAGATATCATCATGTTCTGTATGTGCCCTCTACGACAGGCTGCACTGAAATTAACACCTTCATAACATCTGGTATGGGCCTTTCTGGGCCAACAGCAAGGAAGGATTTCTATTGGGATGTTTCTCTGCTCCTTAATCTCAACGCCCATCATATATACTCTCATGCAAGCAGGCGCACACATTAATATGGCACACTGCTATGAAAGCAGTGCACATGCATGCACACGCGCCTTCCAGCCCTTTTCTCTTCCAACAGAGCTGCCTGTCCTCTGGTTGACCGAGCCCAGCCTACTGGCAGCTTCCTGTGCAACAGACTTGGGATGGATCTAAGCCCCAAACTGTTCAGGGTTTCAAGATATAGATGGAGAGAAGAGGGTCATTAGAGTGCTCCTCCACATCCACACAAATGCAGATGTAGGATGGGCCTTTCTTGATAGTGTATTTCTGTCTTTGAATGTCAAAGTAAAAGCAGTATCATAGTATATATTCAGAAGGATAAAAAAGGTCCTCTTCTTTGTTTGTTTGTTTCAGTGAGCATGTTACAGCATGACACACAGGTCAGCTAACAGTGTTGAAGAGTCAGGTTTCACAGGTCAGAGTGCTACATGATAAGAGAGGAGGTCGGTAACCTTGCTGGTGCATCGCCTCCTTTAATCGCTGTTCTGAGGACGCTCCGACTGCTTAGTAGGTACTGGTCAAGGTTGGGGCGAGGGTAAGGAGTGCTGATCCGGGATGTGTTTGCAAAGCAGCATGTAACCACACAACATTCAGTGACCCTGAGTGTTGAATTACAGCGTGTGGAGAACACTGTGTTTGTTTATTTGCTATAGACAGGACTAAGGACTGTGGTTGCGGTGTAAAATCAGAGAAGGGTCCTCACATTGAACCCATCAGATGAAGCAAGGCCCTTCAGTTCATTAGGAAGTCTGTACTCAAGTGTATACTTTCTTCTCTCTCTTTCTTCCCCCAGCGTATCCCCCTCTCTCTATCTCTCTCTCTCCCCCTTCAGAGTGAGTTCAGCAGAGATTCCTTTGGCATTACCCTCACCCCAGACTGCTGGAAAACCGCAGCGCTCCGGATGCTGACCCTTGCTCGGCTCAGCACAATGCTTTAATTTGGTGTGTTGTTTAAAGTAATTAGAAAGCCTTTTTCCCCTTGTTTTCTTTTCTATTCTTTTTTGTTCTCTGCCAAGTACGAGAGGGAAACAGTGAGTCGTCCATGACTTCAGCTTGATAAAGACTCGGAAGAGGATTCCAGGGGACCAGGAGAGGAAGCGAAGAGCGCAGAGACTGTATGCTCTCGCTGTACCCACTTCCCCCCTGCACCGCCGCAGATTGGGAAACTCTGTCTGAAAACAAACAGGGACAGGACTCAAGGGATACTTCTGTCTGAATGTGTGTGTTAGAGTATATATGTGTGTGTGTACACACCATTCGCAATCACAAATGCCTGAAAATAATGAATGCTTACACCATTGCACGTTACTTTTACTGTATGTATTCAAATTTGACATAAGATAGTAATAGTACGACTGAAAGAGGAAGAGAGTTGATAACGGAGCGAGGAAAGAGGGTTCATCACATTCACCAATCCTGAGGCAGTAAGATTGCAATGCAGAGACAAGAGAGACAACGATTGTCAGAAAATCTTCTTTGTGTCGGCCGTGCTGCTCTGTACTGCTCAGCACAACTGTCATAGCGGCAAGAAAAGGAGCATTAATGGTGCTAATCTTTCACAATTAATCCCACTTTCATCGGATATATTGTTGCAAAGAATGTCTGCACACACTCATGCATATGCAAACTGGTGTATGCATACTTGCACACCCACAGAAGATAGAAATACACACACAATTTTCACACAGACGCATAAAGATAACTTTTATCTCTATGTACACAGTGTATTTTCCCCACACACATTTAAGTACCACGCAAACACACACCTGGCATGACTCACACATGCAAATGTGTTTGCATGAGCTGTAGTTTGAACACTTTGGTTGTGCCTAAATCATAACCTTGGAATAAAATAACATGCCAGACAGATATTTAGTATTCATGCATCATACACACATTACCTACATATACACTATTGCTATCCTACCGTCTTACACTGCGTATTTGCTTCTGACTATATGACCACCAGCCTGAACCAATTTCTCCAGATATCCTCCACTAGCCAATACCAGCACTGGCACTCCAGTCCACATATGTCAAGACTGCTGAACTCTAAGACGTACACTCATTTAAATCCATTGCTGACTGTGCTCATATGAAACTTTACAGCAGTGCTCTGATGGCTGAAAAAACATTTCTGGCCTTGGTGAGCTACTCATCCCTGTGTCCCAGGCAGATAAGTCCTTTAAAATCAACCGAACCCGAAGAAGATGATCTCGAAGCAAACTTCAGAGACAAAAAATACAAAATAAACCCCACCTTCAACTTGGACTGTAACTGGGCAAATAAAATCCAAAAATATTAGCTACAAGAAGGTTATAGTTGGTGGCAAAGATTTCAAATGGTACTGCTTCCATCAAAACCATACAATGTTTAGTCTGACATACCAACTGAAAGCCAGTCAAAAATATGCGGCCCAGATTCCTGGTCTGAATGTGGAGGTAAATTACAGTGTTGCAATTCTACTAAGACAGTATCAGATATTAAAAACATTGAAACTGAAAAGATCTTATGTCAGAACACTAATAAGTGTCCATATCTCTCAATACATAGGGCAACTTTGCAGAACTGAGCAGGAACAGTATTGTTGTACGAAACGGCACTTGCAATACGAGTATCAACAGTATCAAAATGTCTTAATGTTCCAGCCAATTCCTGAGGTACTTGAGACACAATAGTCCCTTTCAAGAAGGAGAGAAAAGCAATTCTGCATGAAGTGGGAGTTACATGTACTTGCTCGTATGTGAAGTGAGTTGAGAATATGTAACCTTTGTTGCCTCATTCTAATTAGGAAGTGCATGGGAAAAGAATATCATTAGGTCTGGATAAATACAAGCAGCAGGTGGGGGGGATAAATTGTCATGCCGGGTTTTGTCTTAAGGCATGTGTGATTTTTTTTGTCAAGCAATGTCGCCATCTACAGGCGAAGAAAAATACCATCTAAACTTTAAGCCTGTGTCATTCACAAATTAAGTGTTTTATTTAGTCTGTGAACTTATTAGCAAATGCAAACCTTTCTATTCTTAACTTATCTGACCCTACCCAGTTTAAAACACCTATATTTCAGTATGTACCATAAACTACTCTATTTCCACTAGGTTATTGTCACTTAACAAAAGGCTTCTATATGTCTCATAGGGGTTGTCTTCAGCTGATTATTCTCAACTTTTTAAGTTTACAAATAGAGAAACTTAGCGCTAAAGACCGGCCAAAAAAATCTGTGTTGTAAGTTATGTACAGTTCACATCTAATTCCATTTTATGTGTAATATTACAATGACACAGAGCAGTGAGATTTGGTTCATCATAATGACAGAATTTAATCTGTCTTTCAAATCCAATCTAATTTAACCCAAAGAATCCTTATGAAGAGAGATAAATAAACACATATAGAAGGCGACAGACGGCAAGAAAATATGAGGTCTGTTAACTGGTTATTTCCAACTGAGTCTTGGAAAAAGGGACTTATTAAAATTAATCACTTCATTGTTCACGCTCACTCCATAGTCTAGCTCTCTCTCTCGTTTTCACTCTCTACTCTCCAAATGTGCCTGGCCATGATTAAAACATGTCTGTTTCTCCATGACATTGCTTTGACATCATTTAATTGGTATAAGAGATAAAAAAATAAATGAATTAAATAAATATACTACCAGGTAAGTGGCGTAACATAGCTCAAGGTGACAGGCTATTATTTCTCCCCTTTCTTTGCCTCAAAGAAGGCAAAGTGAGAAATGTGAGATTGGACTGAAAATGCAGCTCCTCAAGGGGCAGATAGAGTTTTTTTAATTGCTCAGATTTCTTTAAATTAAATTCAAATTTTGCCTACTTTATAACTGCATTTTTAAAAAAAGGTATATTTTAAATGATATTGTATCATACTCTTATTGTTTCTTTAAAAATGTATGTTGCCGTCTTACTCATCTGTACATCTATACTCATCATCACCAATCAAATTTTCACCACACAAATGTGTAATATTTATATTAAGTATAGAATGAAAAGGAATTAAATGTACGTAAATGTGATTAATGCCGTAAATAAAACCAGAGTGTGATGTCTCCATAAAACAATGGTGCCTGAGTTGTAACTCTGCATTTTGGGTTAATAGAGGCTTTTACAGTGAAATGAAAGAAGCTATGGGGTTACTCACCACATCTTGCCTGGTATCCTTCCCTGATGTGATGAGGATGTAGTTCCAGGCCAAAGGCAGCAGCAAAGCCAGAGGAATCATATAGAGTTCAAAGTTCCAAACAACGATGACAAAAAGCTGAAGAGAAAAAGAATAAAAAACAGTCAGCAAAAGAAAAGTGAGAACAAAAAATTGAGAACAGTGTGAGCTAAGAATGTATACATTCAAGACCCCATAATGACCCTCATGAGGCAAACTCTTGAGAACGTACGCCGACCATATGTGCGATTTGAAACGATACACATTAAACCACATTTGTATGCAGAATCATAACCACCATGGAACAAAGAGTATAAATAAGACTTAGTTTCAACAAAAGGTACAGGCCTGGTGTTGGTGAGCCCAGGTTCAACACCCTGACCCTAAAGGCTTTCTGGGCCTTCAGCCGAGGAGGACTATGATAAGGAGGATGAGTACGAGCCGTCAGGGCCTCTTTCCTCCTTGCCAATCATCCCAGAGGCTGAGGTCATGTACCGTTTTCAGCCACAGCACGTCAAAGCTGACCCTTCCATACTCAATCCTAAACCCAGCATCTGACCTCACACACCCCACACCCTGAGACCCTAACCCTGTCACTCCAAGCCCCAATACCCTCTCTCCTACCCAATAAGATTCTTATGCCCCATCTCTAACCTTCTCTGCACCCATCTGCCAAAACCATAACCTCTATACCTCCCCTCTCATCAGCAAACAAGAAAAGTACCGTCTGAAAATTAACCTTTGCTAAAACCCTGTATTCTGGTTTTGGCAAGTTCTTCAGCCTGTGACAACAGATTATTGCGGTGGTTGGGAGAAGATATATGTGGGAAAGTTAAATTGCTAATGATGGAAGCTTGTTATTTAATGGTGGCACTGTGTCAACTGTGAGAAAGGTTGTGCTGAAAGCAATGGGGTGTTTGGTGGAAATAAAATCAGTCAGAAGCAGACAGAACAAAAATAATATTAGTCTATTCTAATAATTGTATGTATAAGTATAGAGATTTTTAATCGATTGATAAGACCTGAGCAGCAATTACAACAAGTGCTGAAAATGCAAACCATGCCTAACACTTAATCTGTTCTAGCAAAACATATTTATCAAATTCAAGTACAAGAAATCCATTATTTCAAATATGAGCAAAGAAGATTTGAAATTAATTACTCTGTATGGAAATGCGTCCATGTTTAACAATCAGTTGTGATGGGAAACTTTTTTAAGAGTAATGAAATTGAGACGATTACTGCAAAGCAGATTTATTAGTCTGTGTACCAATTATGATCTATCCTGTTTGGCTGAACAACATCAACAAGAGAGAAAGCTTAATCATGAACAATCAAATTGCTTTATTTCTGTGTGTGTGGAAAAAGAGAGACAGAGGAGACTGAAAAGCAAGCTCTTCATTGTGTTTACAGTCTAAGGTTAATGTGAATGTGAGGTTCAAAAGCCACTCAAGAGTGTGTTTGCAGGTCTGCTGTTACTGTAGTGGTGCCAGTCAGACACTAAACTGCATACTGTGCCGTCGGTATTTCATTTTACGCACGCGCACACACGCATCTAAATATCTATGTAAACAACTCTTCACAATAACACAATTAAACAATTACATTTTCTAAACTTTACCCCTTCTCATGTAGAAAACTTTGAAAGGCTCATATCCAAACTTTTGAATAAAACTATAACTTCATGTAAAATTAACTAACTGACACTGAGTATACAAAGCAAAAAGAGACATAAATTAAATATTAGAAATGTCCAGTGCATTTGCATAATGCTCACAGCAAAATTTACTTTTCAAATAAACCTGAATGGTCTTGGTGCAACAACCAAATCTCCCGAAAGGATCAAAATCTTTCCCCATCTCTCTCAAGCTCAACTTCACTTTCTCAGATACAAAGAGTCTTTCTCTGACACAGCTGTGTAGGAGAATTGGAAATAAACTATTCAATAATTTATAGTTGTATACTAATAAGCACCACAACCATTTCCCTTCATACATCCTACAAAGCTGTTAGGACCGCAAATGCTCAGCAACAGAAATGTGCATACAGACAAACACAACACCACATGTTCTCACACACACACACACACACTCTCCACAAAATGTAACCATTCTAAAATTATCCGTCTTCCTACAAATTATAATTTACAAATCTGTAACAATGATAAAGACTGGAATGATCTCTAACTAAACAAAGTGCAATAGAGGTGCAGAAACACTACTTCAGTCAAAGGAGCTCACTTGTTTTAAAATCTATTCTGGTAGAGAAAGCTATAAATAACTGCACACTTACAAACATCTTCATGAGATACACATAGTCCTTTCAAATACTCTGCTATAAATATACTGTTCAGCAGGCATGTAGTACTGTAATTATATTTAGTGTTTGGTTCCCTAATCGCTCATGGTATCGCTATCACACAACAGACAAATTAATTGCTCCTCGCTGTCCTGATGTTTTTATGAAACCTTATTTTATGTTTTTTTTCTCCCTTTGCCTGAGGTTGTTTAACCTGTCCTCCCCTTCATTCCTCCCCCATTTGGTTATAGTAGCTGAGGGCGAAGTTTTGACTGGCAGCTAGAGGAACCGGACACCCAGGCTCAGGAGTGGCCAGCTCTGCCCCGTCTTCGTGCCCCCCGGCTGGGTAATAGGGGCCCTGCAGTGCCTGGACCTTTCCACCAAGACTGGGCGATCACAGCTACCCCCCACTGCTCGCTACACCAGATAGCACGCTCTTCGCCTGGGGAAGAAGGAGTGGGATGGAGCCTGCTGTGGATGTCAGTGACCAGAGAAAGGCAGAGGAAATAAACAACGAAGAAAACATGCTGGGTCGAAGGGAAAAAAGAGGGGGAAAATGCCAAAAGAAGCTCCAGACGTAGTCAATAGGAATAATTTGTAGATGACTGTGTGGTCAGAGACGCATTATGGAGTGGTCGATGACTATTCATATTGAATATGTTAACATGCACACAGAGGGAAGCTCACCATGAACGACTCTTGCTTTTTGTTTAATACTGGTGAATTCTTACCTGTGTGATAATGTAAAAATATTCACACAAACACAGTCAGTTTGTTTGGCTCTTTCTGTATATGTGCTTCTGTTTTATTCAAATAATGCAAACTCTCAAATTTAGTCTTGAGAGCATGTAAATAAATCTTCTCATACTACCACTGTAGGAATATAGTCCGTAATTATGTGAACTACTAAGAAACAGTAGTGATCAATATCCATTTTAGATTTAGTTTAGTTTTTTTATTCTGTAGTGGACATTTCATTTTGTCACCAAAACGCTGGTAGCAATTTACCAGCAAATCTATTTTGTCATAAAACCTAATCATCACTTCTTTTAAAATTATTTGTACTTCAACAAGTCGCGTGAGCTCAGCTTGAAGTGCACTGAAATATCTAGGAACAAAACTATTCACTTGTCATATAACAAAGTGAAATAATATTTTCCACTGTCAAATCTGCTAAACCATTTCAAATATAGTTAAAGGCTACATTTGAACTGGGCAAACTTCACATCCAAGCACAAGCTGAAATTCAAACACAATATATAATTAAAATAGACAATCACATGCATGAACAAAGTAAAACCATGGCAGTGTAATTTGTAATATTTTGGCTAAAATACCAACTCACAAAATCAGTACTAAATTATCTTGACAAGTCTCTGTAGTTGGACTTTATTATAATCTTTTAAGCTTTCTCTTAATATTAAGAAATCCCTGGAACATAAGAAGATATATTAAAAATGTTGACAAAATAGAGAAGTCAAAATGATTTATTCAAACACTCAGTGCAGCACGTTGAGAGTTGTATCTTGCATTATTTGTTTCAAAACACAACCCGCGTCCTTGCGGCTCTGAGCCGCGGCACTGTGGGAGGGTAATATTCAGTACTTTGGCTTACATTAACCACACACCAGGCTAACTTTCCCCCTGCTCTGTCTCAGTGGAGTGAAACTGAAGTTTGGATTTCAGAGTTCCTCTTTATCTCTCTTACATCAATTTCCATGCTGGCACTAAGTGTTGCCAGATAGCAACTAGAAAGTCCTGTTAAGTTCGAGGGAGAGAGGGAGGGAGACTGTGTCCTGTTTGTGACCAGATCCAACCATCATTCAGTGGTGCTAGACTGCCCCCTGCTGTACTCCTGCAGAATATAGATCTATAGCAAAATGAATGCTGTTCATCCGATAAAAAAAAAAAACAGCCAGAATGACAAAACCCAATGTGTCAAAGCCCGTCGTTTTGTAATAACATGAAAAATTAAAATACAGCATCCACCATTTTATGGCCATAGTGCTACAATTGCACACAGGTGCCTATGAGAAGTAAGGATGCCGTCTCCCCGACTTCTCAACAAAAGGCTTCACTTATTTTCTGTTGAGTCTCGATCTCTGGTGATTAAACTCTGACTTGGTATTCTCTGTTAGTCATGCCATTATATTTCAACTATCATTCATTTTGCAAATCAGGAGAGCAGTAAAATGTGAAAATATATCTTTCAAAGCTGTCCCTTGCTGTGGGCAAAGACGAACTCCAGACTTTAAAACTTTTAAAAGTTAGACAGGTTCTTTGAAGAGGAGTCAAAGGAGCAATTTAAAGAGACCTGGAGTGGTGTGTACCACTGACTGCTATGGAGTCTCTGCACTGAGTGTGTATGTGGGTATCAAACCAGCCAGCCAGACATGTGCAAACACACGCACACACATACACACACTCCAATAGTTGCTTCTGTACCCGTCTTTGCTTTTTTCCCCTTTTTTTATTTCAGCAGGGTGAATTTTTATCTAAATGCAAAGCAGGTGATAGGTGCTCCAGTTTCCTCTAGAAGTAGCTCCCTTGTCTGGGCTCTCTTCCTGATAAGAGTCCTACTTTGCCTGACATAAAAGAGCCCGGTATCATTTCCCCTGCCTCCCCAACAACCCCCAGCTCGCTGCCCTCGCCCTTCCCCGAGCTTCACAAAGCTGCCTCTATTTGCTCCCAATTCAGGGCCCAATTGCAGATAAAGTTACAGCAAATTTGTTTGGAGGAAGAGCTGCTGAAGCTTGCGGTCCCTGGGGCAATAACAGCCTTGTCTTGCAGGGGCCGTGGGGAGAGCTGGCAGCAGCAGGAGAACAGAACCCAACACCGCTCAGCCCCACAATGGCCTCAACTCTTTGGGAGGGAAAAGCAAAGGGAGAGGAGGGGAAGAAGAGATAAAGAGGAACAGGGATGGACGGATGGATAGAAGAGAGAGACACTCAGCTTGCAGGTGTGGAGAGAGGAAGCAGGCGCTTAACCCCGAGACAGGGAGACCCACCCACACACACACACACACCCACACACACCACCCATCATGCAGGACAGGAGGTAACTCCAGTCCCGTCCATTGTGCCAACGCCTCAGGCAAAGCTGCCACGGTGGCTGATTCACTGTCGGGATGGGTGGGTGACAGCAGTGTGGGTGTGAGAGAGAGCGACAGAGAAAGGCTGCATGTGAGACTATGCGATATCGCGCTCTCTCTCACATGGACACAAAACACACACAACATACACACTAATCACAGCTGGCACTAATGGGCGATGTGTACATGCGGCTGGCATTGCAGTATTGGGCAGAAGGAGTGAGGGACTATGAAGAAAATTTTGAACATTTTTATGGAGGGAATGTGAAGTGACACAGTGAGACAACAGCATTTTGATTTAATGTTGCTTTCACAAAAGACCGCAGATATACAAACATATTTAAATCCCCCAGCCAGACTTACTTAGCAGTTAAGAAGTGCACACATTTGTGAGTTGAATTGCCCACAACTCCACCTCTGTAGCTGCAGCCGTGTTGGAAAGTTAAGTGTAACATCTGTCTGGAAAGACAGCCAGACAGAAACACACGTGCACATGTGAACAGACACACATGCCCATAATCACACACAGCCGTACACCTTCATGAACGCACCACCTTGGCCAGATGGCCCCCCATAAAAACCCACTTAAAGAGATGAGCGAAGTGATTAAGAGGCCTCTCAAAGTGAGGGAGAAATGAGAGAGGGATGAAGAAATGGAAAGGGAGGGAGGGAGTACCTGTGTAGAGGAGAGGCCCTAAATACTCTGATGCTTTTAGCTAAGTGCATACTCCTACGATAACAGACTCCCAAAAGAGCGAGAGAGGGAGGGGGGAGAGGAAAAGCACAATGACACCTAAATTTCAGACTTTCTATAAACTGTAAACGCTACGTCCTTGGCCTAGATACATCCTTTAGAGTCATCTGAATACTTTGAATTTAAGTGAGTACAATGAGAATATGAATAGTCGGCACTGTTGGATGGATGTACTATACGCTGTGTTTTCAAAAACGGTGAAGAGCCATACACGGCATGCATATGTGAGAGTGTGTGTGTGTGTGTGCTGACATGGAAGCTGCGCTATCCAAGGCTGCATCTTCCCATCTCTATTCACCATGTAGATTGGCAATTCTGAAGTGACCTTGTTTTCTGTGAATTCCTTGACATTTTTTTTTTGTCTGACATTTCCATTAATTTCTAAAAGATAAGACAAGAGGACTCGCTCCCAGTTTAGCCTTACATGAGAGAAAATGTAAGCGTACACTCACACACTAGGCTCACACATGAGCACGTGCACACACACGCAGAGGGAAAATGTTAACTGATCAATACTATGTCTCTTCTGACCCATGTCTTGTGATGACACTGTGACCTGCTGTACAAACACACACACAGACACACACACAGCCTCTGCAGAGATGAAACCCGTGTCAGACAGCCAAATGCTGCTAATGTCTAATGTCTGCTGTGGAGACACTTAGTGCCCCCATGGTAAAGGGCTGGGGCGGGGCGGGTCCACCTGTCCTGTAGCTACTTAAGTCAGGACACTAAACCAGACAGGATTAAATGCCTGCTCTGTCATCTTTAGGGTAGGAACCTCCATGCAGTCACTCACCGCCCTGCAGGGGAATGTATTTTACTGATAGCTCTGCTGTCCAATTACATTTCACCTTTTAATACCAGACACAGATGACAAGGAGGGAGAGAGAGAGAGGATGAAGAGGAGGTGGATGGGAGAAGAGAGAAAGAAGCTGCCATTTCCACTGTCTGCAGGAACAGCTTGTCACACTTCAATAGATTGTAGCTGTATTTTCTAAGCATTTGGATGTCTGAGGATCTCATTTAAAACAGTGTTTAAGCTGCAACATCAACTCTCCAGTCATTCCCAGCAAATGAGTGTCAAAACAGACACTTGCCATGTATATACCACTTGTGCTTGTACATTTAATACAAAGCCAGAAAAGGGGATTTTATTCAGATTATCAAGATATTTGAGTGTGAGAGTCTATAGTGGTAGTGCTTCAGACATCAACAATCTCTTGTGTTAGGGTATGCAATTACCAAGTATACATACTTTATTAGCAGAAATGGTCCTACAGCGTTCTGTGAACATGGTGCTTGTGAAAGTGTTCAGATGTTGGCATGAGAATAGTACTGATCAATGTGAGTGAGGTTCATTTAATTTTGAAAAGTGTGATTTTCTATAACAAAAAAGTAGGCCCAACTACATTAAAGTATATTTCTGAAATACTTTCTATATTACATTCTAAAATTAATAATACTACTTGCATAATCATCTTTGTGGCAATAGCATAATTCTACCCAAAGATATAAAAAGGAGGTCCTGCTTCAGTTCTTCATGACTGTGCAAATTTGTATGTAATATGCTACAATTTATGGGACTGTATATGTAAGTGTAGCTCTACGTACCACAAAAGCACAGATGCTCCTCTGTGGAGAGTCCCATTCGAAGCAGCTGTTGATGTAGCAACCTGTGTTGATCAGGAACATGATGCAGCGCCTAACTCTGTTGAAGTTGCGTAACAGCAGCTGAAATGGAGACAAAGTGAGAGAACTCTTAAGTGAACGCTTAAGGTCATAAATGTACACTTTTTTTTATTAATTGATTAATTAATATATCTGTCTCCCTGTTGTGTTAATGTTCACATTACTGGTGTTGTTCAGTTCTAGTTCTTTTGCTTGTTGCGATATAAATGCACTCTGTAACCTTGCTTTTTTTAAACTGTACCAAATACCATGTTTATAAAGCATATATATTGTGTGCTTTCTACATACTTGGATGCTTGGCCAACACTGTTCTCAAAACATTCATGCCAATAAAGCCCTTTTAATTGAATCGAGTACATAAGCATATGGACAGACATGATAACATACTGTACTGTGTATATGTGGATAACTGGTGAGACTTTGTTTGGCAGGTAGCTAAGTATAATTGGAAAAAACACTAAAACACATCATGGTTTAGTGAGTTTTCCACATTAGCTACTCCTGTACACTGTTTGGAAAAGATAAACAGGAGTAAAATGATCTGTCTACAAAAATAAGCGCAGCTATTAGTCCATCTCTGATCTTGACATTTGTGAGGACATACTGTGAAAGAGGTCAATTGTGTCTCCTTCATATTTGGTTAAGGTGTGAATTCATCACAATTTAGTAAGTAAATATGTTACATCATATTATTAGCACCTTAGTTAAAATTACATACTGTCAGTAAGTCTTAGTATGGTAGGTTCAAACCCTGTAGTGTCTCATTTTGCTGTCACTTTGGAAAGTTAACTGGAGCATTAAGTTTTACAACTTGAGATTTGCAGCTTTGACCTCACTTTGGCTTCAATATTACAGCACTGAGGACATCGCGAGGACATTAGTGTGTTTTCCTTCTTTAGATAGCTATATATGGATGTGGATCAGCATATGGGACAAACGGTCACTTAAAGTGTGACAAGCTGACTCACAATATTTCTTTAAGTCTACTCTCCCAGTGATAAAGTTAAGTAAAATAATAATTTCCAACACAGTCCCTGGATTGTCCTCCCTGAGGGTTCTCTATGCATTCTGGCCAGATATGAGAGAACTGGCTAACTGCTGTCCTCCCCTGGGTTGCCAACCATTCAGGGAATAACATAACAGCAGTGCAGAACACCAACCACCCAATCAGGTCACCACCAGGAGAAAGTGCTCCCAAAGGACAAACCGTCTCTGCAGATCGCTGTTCAAAAAAATTCTAGGCCATTATTTTACGCTTTGGAAAATTGTGTGTGCGTTTGAATGTGTGTATACTGTGGGTATACAGTATGTGTTTGCAGCACTACAGTAAAGTCTATTGTCTGTATGTATGTGTGTTTCCGGGTGCATTTGCATGTGGTTAGGGGTGGCTTGGCTGCTTTGATGCTAGATGAGAGAAGGATTCCTCCTACTCTATGTATAATTATGTGAAGCTTTTTGTTGCCAAACTGAGGATGACTGTATGGTGTCCTGCTGGGGACACACAGACCCTGAGGACAGCAAGACTGTGAATCATCCATTTCCACGTTCCTTGGCGCATGCACTTGATGTACATTCTGTAGTCTTCTGGGCTCATTACTGCCATAACTGCCTTGATAAGAATATTTCATTTTTCATGAATTATTTCAAAGAGTGCCTTGAGTTATTCCTTTAAAAAGAGTCAAATGTCATAATTACAATTAAATGGTTTTGTTTGGCAGGCAGCTGTTTTATTTTTCTTTTCTGTGTGTGTGTGTCTGCACACTGAGCAGCAAGCAACAGCAGGGGAGCTGCTACCACACAAAAGAGCCCTCACGGGGCAATCCCTCCAAAGCAGCCAGTGACATCATCATTGCGAGACGCTGACATGGGTCATCTCTATGAGTCAGAGGTGAAATGGAGATGAAAAAAGGATTCCGCACTTGGGAGAATAGCGTAGAGTTGGCCCGAGACAGAGAGCAACAGAGAATGCAGAAACAGGGAGGAAAGAAGGGAATAGATGGAGGGCTGACAAAAGGGTGGTATGGGAGCTGGTGTGTGTGTTGTGCTGTGCTGGTCAGGGTTGTGCTCGGCTGTGCATGGCGCAGCATTGACTGCTGAGCCCAAACGGTCACTCATATGACATGTCTGATGTGGGCCAGCCCCTACTATTCAGCCTTTTGTGGTGCCGCCACACTGAGCGGTGTGACAATGAAGTGCAAAGCAGCAGTGGCAAAGAGGGCCAACTATAAGGATGGCCAATCTACTTATGCACCCCAGAGCTGACAGCTTGACATTTCTATTCACCACTCAGAGTGGATGTGGGGGTGGGGGTGGGGGGGTGAGAGAAGGGAGAGAGGAGGGAAGAAAAAAGAAACAAAATGCTGTTTTTCCTTCAATCACCCTGTTGTAGCTTGCCCACACAGTTGTTGTGGTTTACAAGATGCCACTCTCCAGGCGTGTTGGTTTTGCTTACGAAAGTTAAGCAGAAAGGGGGTACTGTGGTGGACACAGATAAAAATGAGGCACAGCGGTAGACAATAAGTGTTGGCTGCTGATGTACCTGTTTGGACACTCTGGGCTCCTCCTCAATATACTTCTGCTCAATGGGAATCAACGTCCTGAGACCAGCTTTCACCTGGAGGATGGAGTGAACACACACAGTGTCATACACAGCAAACGGTGAGCATGAATATATAGACACTAATTCAAAACAATACAGATAAATAAAATAGTGGGGATGAAGACAATGAAATAGCGAAAAACTATATTTTGATCATTTTGAAGGTTTTTCTAACATAGTGTACTGATTTAACATGACAGCACATGCATAGAGCATGCCCGACGTTAGAGGCTAAAGAGAGCGTGAAAAAGCTGTAAGATGGCCGCAATAGGACACACACAGCGATGATGAATGGGCGAACAAAGGCTGTTGAGAGGGAGTCTTCGATAATTAAAGCCAAAACGAGGACGAGGGACAAGGGACGAGATGGAAGCGAGGGAGGGGGGAGGACAAACAGAATAAAGACAACAGCAGCGTGGGGGGGGGGATGCTGGAGAGAACAAGAGAGGGATGGAGAGAGGGGATAATGGGGGGGTGGGGGGCAAAAATAAATAAAAAAAATCAGTAAGGAGAATCAAAAAAAGCAAAAGAAAGACTTACAGCATTAAAAATCACGTCTATTTCGAGAAAGATGACCCCTTTTGTTGGCCCTGTCAGCTCCTTGCTTTTCAAGGCGTAGGCTTTGCGTTCTCCATTTTGGATCTGTGGGAGAGGGACATGACAGGCGTCTGTCTGGCAATACCCGGCAGAATCGGCTCCCCGGGCCACCTTTGAACCCCAGCTGCTGGCGCTGACAGGGAACCCAAAACAACTGTGGCAACTCTGACAAGTACCTGTTCATTACCCACTGCAGCTCGGCTCTGTCAAACAGAAATTAACTATCCTGGGGAATCATACTGTACAGCAGAGCATGGATATATTAGACACAGTTCTTTCACAGGCCATCTATATTTTTTTCCCACATATAAAGGGACAATGTCTTTCTGTTTTTCTCTAAATCGCATCATTCCATTTCTCGATCAGTGTCATTTTGATATCATCTCTCATCCCCTCACTTTCTTTCTTCTCACCTATCAGTCTCTTCTTTTTTCTCAGCCTCTCCTCCACTTTTTCTCCTTCCTGTCATCTCTTTCTCTTTGTGAAATAATAACAGTCTCATCTGTGGAGTTGCAAAAATAACCTCTGCTTTTTATATCTTCAACTGTGTGTTTTCGTTTTTCCATTCCTCTATGTTCTCACTATTATCCCCAAAGGAAAAGGAAAAGAAAAAGAAACACACAGAAAACTGTCTTTGACTCACATTTAGTAAAGGAATAGCCACTTTCCCAAGGAAGTCTGCACTTCTGTCTCGGTCTTCGTCATAAACAGTGACCTCAAGTACCGAGTGGATGTCCTTCACGTTACTGGACCACACAAAAAGACAACACCAATAGGATATATACTGAATTATGGGCCACAATCTGAAACAGTGTGAAAGCTATCATATCTTGTACAAGCTTCTTCAAATATTAAAGACAAAGAGAAAACCTAAAACACTATATGAGGAACAAGCCTTATATTTGAATACCCTCTATAACATTTACATAAATGTTTAAACATTACCATTAACATACTTTATGTGAAACTGCACTAAATTACTGCATGAGCTAAGTAGAACTAAAGTGTGACACTCAGACGTGTCATCTTTTGAAAACTAGGCTAGCAAGAAGATGGCTGATGTTATGTATAGAAAGGAGGCTGTGAGAAAGATATAAATTAACCTGTCCCATCACTGGGAATTCACAAGTTTGTACTCTGGAATAAAATCTATATCTCATCTCTCTCTCTCTCACTCCCTATCTATCTATCCATCTATCGCTATATCTACACACACTATATATAAAATATATATGACAAATTATATTAACAATTAACTACAGCCGCAGTAAAACTATATATTTGAAAAAGGAACAAGGAAATACTGTATGTGACGAGCCTCCTTTGTCTTCCTGGATTTGTTTGCAGTAATAAAACCAATTTTAAAACACTGTTAAATAAGCAGTTCTATTCACAATGATTGTGACTATTAAGTTAAATAAGTATAAGCTCATTCATAAAAATAGCATTCCACACTATAAACTGTGAGCAATACCTATTTTGTCAATGTTCAGATCAGTCTAGAATTTATTTAAAAGAAACACAAAAAAAACAAAGCTGAATGCTTGGAATTTTAAAAATGTGATTATATTTCTTTTTTTTTTGTGAGACTGTTGCTCTGACTTAACGTTTAATTCAAAATATACATGTCAATGAAAACATCCATTTGTACTTTCATTATTGCAGTAAAACAAAAACTGTATGATCTGTGTGCATGCAAACATTTGAGTATCGTAAAAGCCACTCACAAAGTAAAGACCTTGTTCCACTCTGGGTTGAGGTTTTTGTAGACAGTGTGCGTCTGCAGCCGATCGTTACTCAGCTCCACCACACAGAATGGGTCACTCTTACCTGCCGAGGACAAAAGAAAACAAACATGCAAGAATGACCTTCTTAGTGAGAGCAGAGACGTAAATACAGTAGATACTTTTGTCAGCTTGAGGTCTCAAGGAAAGCGAGAATCTTAATTCCAACAGCTTTTGTCTATCTTCAATCCCTCATATTATTAAGACAGATAGTATATAGCATCCTCCCCTTATATGACATGACAGCTCAAATATCCTGGACTTATCAGAACTGTAATAATATGATTCTGTTCTAGTATATATTATAAAACAATATATCAGTGGAACAGCTGCAAACCGTTTCTATCAACACCCTGGGAACACGGACAACTAGAAGATAAGCTCCAGGACAACTGTGCCCTGGGCAGTCACAAGGAGGGGGTGGGAGAGTAAAAAGAGGGAGAAGACTTAGAGAATGGATGGCGCTGAAAACACAGAGGGCGATGTGGCTCTGAAGGCCAGAGAGGTTCAAAGTAGAAGATAACGACAGTCGAGCAGGGGAGTGAGAAACATAGCTGGTCCATAATTAGCGACTCCAAGCGAGTGGTGAGACGGTAGCGGCAACAACATGGTGGAAAAAAATAAGTGAAAGCAAGAACAACATGAGAATTAAATTAGAAAACGATGACAGAGAGAAGTTTCCTCATCATCACCTCTCCTTTGTTCTATTGACAGGAATGTAAATTGATAAAAACAGTGAAATGTCTTTGGCTATTAAAATAAAAATTTGTGTTTTTCACAGGGAAATCACTGCTGGAGTTTCATACGCTGACAGCAATACTAGTTTCATCAATATTACACAAATAACATTTTACAATAATAAAAAAACATATCCAAATGTAGATTTACTCTACAAAATAAGTCATTTTAAAATCACATATGAAATAGTTTGAGTGGCCTGTCGCTGCCAAATGATAAAACTTTAATACACTATGTGAGAACTTTAAAACCCGTAGATGTTATAAAACATGATATGATATATGGTTTACTATGAATCATATTCATTAATGCTAATTCATTCCAACAAAACTTTCAATTCATAATTTACTACAGTTATGTAACTGGGTGAGAGAGACCGAGAGGAGAAATAAACATAAGTTATTTCCTCCTCCTGAGAATAGCACACTGTACTATAATAATCAAAACCAGTAATGTCCTATATATTCTCTATTTGTTTACTAACATCTCACATTTCAATTTCTTTGTACACAGAAAGGAGTGAGACCAGCTCCCCATGCCTGCCAGCCCACCTCCCTTCGACTGCCTCAAAATGAACTAAAAAAAAAACAACTAAACTATTTATTCTGGCTTTGATCATAATTTTTTATCAAAACTGTTGGGAGCCGTTGCGCTGTTTGTTCAAGCTTATCACTTGAAAAGGCTGGGTCAGGAAGTAAAAAAAAAATAAAAAAATGTCCCACACGAATTCCCATGGAAAATATTGCGAATATGAGTGTATAAGTAAAGCAGTAATGTTGCATAATAAGACTCAATAAAGTTGGGATTGAGTTCAAAGCCCCTAGCCACATTTGTGTATGTGCGTGTGTATGTGCGTGTGTCTGTGTAAGTGTCATTGATTGGTATGATTTTCTTCAAATGTTGTGACAAGGGCAGGACATTTAGTGGGTGTGCAAAGTAAATGTCACCGTGATCAATGCTGAGCCGTAGGTGTTGCCTTTCATATCTGTTTGTGTCGCTCTATTGATGTAGGGTGTTTGAAGTGGATATTGACAGCTATGACTCCTACGATAAAAAACAAGACACATTAAAATAGAAAAAAGACAATTGACTCAAGAGATTGCTTTTCAATGCATCTTTCTATACATTCTTCGTAGCCATATAAACTGCTTGCAGAGAACATTAAAATGCAACCCATGGACCCATTATGAAAACACACAAATATATTTTAAAATTGTAAACAAGTAAGAATGTTTTTTTGGCAGTAGTTTTCATTCAATGTTTTTATAGTAGTGAATATTTTAAATCCTCCTTAATCATCCAAGCTTCCATAGCATAAACGATCATAATGTTGTCCCCCCAAATCAGGTCTGATTAAATTTAAATGCAATCACCCAAATTAAGAGATGGAAATTATTTCTGCAGAACCCCATCCCTCCCCCATTTTCTCTCTAATATTCTGTTTTTAATGACATGGCAGGCTGTGTTGCCGCAGAGAGCCAGTTGTCGTTGGTGATGAACTTTCACCTTATTGGCCGCCAGCACCAGAGGCGGCTGTCTTAACCAATTACACGCTCAGGTTTGAGCGCCACTCAGAGATCATCCAGGTAATGTCCAAGCAAAGCTCCTCCCCCCTCTGGGTCCCATCTCTGTGGCACTGGAAGAGGGTTTGCAGCAACGAGCCGGCTCAAACTCATTTCAGGGTGCCCTAAGATGAGTGTGGAAGATGAATAGAGTACGGAGACGAGGGAACGTGCTGTAATTGCCTCGCGGGACGCTTAGACTTAGTGAGAAGTTTGAGGTTTTAGAAAAAACGCAAACTCTCATGTTCCTGTATAATCACAAATAATTATAATTCACATTTTAAAACTGAAAGCAATCGCATTTTTGTAGCATTTCAAATTCTTTAAATAGGCTATACAAGGTTATCTACAGTATTCCTGTGATGCGGTGAAAAACCTACACTTTACTGACAGGTTTTGTTTTGATATTGAGTGAAAAAAATAGATACTGTTGAACTGCTGCTGGAAGTGTGTGTGTGTGTGTGTGTGTGTGTTCCCATAATGTAATAATAATTCATTCAATTTTAGGGTAAAGACTTGGTTTCCAGCTAGGTTTAGGTTTAGACAATTAATGGTTATGGTTCTCCAGGGAATTATTGTGTCAATGTATTGTTCCTGAAAGAGATGGAAACAGAACTGTGTGCGTGCATGTGTGTTTCCGTGTGTGTTATTATTAAAATGTTCTAACAGTATAGCATCCACTCATAGGGACAAGAGCTGGCAGACAAAAGGGATTGTTGGTTTTAGAGACTATTTTCAGTTATCCTACTCGGGCTGGAGAGGAGCTACTCCACAAAAACACTTCAATTAGAGATAGAGATGGCCAGAGAGGGGAGAGACAGGAGGAGGAGGAGGAGGGGAAACGACAGGAGAGGAGAAAGGCAGCATGAATGGGAGAGAGATGGTGAACTCTTTCAATCTCGCTGACCCCCCCCCCGCCTGTTTGTCTGTCCGTCTGTTTCTCTCTCACCTTGCTCCTGACCCTCTCTTGGTCTGGGCTGTTAAAATAGGGTGTTCATGCGGTGAGGGCTCTTAGGCCGCTCTTACACAGCTATTGTTTCTGTCAGTGACACACACACACACACCCACACACACACACCCACCCACACACACCCACGTACGTCAGACTAAAAACAAGAATAAGCCATCTAGAAACAACCCCTTTGCCTGTCTGTTATCTGTTTCTAACTGTGTCTATCTTTGTAGGGTTTGTAGACTGGCTGAAAGAAAGCATTTCGGGGTGACAGAAGAAATACATTTCCTTTGTGCTTGCAAGAATGTATGAATTCAAATAAGGTTACATATTGGACTGTCTAAATCTGAGATAGCTTTGGCTATAACAACAACATTATGTGTGAAACCAAAGCCAATGCTTGTTTTTTGTGAATATAGTCCCTTTAGTAGTTTTCCATGTGAAACACACAAATTAAACTGTTCCCATTTTAAATAAAAACTAACAAACTAGTCACAAACTAATGCAAATGTTGGCATCTTAAAACCACCTCCAAAAAGCATGTTGTATTCAGTCTTAGTAGTTTTATGTAAAATGTGCGCCCTGTTTTACACCACAAGACATGCTTCACTTTTACTGTGAGGTAAGCCCGTAGCAATATAAATCACTACAGGCCGGAAAGGACACTGTTCAGAAATCCAACATGTTTTCGATGACCATGTCAAATTGGGAAAGGCAAACAAACCAGTAGACTTTATATTTCCACAGTTTTACTCATTTCTTTTCTCTTTTTTTTCCAGCAGGATCCATGAAGCTCAGACTGAATGATGAGCTCTACAACGAGGTCACAGAGCATATTTCTGCTCCAAGTGAAATACAAGAGCCAGAGAGCCATTAGCCCTGCACTCCGGCTGCTCCGGTCGCTCCACGCAATAACCCAAATCAACCAGCTCCACTCTGTATTGGCTAATGGGACTGTGGCTGATTCAAATGGAGAAAAACTCTAGACTCTCATTCACACACACACACACACACACACACACACCCTTCTCTCTCTACTAGATAATACAGAGTGAAGAACTAGGCCTGTCCACTGTAGACCTAATTAAAAGTAAGAATTAATGGAGAATGGAGGATTCAGAGAGAGCAGGCAGAGAAAGAGCAAGAGGAGGGAGGAGGAGGGAGAGAGATTTGTTGGTTCAAATATGTACTTTTTCTCTATTATTCAAATGAGCAGCCTGCATCTTTTCTAAAAATGCAGAGACAAATTTAGCGTCCTGCACAAAAGCAAACTTTAACACTCTGAGGATTCTCGCAGAGGATCATCCCTTAAACCAAAATTACACCCCAACTTTATCTTTGGCTAGATTTATGGCAGATTGCTGGTGGAGGAAAATGTGCCTCAGAAATTGTTCAATGTCTAGATGCAAAACTCAAGCAAAAGCCAAAAAAAAAAAAACAACCTCTTGTAATTGATAGGGTTACCTATCAGTGCTCACTGTCATACTAAAGTATCAACAGAAATTGCAAAACAACAGCAAAAATGTTTTAGATTATTTTGAGGTGCATGAATATGTGAGAAAAATTAAGAGAATAACTTTTCACAAGGTTATAGTGTGGTTGTTCGGACTTAAGGTCATTGTCTTACCTGTGACATCTGCTGCCATCAGTCCCTCAGCCCTGATGACCTTTACCTGCACCACACCGACATCTTTCAGGTTATGGAATGACCTCCACAGATTCTGAAACATCACAAGAACAGGGGTGAAAAGTCAAAGTGGACAGAAAATTAGCATTGAAGAGAAAGGCAGTTCAATAGCCTGACATTTCATTAAGAGAGGAAAGGGTAAAATATGTCCCTTAACAGTCCTTATTTGAAAATGTAGATCTGGCATTTATAGTTGAGTCTAATGGAGTACAAATGGACAAACTGAATTTCACTGAATAGCTGTTTAAAATGTTTAAAGGAATTGATTTTAGTAAAGAATGCGCCATGCAGACATATATTGTTAATAGGTTACAGCGAATAAAAACAGTACACAGATAAAAGTAGAACAAATAGGAGTTATAATAGAGCACATTTAACACTAACACGTTAAGTAGAACATCATCACAAAAAGTAAATAAACCAAATAGATTTCAGCATTATACCTATTTCTGACATCTTATAAACTACTTTTCCATTAACTTTTCCCTTAAAAATGAATTAGTTACAAAGAAAAGAGTTCCCTACTGCGTTTTAGTGAAAAGCAGTGTTTTTTATATTGTTTTGTATATCGACTTTGAGGAGAGTGTGAAACCTCAGTTTCAGACCTGAGTTTGAAAACTGATGTGCCAGAAAATGTTTGTGTGATTTGAACACCCTTTCTCCTCTTTAACAAATTGCAATTATTGTATGAACCCAAAGCTGATTTGCTCCATAGACCAGTGTCAGTCTAGGTAATTCAACTGAAAAAGCTGGCTGGCATTTACTTTTTTAGTCACAACATGAATTGCTTCCTCACAGTGTTGTGTTTAAGAGAGGTGTTAAGAGGGTGTGCGAATAGCAGCGTTAGTATCAGCAGAAGAAGAAAGACTAAACAAAACACAGCAACATTCACGATAAACACTTCAACTGTAAAACAAAAAGTCAAGCACACAGCCTTACACACACATACACACTTGCCTCATTTACATACACAGTCAAGAGATGCCATGAGGCCCTGTGATTATCTGAAGTGAGAAGGGAAATGCTTTGCGCACAAGATTTTAACAACCAAGAGATAGAATGATCACTGCATAAAATCTAGTCTGTAAATCTGCCGAATAAAGGGAGACCTGTGGAGATCAACGGCTGGGCCATGAGGCATGAGGGACACACTGAGAGACACACACACAATCATAAACTCATGCTTTTGTTCACACCCAAATACTCAGGTATAAACACATGCATAGAAAACCTACACTGAGGCCAAATTGAGTAGCATGTCGGCGTGTCTTAAAAGCAGAGTGGAAATGCACTTCACTTCAATTTATTTCTCTCTCTCTGGCAATAACCCCTTCCATCCCCACAGGAGTAATTATAATTTAAATTTCAGAGTCAGGGCCAGGCTACAGACTTAATTCATTATTACCAACTCTGTCAGACTCTGCCTGTTTCCAGCGATATCATTGTCCAAAAGCTCTCTAAAGGAGATGAGAGGGGAGAGAGTGTGAAAGAAAGAGGGGGAAAGAGTGTGTGAAAGAGAAAGGAAGAGAGACATACAGAGAGAGAGAGGGGACAACTCTCAATTTTAAGGCACGATTTCTCTGAAGATACAGCTGCTTGTTGTGATTATTGGGGAGCAGCCAAAAAGCAAGACACAGAGAGAAAAAGAGTCAGAGAGAGGGCATGCGGAAGGCAAGAGACGAGGGCAAACTAAAGCCTGACTAGTTAGTGTGATAGTGTTCAACAGTAGAACACGCCGTGATGCCAAGCGCCTACCTGGGAATTTAACGCCAATACTTTTTTGGACTGGCCAAAATGCAACTGTAGCAATGAATATTATAATCTAGATCGAAAGCTAGATCAATTCTTATTATTCAGTCAGATATTTACAGACTCCCATCACTTCATTTTACCAGTAGAGACCGTATTTTATTGGTCAGTTTTGTAATCATGTTTACTTGTTTATTCAGACTGAAATAATAAATAAAGATTTGCCAACTTTGGACAGTATTTTGTTTAGGCAAAGTTCTTGTATAGCTGCTGGTGTTTGGACATTTAAAAAGTTTGGCTTCTCTTGTTAAATGAAAAAAAAGTAGGAAAACATTTTTATATGGACTGAAGTACAGTATCAACAAAGTACCATATTTTGGTATTGTACCAAAAAGACAATAGTATTGTAATTTCATATTGATACACAGATACACACAACAGAACAGAGACTGAATGACAAAAATGAGAAATTTCTTTAATGTATGGATGCAGAGATATTTTTTTCACCCCGCCCAACCCATCATCCACAGTCCATCCCTTCCTCCAACCATACAAGCTCCCTGAGGGGACAGAGTTCAGCCTCAATCCATGATTGGTAGAGAGAAGACACCCATCCTCCACAAAGATTCAAATCCTCATCAGAAAGATAGACAGCAAATGATGGAGTACACAGACAGACAGACAGACAGACAGGTAGAGAAAAAGAGACCAACCCCCACCGCCTCATGAGTCTCCCCACGCCCCCATCAGCATGCAGGTGGAATGATGGGGATGAGGAGGAGATGAAAGGCAGGGATGAAGAGAGGAGAAAAATGTAAGGACAGAGTTGGCTTTCATGAAACAAACCCCCACCCTGTCTGTGAATGACATCTTGTCACTGTGACATCTTCTTCCCGTCTCTGTCACACTCAGACACACAAACACAAATGAATCAGCCCCGGCATAGGCTTATGACTCGCTGTCATCTTTGCATCGTGTCACCTTTCATCAGCGCTCCATGTAACATTTCACACACAGACACACACAAAGCATCTGCCCAGCAGCTGTGCAGTTAAAAGGGACATTTAATCAAGTGAAAAGCTCAAACACAAACCAAATGCTAACAACTTCCTCCACTTCCCACGCCTGTTTATCAACTCAATATTACTGTCTGTCAAGATCCACTGTCAAAGCTTGCCCTCCGCCCGTCCCACACTTTACTGCAGCCCCTTATCTCACTTCCTGTCCAGGTTGTGTCCTTTCTCTTCACCTTAGTGTAGTGCACCAGAGTGGGTGGGAGAGGTACTGCAGGGGTGTGTGTGTGTGTGTGTGTGTGCGCGCGCGCACACATACATGGTGGTGGGTGGTGAATTGCCACCACTTCAGCGGAGGTCATCATGTCCTCCTCATCTCATCCACCCATCTTGCGGCCACCTTAGGCCCATTAAGAGCCATTAGTGTGTGTGCTCCTTTGCCGTCATAATGCATAAATCTCTTCCTCTCTTTTTCCCTCTCTTTCTCTGTCCGTCTCTACATCTGGGAAACAGTAATTAAGGATGAAGGAAAGGTTACGATGAGCAATAGTACATCTAAGGCAGTTGTCACTAAGTGTATTGCATTGCGTTGTATATAGCTCTGCCGTTCAAAAAATCATGTGTACTCATTCAGACACATACATGCACTACATGCAAGTATACAGAGGCAGTCACAAACCTGGCAGGCATACACACACACAAAGAAGTCACAATTCAGAACGGCTATGAGAGAGACATTAATGAGCTCTACGCTAGCATCAGATCCCAGCACTCAGGTGTCTATTATCTTCTTTCGTCAATGGCCACAGATTGGGATGAGGAAAAAACACCTGCCAAATACAGTACAGTGACCTCATTTTGACCACAAAAGGCGTGGTGTGTGTATAGGCGCATGTGTGTGAGACAAAGTGACAAGGACATATCTAGGAGGGAATCAGGATTTAAAATCGGTTCCGTCTTCTTAGAGATTCAGGTTATTAAAGTGTGCACGCATGTACGTGTTTTTTATACAATATCCACACTTTGCAAGCCATTGCTACACACCGCCTTAAAGTAATCCGATGTGTGTATTTTCATGATGAGCGGGGTGGGGTACACTACTGAAGGCTGGGAAGAGCAAAAGATTTCCATTGCTGCGTCTTCCTCATTCTCATTTGTGAAGGTATCTGCTCTTTAAAGCTGTGATGATGACAGCATGCTACTTGTATTGCTCCACCAACCCCCTTCTTTTTTATTAGACAGCTGATGCAGTAAGGTACTGTTTTTGCATGTGTCTGTATGTGTGTGCCTGTTTGTGATTAGCAGTAGTGGATGCTTTGTGCAGGCTTGTGCTCGACAGCTGATTTCAAGCTGATAATAGCAGTCTGTAAAAATGTGCCCAAGCATAATAACATACACCTATACATGCATGCACACACACACAGGGCAGATTAGTCGGCTCTGAGCAGCACTGTTATGTATTAGTGGTGGTACTTGGTCTTATCAGAGCTCTTTGATAAGGTACATCTTTATTAAATTCTCCAACTGAAAGACGGCCAGTCTGGGGAAAAGGAATATGTTAATAGGTAGAGACCATTCAAGTCTTCTAACCGACCTCACTGTACCCCTACATCTGCAACACCCCACCTTCCTCCACCCTCTATCTCTTCATCCCTTCATCTAACAGGAAGGCCACAGCGGCGACAGACAAAGAGCCGAGGCTGCCGGGAGAGCAGGACAGAGATGGGGAGTGCGGGAGAGAGGAGGCAGGAAAAGAGGTAAGCGAAGGAAGGAAAATGTCTCGCCTTCAGCCGAGCAGAAAAACGGGGTCTGCACGAGTTGTGAGAGAGGTGAAATAGCTTTTTCTTTTCATTTTACACGCCTTCCCTTCCCGGTGCAACCCTCATCCTTTACCTCTCGCCCCCTATTACACACACTCACACACACACACACACACACACACACCCGCTCAAGCTCCCCATCCTCATTTTGTGGCTGTGAGGAGACGCACAGCGTGTGTGTGTCTCAGTCCTAGAGCTCCCCCCTCTGACCTCGGGTGGTTGCTGCAGCGCGGAGAAAGCAGAGTGGCCAACCTCCTGTGGCTAGCCAATAAGGCACCGCCACGGTTATGTAGGTCGTGGCACCCGTGTTCGGCCTGTGGAGCCTCACCACTGGTGCCTATGCACACACCGAACAACGCAAACATATACCGGCTGGGACGTACGGTTAACTGAAATTAGAACACATCCTATTATCTCAGACACACACAGCTAGTCACCATACAGTATTTAAACACACCCGCACATAAAAGAACACGCAACTAAGTGGTACTCATGGGACAATGTGTTCCAAAACTCTCCTAGATAATTAAATGTAATAGCTGCAATAATGATTAAACAAATGTTGTATCTGTTTTTTGTTATCAAGTCCTAAATGACACAAAAAAAGTGAACAAATCTCACATTTTCTACTGAAATAAGTTATGACTGAAAACAAATATGGCTGCAGCATTGAGTGATCACACCACACAGCATTCTGTTCTGTGCAGAAAAATGTCCCATGTCAAGGCTGTCAGTCAATTAAATCTACTGAAAGTGTGTGAGTTGTGTGTGAGTGTCTCTTTGTAGCATAGAGTGAGGATGACAGGGTGTGAAGGGTTAACTAGGCTAAGACAAAGACATAGGCTGAAACCATTGTGTTGAGTGGAGGGCCTCTGAAGCAGATGGGGCCACAGGGCTCTCGCTTTCTTTCTCTCTCTCTCTCTCTAATAATATGCTCAAATCAATGACAACTGGCTGACAAGCCAAGACATTTTACACATTAATAAATGAGCCCACATGCATTTATCACAAAAATAACATACACAACTCGGTGCATGATGCTAATGCAAATACTGCACAATACGTGTGATGTGAATCATAGCAACAGAAACAAATTAGCGATGTGAGCCTCCATCCTTTCCAAATAGTAAGTCTCAGTAGAGCCTGTGAGAGAATTGTGATCTCTCTTCCCCTGTGTTTCTTCCTCCCTTTCCTTTTGTGAATCTCCCTCTTCACCCACTCCTCTGCTCTCTCCACTTCTTCTACGCAGCTTCACACCACAGCTTATATCAAATCTCAGCACATTAGCTTGTGAAAAAAGATACTTGTTGATGTAAAAGTAATATTCTTCATAAAATGTGAATAAATTGTGGCTTTAGAACACGCAGAAGTCTGATGAGGGAGTTGTTTGACACAGTCTGATGACACAAAAGAAGCAATACTTTTCCTTGTCTTTGCAACTTGGACGTGTTGACGCATGTCACACAAGCACGCAGGAAAGGGGCAGAGGGTGCTGCAGCACCCCCTATTGACAGGGAGGAACACAGTGTGCAAATGACGTGCAGACTACATAATGGACACTACCGTTTCTATATGACAGCATTAAATACAGCAGGTCAGTGCTGAATGCTCTGGTTGATATTACAGCCTAATAATCTGACGTCAGCAGCTGTTTGCACTGTTTTGTCATGATTATGGGAGCTACACTGGTGTGATGCAGATCGGCTGCGACAATATCTCATTGTCTCATCTAAACTAGGGATGCAACGATTACAGATTTTGTTGGTACGATTATAGTCAGATGCCCACAGGTGTTGCATCAAGTTTGATATAGATTTTCGCTCCTTTAGCAGCAACGTTTTAATGGCAAGTTTTTGAACAGGTGATCCGTCATCTTCAGTAACACCCTGGTGTACCCGAAATGCTCCCACACTGCTGAGTTCAACCGTTTCTTTGGTGGAAATAAAGCTTCACAGTTTGGTCCAACCTGTGAGATGAGGTTGGTTTGGTCCCTCTGCCAGAGTTTAGCCAGTGTACATTAGTAGCCTCCATGTCTCTGATAAGCCTGGCACTTTAAGCTGGTGCACCGCTCGTGTAACTTTTTTTTTTCCATTCTGTGCAAGTTGCAACCGTTCCTTTCCCTGCAACAGAAACACTCAGTATAGTGGAGCCTTTACGATTAATTAACCGTGACGTTTTAAAGCCCGGTTAATAGTGAAACCCGGAAATCACTGCATCCCTAATCTCAAGTGATTTTCTCAGATTTATCCCACCTCTACCAGTACTTTTAACTTTCAAGGTGATTTCTTTATTGTACTGATGAGTGTTTTCTTTAACAGTTTACTTTATTGATTAGAGAGGCTGCTGTCAGTCATTTTAAACGTTTCCATGGGCACAGTAATGTCACAAGAAATACTGTGGGACATTTATGCAGCAAAACTAAAAACTATA
This sequence comes from Micropterus salmoides, assembly GCF_014851395.1. NCBI lineage: Eukaryota > Metazoa > Chordata > Actinopteri > Centrarchiformes > Centrarchidae > Micropterus > Micropterus salmoides. The sequence continues at coordinate 28,424,752 of NW_024044459.1, forward strand.
GTTATAAACCTGACAGGACACAAAGAGGAAACTCTACAGAGGAAACATAATTCTACTTTTAGCTTCTAAAAAAAATTTAGACAGAGATTGATCAGGAGGACAATTGCTGCAGAACATAAATTAACATTAGATTCTGACTGATCCTGTTGGCGTGTCAGGAGATTTAAATATGAAGTTAGGCTGCTGTGCCCCGTGCGTAAATGCACACAGCGTCTCTCTTAATGGGGAGACGCCTATGTCACCCACCCCAAAATTCACAGAATGTATCGTTATTACATGCACAAGGTTTTCATGTGTTTCACCAAGTGTGGACACTGAGCGAGATCGTGTTATCAGTGGTTTTTATTTCAATTATTTTATTGATGGGTAATAGCCTATAGGCTACATATAATTACAGAGGTCCTGACCTCGGTGACCTCATAGCTGGTTACAACCATGCTTGTAACCACTCTGTTTTGAAGTGCTCACACAACACAAGGCCACTCTCAATAAACTCACATATCTCTGCATGATCTGGTGTCTCTCTTGTGGGTCGTCCAGCATGTTGACTGACAGGTCTGAGATAGAAACGGCGGCGGAAGCGGTGAGTGTAACCAGCAACACCAGCACACCTTCACCTTCCTCCAGTGGCAGGTCGAGCTTGTGTGTGCGTTCTTTATCGAAAAGCGACAGGTTGATGGTACACCTAAAGTGCACACACACAAACAAATAGAGACAGAATTATAGAGTTAGAGTATTGTACATTTTGCGGGCAAGCTGACTATGCTGAAACCATGCAAAGATACGGTGGACAATAAAGATTAACTTAAAGAAACGGTAGTATAGCCATTTTTGAAAATGTGAAAAGTAGTTAGCTAAAGTTATAGAAATCACACAGAGAGTGGTCTCTTATTTCCCTATAAAAACAAAGTCTCCACTCCATTATCACCTCATCAAATACACTGAACAAAATTATATATGGAACACTTTTGTTTTTGCCCCCATTCATCAGGAATTGCGTACAGCATGCCAATTGCACGCTTCTTCAAAACTTGCGACATCTGTGGCATTGTGCTGTGTGATGGAACTGCACATTTTCGTGTGGCCTTTTATTGTGGCCAGCCTAAGGCACACCTGTGCAATACCCATGCTGTCTGATCAGCATCTTCATATGCCACACCTGTGAGGTGGATGGATTATCTTGGCAAAGGAGAAGTGCTCACTAACACAGATTTTGACAGAGTTGTGAACAATGTTTGAGAGAAATAGGCCTTTTGTGTAAATACAGAAAGTCTTAGATCTTTGAGTTCAGCTCATGATGAATGGGGGCAAAAACAAGTGTTCCGTTTATAATTTTGTTCAGTGTAGATATCATACGTCGAACATTGCACAGGAGCATAGCAATAGTCTAACAGCCTAATAATAGTATACACATAGTAAGCGTCATGTGTGCAGGATATAAGCAACTACAGACAACTTTAAGTAGGCACTTGAGAGCATCTTCACTTTACTGAACTGATTTTCTGGTATTCCCATAGTATATCTCCAGTTAACTGCTCTTGGGCTAAAGACTTTTAAGCAATGACCTCTAGTGCCTCCATTCTGATTCTGAAAATTAGGAAAACCTCCCCTTTTCCTCAGGAAATTCAAATTTGCACAGGGATGCTATACTCATGGATACTGAACGGGAGGTAAAAATTGAGTTCATCTGTACAATTTTGAACAAAAATGATGGGAAATACCCTCATTGTGCAACCTTTTTATGTAAGACCTAACCTTTTTGAAGAGGTCCTAAAAGTCAAAGATGCATAACAGTCGCAGTGTATACTGTTCCACGTATAAACTGCGACGAAAGACTGAGATAGTTACATATCTAGAGAGACTGACGAAGACCACTGTACCTTCCCATGAAGTCATCCTTCTTGCCAGCATCTTTGTCCCAGACTGTAATGTCCACGAAGCCTCCCTGCTCATCATACAGGTGGAAGTCAAACTGCTCTCTCCACTGGGGATTCAGCGTTTTGGGAATTGTCTGAGTAAACAGCAGAAGGAAATACATTGGTGGTTCATGTGTCTCAATTGTAGTTAGTAGTAGTAGATAGTTTAAAGATCATGTCAATCATTTACTTTTTCAGCTTTATAAGACAATAAAAAGGGCTGAACTCTGTAAAAATGCACACAGAAATGGGAAACATGACATCTTCCCAATATACTTTAGGTAAAGTCAAGAATGAAGAGATAAGTGAAAAAAGAAGTTACAGTATCTCACAAAAGTGAGTACACTCCTAACATTTTTGTAAATATTATTATATATTTTCATGTGACAACACTGAAGAAATGACACCTTGCTACATTGTAAAGTAGTGACTGTGCAGATTGTATCACAGTGTAAATTTGATGTCCCCTCAAAATAACATCACACAGCCATCAATGTCTAAACCGCTTGCAAGAAAAGTACACGCCTAAATAAAAATGTCCCAATTTAGCTCAATTAGCCACTTTCTCTCCCCGCTGTCATGTGACTTGTTAGTGTTACAAGGTCTCAGGTGTGAATGGGGAGCAGGTGTGTTAAATTTGGTGTCATCGCTCTCACACTCCCTCATACTGGTCACTGCAAGTTCAACATGGCACCTCATGGAAAAGAACTCTCTGAGGATCTGAAAAAAGAATTGTTGCTCTACATAAAGACAGCCTAGGCTATAAGAAGATTGCCAAGACCCTGAAACTGAGCTGCAGCACGGTGGCCAAGACCATACAGTAGTTCAACAGGACAGGTTCCACTCTGAACAGGCCTTGCCATGGTCGACCAAAGAAGTTGAGTGCCCATGCTCAGCATCATATCCAGAGGTTGTCTTAGGGAAATAGACGTATGAGTGCTGCCAGTATTCCTGAGGAAAAGGGGAGGTTGTTGCTCCTTTTATTCAGACCATACGCCGCACACTGCATCAAATTGGTCTGGAAACAGTTTGCTGAAGACAAGCAGACTAAAGACATGGATTACTGGAACCATGTCCTGTGGTCTCATAAGACCAAGATAAACTTATTTGGTTTAGATGGTGTCAATCAAGGTGAGGAGGTAAGAGGACTCCAGTGGCAACCTGTGAAGCTCTGTTGAACTCCAGGGCAGTGCTGGAAAATAATGGTAGCCACACAAAATATTGACACTTTGGGCCCCCCCACTTCCCCCCACTTAGGGGTGTACTCACTTTTGTTGCCAGCAGTTTAGACATTAATAGCTGTGTGATTGTGATTTTGAGGGGACAGCAAATTTACAGTGTTATACAAGCTGTACACTCACTAGTTTACATTGTAGTAAATTGTCATTTCTACAGTGTTGTCATATGAAAAGACAATCAAATATTTACAAAAATGTGTTGGTTGTACTCACTTTTTTTGAGATACTGTGAGTGATTAAACATCTTCCATCTACAAAGACACATGTGGTTAAAGTGTGTATTTACTAAGTATTATATAACTGAAAAGGCCTGTCTCAAGTCTGGTTTCTTTCTTACTTTGATCACAGGGCTACAAATCAAGAGCTACATGGAGTACCTTGCTCTTGTACTTCTGGTGCCCCATCCTGAATTTGACGTAAGGGTCACTCAGGCCGTTGGCATCCATGGGCTGGAGGCTGCGACCTTCTATCAGACTGATGCTGACTATACCTCGCCACAGCTGGGCTTTTCTGTGTACATCTGACAGACGCATACTCTGATACTGCAGCACGCACGCGCACACACACACACACACACACACACACACACACACACACACACACACACACACAGAGAAACATTTCCACACACATGTGCATTTATACATACACAAGAATGTACACAAAACCCCACAAAATAAACACACACAACACACACATTATGCATTATTTCACCCGAAAATAGAATTATGGCTTGTATACTCGCAGTCACCAGGAAAATAACAGATATCAAAAAGATCAAGACAACACAGAGCTGAGCAGGCAAAACACACAAGATAACACTTAAACACAAAATGAGATAATTCTCCACGTTTTCCCCCTGAGCTGTGAGCTCAACTGACATGCCAGAGCATCACTATAAATTATAAAACATAGTACCCCACTATTCATTCAGCGAAAGTCTGAAATCTTGAACAATTTCTTGGGAGTGCTAAAAACACCATCACTGTTGGCAGCAACATTTTATTCACATTTGAGGAAAAATGAAAAGTATTTACTGAAAATCTACTGTAGATCAAATTGATTGCAGTCTGCTCAAGAATGTATGTCATTATGTCAGTCTATTCTTTTTTGTACAAATTCTAAATGATAAAAAAAAAAAGGAGACGAGTGATTTATAGACCGTCCATCCATTGTCTGTCCATTATCCAAACAGGCCGACGACTGAAATGGTGTTACTCTGGAAATGTCTTATTCCATCTGGCTGTACTGTAAGATGATAGGGCTGCAAATTCAGATTGATGATTCTCCATATTTGGAGTCTGTTTTTTCCCCCCCAACATTTTTCACAGCACTTACAGGCCTATTTAACCTCTCTTTGAATCATGTCAGTATCCTTCACTAAAACAAAGAGCAGGGTATTTATTTGTCAAACAAATACACCCCGCTCTCTCTCGCCCCTTCTCTCTCTGCCTTTCCCTCTCCTCCTTCCTCGTTCGGGAGAATTTATTAGCATAGCTTTTGTTTTGAGGGTGAATTTCATTAAACTCTGAACAAACCCTGCCTCGCAAGCACAGGCCTTTGATCTGGAGACGGAGCCTCTTAATTTCCATTCTCCAAACATTAAACAATGCGAATGGCTCCCTGCAATACAGCCAACCTCACATACAGCAACTCCCACATCTTTCATTTCTCCTGTTCACTTGCTGCTAACACACTGTATGCAAATTATGAGAGGTCGTGGTTATGTCCTACTCAAGCATAATCCTAATTGTTTCCTTGTTTTGTTGCTACACATTTCTTGTTATAGGAAACCATGGGCTATTTGGAGTGGCGAATCCACATCCCTCTGCCAGAGCACAGCAAGAAAGAGATCATGCACAGCGATGTTTGGAGGCTGAAAGTCTTATAAAAGATACTAACACTCTAACTAACTAATACAGCCTTGTACATGGTTCAACTTCTGTCAGCCCTTTGGAAGAAGAAAAACGTTTGAAGTGCCAAAATAAGCATTTTGCCTAGTGGTTAAGTTAGAGAGACCTGGATTTTATATGCGTCCGACTCATATTTATTATCTCACACTACTTCTTGAATAGTTTGCATCTTCCACTGTGGGTTCAACACTCCTTCATTAAAAAGTGGTTGTGTAAAAATAACAGTGTAACCGTATGTAGTTGAGAACGGAGGCATTGAGGCACTCAGGAGCAGCGCCGTTTTGGTGGGGTAGCACAGCAGTTAGTTAGTTAGCGTTTGAGCTAATTCCCGAGTCACAGGCAGGGTGGCCCAGTTAGGAGGCTTCAAAGGCTTGGTTTGGGGAAGCATGATACAGCAGGACGTCTGCCCAGTTCCGACCAAGCACACTTCAAATGTGCATCTGTGCCTCTTGGTGGATCTCAAACTTTCCACTGTTACTTAAGGAAACATTTGTTGCCTCTAGGTGCGAATTAGGAGATCTAAAGTAAACTGAGTTTCCAGATTCAGCCTGTTTCCTTCTCAATGACAACTTTTGACCAAAACAGGAAGAGATAAGAAATGTGGGCTTAATAGAAGCGATAACGAGAAATACAAAGTTTAAATGAACCCAGTTGTTTCACAAAATGGTCCCAGAAACTAATATGGCTGAATTTTGCTGAAACTCAAGGTAAGTGCTTCATGCATGAGCCAATTACAAGAAGCAGAACTTCGACCAGCATGCTTTCTGTTCAACTTGACAGCCAACAAGAATCACAAAAATTTAAACCAAAAGGTAGCAGTCTTATGTATAGCAAGATGGGAACTCAAAATAATGTGAACATCACAGTTTTACACTTAATGGAAAGGGGTCTAAGAGTACAATCAGTCCAAACAGACAACAATGAACAAACATTCATATAGCTGCTTTGATGTAGAGAACTCTTTTAAAACCCCTAAAAACAAATAATTTGCGTTATTTTCTCACACAGCAGCTGCAATACACTGTGCAACTTAAAGGTGGAAGCAGCAGGAATACATTATAATTGTGGCTCAAGTTGAGCAGAAGCAATGCATAATCTAACTTCTAAATTCAATATAGATCATTTTAATTGTCATGAAAAATATGCAGTGACTTCACTGTAAATGGCTCAAGGGTTAGCCAGTTTGTAAATGTTCTGAAAGTGAAACACTAAATAGGTTTCAAGTTGAAACAAAGCAATCGCAATGCATTACTTCCACCTTGGTGTAATTTTATATGACCGATGACATGCCTTCATATGTGTAAGTAGAGTTTACCTTTAGGCTAATGGCACTTGCATTAAAAGAAAAAAATAAATAAATAAAAAAAACAGTTTACATCACCTGAGGTGAGGTGATGTAAATGGCAGGTGGTATATTGCAGCTTGTGGAAAGGAAATAAGCTAGTGACAATGAGAACTAAAGAAGTGATAAAGAAAAAAATACTGCTAATACCACTGTGGAAGAAGGAAAAGGAAGGAGGAAGGGAAAGGGCCAGGGAGACTCCATCCATGTACCAGGACACAAGTGAAGAGTGCAGGATAGGTGAGGTACAGTGCGGTCGGTAGTGGGGTTACAGCACGGTCGGACGTTTGTGGGTGGGGGAGTTACATGCTGTTTTAGTTTACCTTACTAGATCGTTTCCAGTTCCTTCTCAAAAGCATGGTCTGTAAATGAGACAAAGCTGTTACAGAGCAGCCCCCACTGTCTCCCCCTTAGAGCTACAGGGTCAGAGGTTAAAGGGCATGATGTATGAAGATGTTCACCCTGGTCTGGCGCGGGGGGGGGGGTTAGAAAAAGAGAAAAGGGTAGCTGTCATTCATGCAAGTTAAAGGTTCAGTGTGTAAGTTTAAGTGGTATCTAGTGGGTCACTCACCGCTCACCCCTCACTTTGTAGGCACGTAGGAGAAGCTATGCTGCTCAATAATAGGCGTGATCCTCCATTTTCTCCAATTTCTCTTTTCTTATTACTTCTTACAAACCAGGCGACTACTACTACCACCTTCTTCTTTATACGTATTCAACATATTGACGAAACACGCTCTGTAAAACAGTTGTACTGTAGAAACATAATGGCGCAACATGGCGACATCCATATAAGGACCCTGCCGTGTATGTAGATAGAAATGACTCATTCTAAGGTAATAAAAACATTACTGTTCATTATGTAAGGTCTTTAAACACCACTGAAAACACAAGTATATTATAATGCATTTCTGTCAATAGATCCTCTTAAATTTTACACACTAAACCTTTAAGTAAACAAGAAGTGTATGAGAAGTGTTTTTACTGGTCATATGGTGTATTTGCAGACACACACACACACACAGATAAACATGTACATTGGGGAGAACAAGTATTTGATACACTGCTGATTTTGCAGGTTTTCCTACTTATAAAGCATGTAGAGGTCTGTAATTTTTATCATAGGTACATTTCAACTGCGAGAGACGGAATCTAAAACCAAAATCCAGAAAATCACAATGTATGATTTTTAAATAATTGATTTGAATTTTATGACATAAGTATTTGATACATCAGAAAAAGCAGAACTTAATATTTGGTACAGAAACCTTTGTTTGCAATTACAGCGATCATACGTTTCCTGTAGTTCTTGACCAGGTTTGCACACACTGCAGCAGGGATTTTGGCCCACTCCTTCATACAGACCTTCTCCAGATCCTTCAGGTTTCGGGGCTGTCGCTGGGCACTACGGACTTTCAGCTCCCTTCAAAGATTTTCAATTGGGTTCAGGTCTGGAGACTGGCTAGGCCACTCCAGGACCTTGAGATGCTTCTTACGGAGCCACTCCTTAGTTGCCCTGGCTGTGTGTTTCGGGTCGTTGTCATGCTGGAAGACCCAGCCACGACCCATCTTCAATGCTCTTACTGAGGGAAGGAGGTTGTTGGCCAAGATCTCGTGATACATGGCCCCATCCATCCTCCGCTCAATACGGTGCAGTCGTCCTGTCCCCTTTGCAGAAAAGCACCCCCAAAGAATGATGTTTCCACCTCCACGCTTCATGGTTGGGATGGTGTTCTTGGGGTTGTTCTCATCCTTTATGGAGTAGAGTTTAGACCATAAAGCTCTATTTTTGTCTCATCAGACCACATGACCTTCTCCCATTCCTCTTCTTGATCATCCAGAGGGTTGGCAAACTTCAGACGGGCCTGGACATGCGCTGGCTTGAGCAAGGGGACCTTGCGTGCGCTACAGGATTTTAATCCATGATGGCGTAGTGTGTTACTAATGGTTTTCTTTGAGACTGTGGTCCCAGCTCTCTTCAGGTCATTGACCAGGTCCTGCCGTGTAGTTCTGGGCTGATCCCTCACCTTCCTCATGATCATTGATGCCCCACGAGGTGAGATCTTGCATGGAGCCCCAGACTGAGGGAGATTGACCGTCATCTTGAACTTCTTCCATTTTCTAATAATTGCTCCAACAATTGTTGCCTTCTCACCAAGCTGCTTACCTATTGTCCTGTAGTCCATCTGAGCCTTGTGCAGGTCTACAATTTTATCCCTTATGTCCTTACACAGCTCTCTGGTCTTGGCCACTGTGGAGAGGTTGGAGTCTGTTTGACTGAGTGTGTGGAGAGGTGTCTTTTATACGGGCAACGAGTTCAAACAGGTGCAGTTAATACAGGTAATGAGTGGAGAACAGGAGGGCTTCTTAAAGAAGAACTAACAGGTTTGTGAGAGTCGGAATTCTTACTGGTTGGTAGGTGATCAAATACTTATGTCATGCAATAAAATGCAAATCAATTATTTAAAAATCATACAATGTGATTTTCTGGATTTTGGTTTTAGATTCCGTCTCTCACAGTTGAAATGTACCTATGATAAAAATTACAGACCTCTACATGCTTTGTAAGTAGGAAAACCTGCTAAATCAGCAGTGTATCAAATACTTGTTCTCCCCACTGTATGTATACAGTAGCTGCAGTTTGTGCCTCTCAGTGTATAACCATCATGTTTATACTTTATACTTTCACAAACATCATGAAAGAAACGCAACAGCAACTGTTTCCTGGTTTGGTTTGCTAAGTTCTGACTTCTTTGAGTCCAATAACAAAGAATCACCTTGAAAAACATTTAAACATTGTACTTCATAGTACACAAGAGTAAATACTTTTTTGTACTGACCGACATAAGAGTGAGAATTATGGACATGGTGATTTTGTAATAGGTCTTGCTGCATGTCTCGCACTTTGGCTTTTTTCTGTGACTTAAACTAATAATTAGTGTAAAAGTTTCAAATACAAAAATAATAATTACATGAGGACACGTTATATGTGTACAAACAAACACATAGTTCTCTCATGCCAACCCAACACTCGTGAACTTGAAAACGCAGTATATAACGCAGATCCTCATATACAGAAACACTGTTACTGCATGATTAATAAAATGACCAGATCAAATGAGCAGTTAAATAGAAGATTCATTACGAGTATATTCAATATATATATACACACAAGTTCTTTATATTCCCTTACCCTTCCATACCAGTAGATGGCAACAGAGCGAGTCATCCAGAATGTACTAGTATAACCTTGTACTCATTTTCATCACAGTTGGAGAAACCCAAAATGATGCTTAACCTAAATAGAGTTTATTTGTTCTGTCAAATGTGGACTCTCTGAACTACAGTACTAAATAAGCAGCAGAATTAAGACATCAGATCAAAAGGAATAAAATATTTCCCTCATGACTCTGCCTTGTTCCGGATTGAGCATGCAGGGGTCCAATTACCCAAACAAATAATTGAACAGAAATAAATGCAACTCTGAAACACTGAGCATGTCCGCAGAGGCACAAGCCAACATAATTAGGAAAGAGAATCCAGTGCTCTTTGAACATGGAACTTTTCCACAGAACATATTAATTACACTTGTGTTTATGCATATGTATTTGCTGAGTTGAAGAGATTCCAGTAACTGAGGTCGAAAGGAACCAGCATACCCCAGTTGAACACAGCATGCTTCTGATGTATGGGAAAAGCAGTTCATTGACCTGGAATAACACTGTTGCTGAACTTCGATTAGGAATTATAAAACTTTTTTTTTTTTACTGAAAAGAAGTTATGCTTAACTTAGGTCAGGATTTATATATTATTTTCTCCGGTATGTCAGGCATTTTATTCCTTATCTTGGTGTCACATGTCAAAGATGATGTATAGATCCTACATAAGGTAGGAAGGAATGATTCCCCAGAATGAGGAGTAAATGTAGTGTGTGCAGGAAGAGCGAGAGATGAAGGAGTAATCTGACTGAAGGCTCAAATAGTTTTCTTACAGAATCCCTCATGTCTCCCTCCTTCGGTGACAGAATGACAGCTAGTTCAAGGCTGCCCAGGTTATGTTCAGGGTACTGTGGGTCCTTCAGGTCCAGCGTCACATCCAGTGTCCTACAAGGAAGCACAGTAATCAATGTTCACATAAAATTCATACTGTAAGTGCTTACATTAATACTGTTCATTCATATGGATACAGTGCATTTATATAACTGAATTTATGCATTACACACCACACCATCTTAACAGAGTGGATACACATATTCAGTCAGTTCAAGTTGGGCAATAAAACAATAATGATAATTATCGCAATATAATTTTCCTCAATAACAATATAATAAATGTTCAATATATCATCAATAAATATTCTGTTTAATCCATTTGAAATCACGAACAAATTAGCACTTAGTTGTTCTATTTAAAAAAAAAAGGGACTGAAAAAAGATTTACTTATATTTGTTGAGAAAGATTTAGTCATAATAAGTCATCATATTAGTCATCATAATGGTTTTGTTGGGCCTCACAGTCTGGTAGAAAAAAAGAATCGTCCTTCTGATATCCTACAGGCCTGACCCTGGCTCAAGTCCGACTCAACGATGTGGAGCATGGAGATAAGCTGTCCACAAGCGGACTACTACATTCTGCCTCCATCCTCTCTTCCTTCTAGCTGCCATTCTGTTTTCAGTGAGTTGCAGTCAACCTTGCTAACAATCTTGAATCATGCATAAGGCAGGTAATTAGTATAGGGATATCAAGGTGGGTAATTAATATTAACAAGAGCAGACTCTTTAACAAACGTTTATGTGAGCTTAACTCAGTTTAGACTTGCTCTTGACAATTCTGATCTGTTTTAAGTCACAATTCCTCATCTAGATGTGAACAAAATGGGCGCCCACCACCAAAACTGATTGTCTGTCTTTAAATACAAGCACTAACACAAAGCAACAGCAACAGTTATGAATGTTTTATGGAGCTGTTCAGTGTTGGGTTACATCAGAAATGCTGGTAAACACAGCAGGTAATGTGAAGACTAATCAGTTCTGATGAGCAGCGATGACCCCAACGTTGCAGAAAGATAGCTCACTGGAAATATGGAGATTAATGCTTTTCATAAAAAATGTAAGAATCATCATTAATGCACACCATTTTGAATGAAAGAAAAAGCATTAAGAACACAAAGCTTTCTCTTGTTAATAAAAGCGCTTCACACCCATGCTACATCCAAACCGGTGTTTTCACCTAAGACATCACATAGTAGGCATTTTAAGCAGACAACATTTTGACATGTCAGAGTAGGAAAAGCATAAATAATAAAATGAATAATGGCTCAATTACATTTAGCTGATTTGGTGTAAGGGTCCTGGTATTGTGCACGCTGGCTCCCTGTCACACTCATTGGCCTATTCCCAGCATAGCCCCATCCATATCCCACCAGAGTAGGTATGATCAGCCAGAGTAATTGAAAATACCTATGTGGGTGTGCAGGGATTCTTCAAAATTCTCACTGAAAAATGTGCCACCCACTCCAAAGTGATTGATGGTACAAATTAAGCTCGATACATCTTTAACAGATGCCTGTATTTCTACTTGACAGAAAATAAATAATGGACTTTTGGTAAGTAAATTCCTCTTCATATTGTCTGTGCAATCAAAATGGAATTCTGCCCTGTTATGCTTCATGAGGTTTGAGGTGAGCTAACCAAAGACTGCCACTAGAGGGAGACCAGACTATATTTGATTAAAATGACTGCATCATAAGCAGGGAAAGATACTTGGAGAGGAGCGTGTGTCAAGAAAATAGGGGTCACGAGAGAGGACTCCCTAAACCTTAATCTAATAATTATTTGCTCTTGACACATCAGCTGGGGGAATGCAGCTACTAGTACAGAACTTCAAATCCAACTAGTGGAGACAGAGAGTTCGGGAGACAGTTTAGTTAACAGGAGGGCAAGAGATTGATATTGAGATTGCTGTGTAAGGTGACAGTGGAAAGAAGGCAGTAATAAAAGTAAAACAAATACCTCTGATGCTCCAGTGACTCCAAGTGGAGGTATGCCGAGCCCATGAAATCATCTTGAAGTCCAAAGTCATAGTCAAAAACCTACAAAGAGACAATATACAGCAACTGTCAAGAGGCGACCCTCAACACCACATTGCAAATGTCATCCGCCCATGACATTATTTTTTCACATTGATTCACTATACCATGCATAAAAAGAAAGCTTGCATAGCTAAGTTCACTTGTCCGTTGAGACTTGACAGTCAATCCAAAATACAACAGCAATTTTTTTTACAGCAGGATGCTATTTGCAGTCCAGGACTTATCTGCTGTACCTTGACATATAGCGGGTCCCTCAGGGTTTCCACCAGAAGGCTTACTCTCTCATCCCACACCGGGTTGAGGTTCTTATGAATGGTCTTACTCCGGAACACCTCCTTCCCTGCTATCTTAAACTTCACATATGGGTCACTGGTCCCTACAGAGAAAGAAAGCAAAGAGAAATACATCAAAATGATGGTACATGCTGTCTATCTAACTCTCTATAAAGGAAAAGTGTAAGCAGGTCACCTTGTTCAGTTTGTGTCATTGGTCAATTGGTATCTACAATTATGATTGTGATAAAATAGTTACTGACATTAGTTTCAAATTCAAACTAACTGCCTGTTAGTAGTTGAGTAATCAACATTTATTTTTTTTAAACATGTACTATATATTTGTGAATTGTTAAATGACTGTATATGTTTGCAGAATTTATGTATACTTTTCATACCATACAGTTATTTTATTATAAATAATAAAAGATTTTTGTCTCTCTCAAATTATACATAATATGACAATGACACAAAGAATGCATGCTGCTTAGTAAGGCCTAAGGAGAGAATAAGGCAGATTACGTGACTCATGCTGTATGGTGGGTCATATGACTACCAGTATTTAATGCTGAAGCTGGTGCAGCATTCCCCATACAGCATCTATTTGACCACTAGGTGGTGCCATGGATTAACATTTATATTGTTCAGTTAAAGTGCCAGGTGATTTTTGTGGGATGAAAGAATACTGTAAAACTAGTTTCTTTTTAAGGTATTAATGCACTTGTATTGGACTTGCATGCTTGTAAACATTTCAAAGTATAGCACACTGTCTATCAGTATTTTATACATAAATGTAAACACACAACTAAGCACTTAGGCCTACAATACACACATATACGGTCCCCTCCAAAAGTATTGGAACGGTAAGGCATATTTCTTTGTTTTTGTTGTTCACTGAAGACATTTGGGTTTAAGATCAAAAGATGAGTATGAGATAAGAGTTCAGAATTTCAGCTTTTATTTCCTGGTATCCACATCTAGATGTGTTAACCAACTTAGGACATATCACCGTTTATATTAGATCACAGCATTCTTAGGTGAGAAAAAGTAATGGAACAAATAATCTTAAAATAAATAACATTTAATATTTGGTGGCGTAACCCTTACTTGCAATAACTGCCTCAAGCCTGCGACCCATCGACATCACCAAACTGTTGCATTCTTCATTTGTGATGCTATTCCAGGCTTTTACCGCAGCTTCTTTCAGTTCTTCTTTGTTTCGGGGTGTTTCTCCCTTCAGTCTCCTCTTAAGGAGGTGAAATGCAGCTCTATTGGGTTAAGGTCAGCTGATTGACTTGACCAGTCTAAAACCTTCCACTTTTCCCCCCTGATGAAGTCCTTTGTTTTGTTGGCAGTGTGCTTTGGCTCTTTGTCCTGCTGCATGATAAACTTCCTCCCGATTAGTTTCAATGCATTTCTCCGTAAATTGGCAGACAAAATGTTTCTGTCCACTTCTGAATTCATTCTGCTGCTACCATCATCAGTTACATCATCAATAAATATTAATGAGCCTGTTCCAGAAGCAGCCATGCACGTCCAAGCCATGACATTACCTCCACCATGCTTCACATGCTTCCTTTCCATCACTTTGCTAGAGATTGATCTTGGTCTCATCAGTCCATAAGATTGTGTTCCATAACTTTTGCGGCTCATCTCTGTACTTCTTTGCAAATTTCAATCTGGCCTTCCGATTCTTCCTGCTGATGAGTGGTTTGCATCTTGTGGTGTGGCCTCTATATTTCTGCTCTCTGAGTCTTCTTCGAACAGTGGATAGTGATACCTTCACCCCTGCACTGTGGAGGTCGTTGGTGATGTCACTTACTGATGTTTTGGGGTTTTCTTCACAGCTCTCATGATATTTCATCAACTACTGTTGTTTTCCTTGGCCAACCTGTTCGTTGTCTGTTGCTCAGTACACCAGTAGTTTCTTTCTTTTTCAGGACAGTCCAAATTGTTGTGCTTGCTATGCCCAGTGTTTGTCCAATGGCTCTGGTCGATTTTCCTTCTTTTCTCAGCTTGACAATGGCTTGCTTTTCTCCCATAGACAGCTCTCTGGTCTTCATGTTGGTTTATCCTCTTTATCAGGAAATGCAGTCTTTATACACTGCTCAAAAAAATAAAGGGAACACTTAAACAACACAATGTAACTCCAAGTCAATCACACTCCTGTGAAATCAAACTGTCCACTTAGGAAGCAACACTGATTGAAAATCAATTTCACATGCTGTTGTGCAAATGGAATAGACAACAGGTGGAAATTATAGGCAATTAGCAAGACACCCCCAATAAAGGAGTGCAGGTGGTGACCACAGACCACTTCTCAGTTCCTATGCTTCCTGGCTGATGTTTTGGTCACTTTTGAACGCTGGCGGTGCTTTCACTCTAGTGGTAGCATGAGACGGAGTCTACAACCCACACAAGTGGCTCAGGTAGTGCAGCTCATCCAGGATGCCACATCAATGCGAGCTGTGGCAAGAAGGTTTGCTTTGTCTGTCAGCGTAGTGTCCTGAGCATGGAGGCGCTACCAGGAGAAAGGCCAGTACATCAGGAGACGTGGAGGAGGCCGTAGGAGGGCAACAACCCAGCAGCAGGACCGCTACCTCCGCCTTTGTGCAAGGAGGAGCAGGAGGAGCACTGCCAGAGCCCTGCAAAATGACCTCCAGCAGGCCACAAATGTGCATGTGTCTGCTCAAACGGTCAGAAACAGACTCCATGAGGGTGGTATGAGGGCCCGACGTCCACAGGTGGGGGTTGTGCTTACAGCCCAATGCCGTGCAGGACGTTTGGCATTTGCCAGAGAACACCAAGATTGGCAAATTCGCCATTGGCGCTCTGTGCTCTTCACAGATGAAAGCAGGTTCACACTGAACACATGTGACAGACGTGACAGAGTCTGGAGACGCCGTGGACAACGTTCTGCTGCCTGCAGCATCCTCCAGCATGACCGGTTTGGCGGTGGGTCAGTAATGGTGTGGGGTGGCATTTCTTTGGGGGGCCGCACAGCCCTCCATGTGCTCGCCAGAGTTAGCCTGACTGCCATTAGGTACCGAGATGAGATCCTCAGACCCCTTGTGAGATCATATGCTGGTGCGGTTGGCCCTGGGTTCCTCCTAATGCAAGATAATGCTAGACCTCATGTGGCTGGAGTGTGTCAGCAGTTCCTGCAAGAGGAAGGCATTGATGCTATGGACTGGCCCGCCCGTTCCCCAGACCTGAATCCAATTGAGCACATCTGGGACATCATGTCTCGCTCCATCCACCAACAGTTGCACCACAGACTGTCCAGGAGTTGGCGGATGCTTTAGTCCAGGTCTGGGAGGAGATCCCTCAGGAGACCATCCGCCACCTCATCAGGAGCATGTCCAGGCGTTGTAGGGAGGTTATACAGGCACATGGAGGCCACACATACTACTGAGCCTCATTTTGACTTGTTTTAAGGACATTACATCAAAGTTGGATCGGCCTGTAGTGTGGTTTTCCACTTTGATTTTGAGTGTGACTCCAAATCCAGACCTCCATGGGTTGATAAATTTGATTTCCATTGATAATTTTTGTGTGATTTTGTTGTCAGCACATTCAACTATGTAAAGAAAGGAGTATTTAATGAGATTATTTCATTCATTCAGATCTAGGATGTTTTATTTTAGTGTTCCCTTTATTTTTTTGAGCAGTGTAGGTTTGAACCAAGGGTGAAAACTTAGACTAGTCATGCAGAGCTATTTAATGTTTGAACAATCAACCTAAAGGGCAACACCTGAGCAACAAGAAACATCTGTTGACTGACAAGTTCCAATAGTTTTGCTCACTTGAAAAATGGTTCAAACAAACATATGATATGTTGTTGGTCATTCAATGAGTTGTTTAACACATCTAAATGTGAATACCAGGAAATAAAGGCTGAAATTCTGAACTCTTGTCTCATACTCATCTTTTGATCTTAAACCCAAATGTCTTTAGTTAACAACAAAAACAAAAAATTTGCCTTACCGTTCCAATACTTTTGGAGGGGACTTTACAGCATACTCCGTGAGATACATGGAAAACAATTACCATTATTCATGATGACCAAGAAATAACAATAACGACAAATAAGATATATAATTCTGAAAACACATTATCCTGGTAAATGGGCACTGATCCTCTTGTCAATCAAATATCTGCTTTATTTCTAACATCCTATTCACCAAGGTCCATATACTTTAGAATAAAGTCAGTGGATTTGGCAGGTAAAGAAAAACAAAGACAAAGAACAGACAGAAACACACCATAAAAGCAAATAACAGGGTCAATTAAAAGAATATGGAGTAAAAGAAATTAAATGAAATAGAGTAACAATGACATTCAGTCCAACAGATACATTTCAATATAAATTTTTGTCAATTAGAATTATACTGCATCTGGATAAAAATGACAAGCAACAACAAAGATTTGGGGAGACTGTGAGTATCCATAATGCAGTGTCTGCATTCAGAGCTGCATGTGTGCAGGAGATAATCAGATTTACTGGCTTTGCAGTCTCTTCATCCAGATTCAGATAACAAAGTGGGCGATGGGACCTGAACAGGACTAATCACAGACAAAATATCACTGCATACAATTTATAGCACATACAAACTAGACAGGGCAGCTTATTGTCTTTATTTAGAATTATTTTCTAAACACACATGTTCTGTGTTTTCCTTTCACAGTGAAATGGATACCACAATGTTTCACAAGAGAGCGCTATACATACTGTATGTGACATCTGTAGGTAAGACAGTCGATTTTAAGGACAATATACAGTAAGAGGGTTTTCCAATCGTCTTCACCGACTGTCATCCTTCCCTCCATCTTTGCCACCCAAGAATCCCAGTGCCTGGGGTGCAGTTTAGCTCAGCTGGTAAAGCGTAACCCCCAGGTACAAGGCTTCAAGGCAGTCCTTACAGCAGTGGCACAGGTTTGAATCTCAGTGCTCTTCTTATCCTTCTAACCATCACCTCTTCCAGTGTTTATACACCTAACTCTAAGGAGGATGAGCCACAACTTCCAGTGAAACAGTACCCTGGACTGATGGGTTTGTTTGTGCTGTGTCAAATCAGTGCCATGTTATCATCCACTGTGACCAAAGTGAGGAGGGAAAGGAATCCTACTACCAAACATTTTCACTCTGTGATTGTGGTTTATGTTTTGTGCCAGTATCACTTGGATAAACCAGGGATGTAAGTGAACATATATAATCTACTATTTAAACAGAATATATACCGCATGTTCACTGTGAAAACCAAAAGTAATCGTAATCCTGAGCTATATTGTTCACCTATTATGATAATCTGCCCTGTTTTGCCACAACGAGGCTGTGTCATAGACAAGGCTGACAACGAGGATACAAGTTGATAAAAGACTGAGCTCCAACACTAGCAAGCGAGCAAGTACAAATATCTGTATCTCACATAATGACTTTAGACTAATGGCAATACAGACATGGGTTTTGTCATTGTCATTGACAAAATACCACCGTGGTCAACCACATGGTCAAAATTAGCATCACAACAATAAAAACCTACAAAAATGATCCTGACAAAGCTTCCCCCACCACCACCTTTTTCACAGATGAAGAAAAAATGCAAGGAACTTAGAAAGATTATTCTGGCAAAACCTTTTTCCACATGTTCTTAAGTCATAAACAACTTAGGTCAGATTTAGAAATTGGATCACAAGAAATGTCTCCCCCCACTTGCCTCTCAGGGTTTCAGTAGATACGTGTCATTAACAATATTAAATACAAAAGCATAAAATCTGCTTTGTTTTGAGTAAAAACCACTGATGTGAACTGCCAGCCAGCTTTGATGTGAGAGTGGCAAAATATGCGCCGGTCTGCGGGGAAAAGATATCCACCTCTTCACATTTGTACAACCTCAGACACCCTCGTGCACACCAGCGGAGATGCAAGTAACACACTCTCACACTGATGCACCCTTTTACACACTATTGCCCTTGACATATCACTGCAGGAGAGCTGCCGCAAGGGGACACGGATGACAGGATAAGTAGAAAAGGAAGGAGGGAAAAGGGGGAATCTCTTTCTCTGTCCATCTCTCTCTTCTTCTGTGTCCCACCAGGTCGATATTCCCCAGACACACATCAGTGGCTCAGAGTCTGTGCATTCCACAGTGCCAGTTTTATGGTGCCATAAACACAGACAGGCTGAGAAGTATGAAATGGAAAAGGTTGGTGCTGCTATAAGTGGGTGGTGGCTGAATATGAGTGAGCGTGGGTACAGCACAGAGGAGTGATTGCAGAGGTGCTTTCTTGAAAATCACCCACCGTAGGCATATATGACACTTACATCACATGTTTTAAAATATTTCCCACAGTTGGGGGCAAGTCCATAAAGAAAGTGATTGTATGTCCCACATAAGGGCTGGTGGGTGGACAGGTCAATAAGCAATGGGTATTATACTTTAAGATCAATATGCTTTAGAAGAATGAATCATGGTTGGAGAGAATGCCTGAAACCTGTTGGGGTTCAGGACGGTAGGTTCGATGGATTGGTGCACTCTGGATGCTTGTCCACCTTAAAGGCAGAAGGCTGTGAAATGGAAGTGCTGAGTAAGGGGACTCCAGGTATAAGGCGCACATGTGTCACTCCCTGTAAATAAGTGCCACAGGTACTGAAGTGCAGCCATTGACAAAAAGCATTTTTCTGTCTTCTGTTAAAGTAAACACCTGCAGTGCAGTTTTGCAAAGTTAGAAAAGAGTTTCTGAATACACCTTGCTGGAATTCAACACTCAGCTTTCAGAGATTCAACAAACTATATCTTGAAATTCACATCTGTTCTTTCAGCTTTGTACATGGTGATTTCTGAAATTAAAAGCCAAGTCAAAAACACCCCTAACCGGCCTGCTGGTCAGGAAACAATTGTGTGAGCTGCAATAAAATATATCTTATCTTCAAACAGGCTTACAACTAAAGATGTTCAACATCAAAAACACACACAAGCTCACTTTTGAGGAATGGGGGGGGAGGGAACCGAACATTCAGGATTTCCCTGAATTTTGACATATAAGACATGATTTACTTCCTAATCCTCCTTTCTGGAGCAACCCTCTGGGCACACAGACTGCTGGGTGAGTAGGTGGGTAAGAAATAGCAAAGGACATAAAGAGATACTGAGAGGTTCCCATCAAAGTGTAAATCTATTCATCTTCTATGATGCTATTAAAACCAACCACTCAACACTGTAATAGTAGCTGGGAGTAGAAAAAAAAATGTGTTTGAGAGAGGACCCAGCAGTGCACTCAGCAGGTAAATTTGCCTTGGGTGTGGCACATAGGGAGATCTAAAAGTCCCTGATAGATTTGTTTTTGATAGCTGCTCTCCATCTTCCTGACAGACAGTTGAAAACATAATCCACCACACACTCATCTCTACTGAACAGTTAATAGGCAGTGGCCATAAAAAAATACTGTTCATTATCTCTGTCTGCCAGTAAGCCAAAGTACCGTGCCAGACACCTGAGAAGGCAACAACAGTATGCTTAAAAGCACAATCTGTGATCTAAATGTAAACAGCCCCCTCTACCAATACCTTCTATCACTTTTTGAAGGGTCATTGAATACAAGGGTTAACACAAACACAATATTTGTTAGACTTTAAGCAAAGATACATTTTAAATTGTGATTGATTAAGGAACACAGAGTGCGGATCCTCCAGCTGCTTCCCTTGTGACGCCTTGTGTGATTGTGCACAATAACTTGATGAACAAAAGGTAAAAAGTAACAGAAGCATCTACATGTTATAAACCCAAGACACCTTTAAACCTTGACAAAGCAAGACATATTAGTGCAAGCAAATGATTTGGGATATCTAGCAGTAGAAGGTTCTACATTACAAAGTAATACTAACTACTAGCATGCTAATACATTCAACAGATTACACATTAAGTAAATCCTGAGATTCTCTGTTATGCTCATGAATTAACCAAAGTGATCAACTATGTTTCACCAGTCCAGGATGTTTGGGTCAAAAGGTTTGAACACAAACAGGCCTACAAGTGTATTCCCACATTGCAAATGTAGCTATATACATTATCATATTTTAATGAAGCATGTGTTGATTAAGTGTAGACACTTCCCCCATCCATATGCCCCATCCATATCATACCAGCCATGGGAGGCAGTGTGTATCCATTCACACCAAACGCACTTTTCTAATGTTTGTCTTTGATCTGCATTAGCTTTTACTTTTATTGATACACAGTAGACTAAATCCACTTGTGCTACTCATTTACCAAATTCAATCTGATCTTCAAAAACATTAATTTGCTCTTCAGTTTGTTGTTTTGTTGTGCAAAGAAAATGTATTTGATAGACCTGGTAACATGAATGGAAATACATTATTTGCTAAAGTAATGAAAGTAGACACCATTTGACATTGTTAAATGACCTGACAAACATTTCTTAAAAGAATGTTGTGACTCCAACCACTATAAATGAGTTGTTTGAGTTTCAATACACTCCACATTAAGGATAGATATAACAACAGCAATATATAAATATGTAGCACTGTAGAATAGTATGTAGTATAGATTGCATTTAATGTATGTGGGATTTCCAATTCTATCTTTTTACTATAACAAACTTTTCTCTTTATTTGTGAAATCTAATGTTATTTGTAAAATGTTCTCATTTAAAAATGAACTTTTGCTAAGTGATCTTTTGGAGGGTTTTTAAATAATATGCAGTCAAGTCAGCTACAAGTCCATTTAGGATTCAGTTTATTAGGAATGAATACTTCAAAATGATCAGTTCCAGCAATTGAAGCATGAAGTCATTACAGGGGTCGGCCGAAAATGCAGTAAAATTAATCAAACTGTAATGCTTTCATTGAAATGCTTGTGCTGCTCTGGGAGTAAGCAACAGCCAAAGGGCATACAAGTATAACTCCAAATGCTCCAGACAAAACCATGAGCAATAATAGAGTGCCTGTGCATGTGTAATTCATGTCTGAGGCATTTATTGAACACAGATGCACACTCACGCACACAAGTGGTTACTCCATTGACAAAAGCACCACTACTTCCTCTCTCATTTTTCAACACTAACTCACTATCCTCCTCACGCACATACGAGCATGTGAGTGCAAAGAACTGATGTATTTGGTCGTTACCACTAGAGCCCGACCAATTTATCGGCCGATATGAGCTAATTGCATTTAAAAATAGGTATCAGCGTTTATAACAGCCGATTAATGATGAATAAAAAAAGGGAGAGACAGAGCTTTCACTCATGTCATGGTTGTTACATAGTTTGCCCACCAGAGGGTGATCTGCAACTTCCCTGTTCAAAACACTGCAGCACCACAAAACAAACCAAACAGCTGACAGGGTTCTACCAAGCAGAACGAACAACAGAGTGAATGTGATTATGGTGAGTTGGTCATTTGTCAAGTATAATACATGACTCAAATATATAATAATATAACAACAGCCCTCATCACTTCTCCTCTCCTGGAAACATTCATGACCATACTTGCTAAACCCTCCCGTTTTTCATTGCCCTTTCATGGCGGCGCAGATGTGTGCTCATAACGGCGGGCAGGGGTCAAGTCGAGGAGCAGCTCAAGAAATATGCGCCAGCATTGTGACCGCAGATGCAATGACAGCGGCACATTAAGCACCCTTTTTCAAGAACAAGAAAGAGACGGCCATATTTAAACATTTTCACATAATTCAGCATTCAAGAGTTCTTAAAAATACAGTAAAAATCTCATCTTGTTCTCGTAAACCCAATATCGTGTATCATCTCATCAGCTAAGTGTCTCATCACACGCCTAATGGATATGGCTTATGGGGTCAATTATCCAAATCATTTTCAAAATCAAAATACTAGCTTATAAATCATCTCATTTTTACTTTAATGTAAGACATGGGGCCTTTAGCTTGTATAAGAAATTTCTGGAAAAACAAAAGGGTGAGTCCTGTCGGCCTGAGGAGTGAGAGCAGACACTTGAGATATATGTATGCTGGGGAGAGAGGCTTCTGTTGCAGTTAAAGGGCATAATAGGAGGACACGGTCATGTTAAACCTTATCAAAAAACAGTCTACAACACTTGATACACTATCTTGGTCCAGGATTTTTTAATTAGCGAATGAAAGGTGCTTGTTAGTGACTGCAGGATGAAAGGGTGGAGCAGGGTCATGATTAACTGAACATTTCTAAAATAAAAAGCTCTTTTGTCATATGGCTTCACTATGATGTGTGGACCAATCAATTATTCTGCTTCCCCATTTTCATCAATCTTTTGATACTCATTACACATTCATGATCAATAACTTTCTGTGTCAGTACAGGGCAGACAAACGGTTCTGAATTATTAACAGATAATATATGGGCAGGTAATTACATTTCTACAGAGGATGTTCTAAATATAAGTATTGTACTCCATGACACAAAAGATTAACTCACTGTTTTGGATATTACAGTAGGCTACTGCTGCAATTGCCTACATGGTATGTTTGTTCTTTTACAATTACTCTATTAAATAGTTAAAAATACAAAAACGAAGAATACACATCTCAAATGCATGAAAATGTGAACAATACCAGTACCAATGCCACACACACTAAATCCAACTGAGCATTAGATAAAAACTGATGAGATATGATTTGATCTGGAGTAATGCATTGAAGCTCTGAGACTTACTGATTATATTTTAAGTACTGAAACATAATTAATATGGATGACAAACTGCCTGCTGATGGCATTAAAAGCCATCAATAATGAATAATCTCAATGTGAAATCAGTGATGTTTCAGCTCACCAAAATTAAGTTGATTCTATGAAAGAAAATGGACTGCCACAGACAATAGAAAACACAGTAAGTACTTTAAGATTCAGTTTGTGTACAATAATGTACGATGAGTGATCAGCAATACAAGATATTGTTTGTTTATACACTGGTTTGCGATAATGGCATATAGAGCAAGAGTATGTGGGGGGCAATTTGTAGTTGGTTATTGCTTAGTTAACCATTTTGATTCTACTTCACTCTCCACCTTAATTTAGTGTTTTCTCACTACTTGAATCTGCTCACTTTGGTTTTCCCTTCAGTTCTCTTTCCCCCCACAGTTTCACACATCAAAGTGTTTCCCACATACAGATTTTATTTGGTCAGTCAATAGTGAACAGTAAACACACCATTGCGCAAATGTCAAGCTGGTTTCGATAGGCTACGTTATTAACAATCCTCCACATGAGGCGCACCTGCTGCTGTAAAAATGGCAATATTCTCTTCCTTAGCTCCTGTCTCTGAGCTATCCTATCATGAAATAAAGGCAAAAAAGCCCCAAAAATATATCTTTTTTTTTTAAAAAGTCTCAAAGAGTTTAGGAATCCCACAGGTTGTGTACAGCATACAGAGTAACACAACCCCTCCCCCTCCGGTCAGTGCGAGTCAGTCACCTGTGTGATGGATGGCCGAAGTAGAGGAACGCCTGAACTTTTTCCCCATGGGACAAATATGATATCCCATCTAAGGGCGCACCACCCGTCACTCTTCGCTAAATTCAACACTATCTTGAAACATTTGCAACAAGCTTGGAGAGTTAGCGTGTTTAGCTCTGGTGAAATAAATACTATCGTCTTCCTACAAAGGCAGATAACATGGCTAACTAGCTAACATTAGCTAGTTTTACCCCTCACATTACAGAGCGTGGAAGAGCAGAGTTTTTTGCGATTGAGTACAATAATTAAATTTTACTATAACTATACTTTTGTTTAAGTCTCCTACCATTGTGTACATCAGTTCATCACAACATAAAAAAAAAAAGAGGGAATGTTGGGCTATGGTGTCTTTTCTGCTGTTTGTCTGTTGTACAGAGAGAGACTCTGCACAACAGATGGGGGTGTGTGTGTGTGTGTGTGTGTGTGTGTGTGTGTGTGTGTGTGTGTGTGTGTGTGTGTGTGTGTGTGTGTGTAATAACTAAATAACCAAATAATAATAATTGGTTTTGTAGCATTATTATTCTTAACAGTAGTATTTCTACATTTCTGTCCACGTAATAAAACCAAAACAGAGCGCTGGAGAGAGAGATTAACTACATAAAACTAATCTAACAACATATTTTTTCTACCAGCGCAGTAAAGGTTTAGCTGTCTGATTTGAGCTTCCAGCTGTAAGCTACATTTTATTGCCAATTAGTGATCAGCTGATTGTCTCACAAAGGTAACAAAACCAAAACAGAGCGCTGGAAAGAGAGTAACTACATGAAATTAATCCACATCACAAGCCAAAGCCAGCGCTGGAGAATAAACCAATCCAACTAACCTTACATGATTTTTCTACCAGGGCAGTAAAAGTTTAGCTGGCTGATGCTTCCATGCTCTAAGCTAACGTTACGGTTTTTATGATGGTTTACATCTGATCACAGGCTGGAGAATAAGTAGGCGACATGAAATTAATGCAACTACATATTTCACACCACTGACAGGGGAAACACCTCACCTCTCTCTGTGATTATGGCCAGCTTCAAGCTAAAGCTATAGCAACAGCTTTAATTTGCATCGCTAAAGACTGACAAACCTAAGTTAATTACCTGTCCAGCAGAAAACAGACAACTTCAGCACCGCTTTGAAAACATCTGTCCCACATTATAGCCTTCCATCTGGGAAAATCCACAACATCATGATTTCTGCCGTCAGCTGTCTGTATCTGTCCGGACTACTCTGGCTTCATGGTATAAAGATCCACAGGCTGTCAGCTCTCGTGCTAAATAACATGTGTGTGCTCCTTCATTTGTCCAAATGTCACTTCTCTTCTTACTTCTAATAAACCAGAAGAGTACTCAGAGACTGTAAATTATTATTCTTCCCTCTTCTTCTTCTTCTATGTATATATTTAATGTACTGATGGGCGTCTAAACTGCCAGAATTATACAAGCAGAAGAAGAACGCCGTGATGACGAAACGCGCTCTGTAGCGCTGTTTGTTGTCGGCTATGGTAAAAACATGACGACAAAATATAGTGACGTCCATAGAAGGTTGTGCCCGTGGTTATGTAGATAAAAAAGGCTCATTCTAAGGTAATAAAAACATAATGGTTCATTATGTAAGGTCTTTATACAGCACTGAAAACATAGTTATAGACATTATATTGCATTTCTGTCAATAGATCCTCAGAAATATTACACACTCAACCTTTAAAAGACAAAACTGAATATAAGATACTAACAGTAGCATCATATTATAACCTCAGTGTTAACCTTGAAATTATATGGTTAATCCAAAAATGTCTAAACTCCTCTGTTCCTCTGTGTACTCACTGCTTCACTGATTAACAGAGGACCTATTCAGAGCTGGCCATCAGGTTGCCTGTCAAAAAGGCTGTTATATAGAACCACACAATAGAAAGTTCACTGATGTGAGAACAGGAGAGGAGAGAAATGTAGTAAAGCTGCACATAAAACCCTCAGTCATGCTCGAGCTACAAATCTGGAGTGGCCTTTTCACTGAAGGCGCTCTGTGAGGCTGTAAATGTGAGTGTATGTGTGTGTGGGTTCCTGGCCAATGTGTAGTGCCGGGACTGATGGATGGTTGCAGATCTGGTCTTTCCCAATACCCAGAATGCAATCTTCTCAAGAGGATGTATTGAGTAAGGCTGCAAAGACAAGAAACTCCACCATGGGATGCTGACCGATGGGTTGAGAGGCTGCCTCATTACAATTACACACAATTACACACATGCATGCCTCTGCCTCTTGCAGCTTTATGATGAGGAGTTTCTTTTCCTGTCCTCCGTTGACATTTACCCACAATGAACCACTAGTGTGCAACTAAAATGCAAAGTGTGAGATACCACAACAGTAAGATATTATGCTTAATACAGCTGAGTTGAATGAGCAGACAATTGCACAGCATGTGGAAGAACAAAATGGGAGGTGAGAAAGCAATGAAAGGGGGCTTGAAATAAAACAAGAGACAACATGCCAACAGTAGTGTCAAGCTCTGGCTCTCTCACTGTTTTCACATCTTAAAAAACGGTTGTGCCACAGACGAGATAATTAGCCTCGCTGTAGTCTCATTGGTTTTTAGCTGTACTTTACAGAGACTGTAGAGTATGATGGACACAAAAAGTGCCAGGAAATGCAAATAAAGCATACAGTCATCTAGTTAGTCATTACTTAGTCTCAGATGGACAAAATTATAGTAGTTTCTAGTAGGGATAGGAATCGGGCTATTGGTGAACATAACATATATTAACATATATAATATTTGTTGCACTAGTTTATAGGCAAATTGCATTTAATTTAACAATTCACAAAATTCTTTTACATTTTAATTCTGGAGAAATATGTTGAGTTTAAATTTCTCTAAAAGTCTGAATGGCCCAAAGTCCTTTTAAGCCACTTACACACCTACTGTTAGTCTGTTTGATTCACTATAGATTTGACAATCCAAAAAGCAGATAACCCCAACCCATGCTCCATTTAAAGCAAATTTCTAAAATTGCATATTTCATGTTGCTAAACAACCAAATCAGGGATGAATGGAGGATAACATAAAGGTAAAAATAGAGAAGAAGAAAAAGCTGCAAGGTGAGAGGAATCAAGAAGCTGAGGAATAACAGCAAGTGGGTAAAAGATGATGAGGTGATGATTACCCAGAGGAGGGGAGACAATTAGCAGCTTGTGATATACAACTGATGATAGGATACACCCACAACATACAGTACATTTGAATTATGTCAGTATTTTCCAGTGTTAACCTTAGACAAATGCCTGTTAATTAAAAAATCTGATTCAGTTTTGAAAGAAAAAATTACCTCAGTCTGGTAAATATAAAAAAATATATATATCAAGAATCACACTTTAAGCTCCAAAATTTCAGTTACCACTCCTAATGAGATGGTTGATCTAAAAAACTAATTAGTTTATAACAGAGATGTTGTACACAAAGAAGTTATAAAGACGGTAATGTCTGTTGCAAGAAATGTGCATCAGAAGTCTACTCCCCCTAGTTTCTGAGCCTAGAGAGATGGATATCAGCACAGGTAACCCAAAGCGCCATTCAACCATCAGCTTTAAAAACATTTTGAAACGTAATGTATTACAAAAATAATAAGAGTAAAATCAATGCAGATCTCTACCAGTGGCTGGTATAGCTTACAGTGCATCACGTTTCAACATGCAGCCAGTTAGTCATTTACTTCCAAGTATTTCGGATTCAGAAATAGCTGATTAGTTTTATTGCAAAACTAACGTTACATTACTCGTTACAACAAATAAGTAATCTGAGTACTACAACACGTTACTTTGTAGCAGGTTACCCCCAACACTGTTGAGCATACAGTCATTTATGTGCACAAAAAAAATATTAGGCTGATAGGTGCAGTAGTATGGCAAGATTAGCTGCAGACAGGTACACGCACAAATGCATGATCCCCTCCTGGCTTACACTAAACACAAAAATTACCCAGACACACACACACACAATTCAGACGAAAGGTTCATATTAAGCACTGACAAATGCATCTTCACAAGTCTCTAGTGTCAGAGATGAATTGCTAATTTCTGCATATTATTATGTAATGAGCTCATTAAACATCACATCATAAAGTAACTGAAATTCTTTAGCTTTATAAAACTGAATCTTAAAAAAGATGGAATAAAAAAACACCAACATCTGCTGGTAAATTTAATACAAGTCAAAGCTTTTAGTTTCAGATTAGACACACAGTCTCGCTACTGAGGAGATGAGCATTACCCTCACCATCAAAGTGGACATTAACTTTGTGGTTTCATCCACTCTGATTGCTTGAAAGGCATTTCAATTTGTGTAAAGATACTGTAGCTGTAATGTCATTATGTGTGTTGATTTTGAAGTAGCACCTGGGGAGGCCTTTAAAACACAAAAGCAGGCCGCACCAAGAGTCAACCTCCACTATGACCAGATTTTTTATGTTTTTTAATGTTATTTTCTTGTAATGGTGCGCGAGCTTAACATCCAAGACTTTGAGGTTGGTTTGTAAACAGTAATGAATTCACATGCTGTTTTCTCTCTGTGTACATTAAAGTTAAAAGACATAAAATGTTTGTGTAATTTGCATCCTCTACATCCAAGCTTCACCTTGTTTCTCTAGGGGTAGTACAGAGGGCAGCGTGTTTTCATCTGAGATCACCTACAAAGCTTCCCATTAGCAGCTCGTCATATATGACACCTAACACAGGTTGGGGCCCTGGGGACACAACAGGGTCTTGCCCATATAGGATAAGGTCAAATGTAAAGCCATTTGCTGGCGTGGAACAATAAACATAGAAAGGAAAATGAGTTACTCAAAGACTGCTTTAGTAGTAGTTACATAAATGGCTATCATCAAGTTGCTATCACCGTTCCTCATTCAGTGCTTTTAATGTCTCTTTTCCCGCATTTTAAATTTAATACAATATTATCAGAAGCAGGTGTAAAAGGAACAGCAACAGGAATAGAAGGAAAACCACATCATCAGGTTAGACACCTCTTCTGTACAAGCTGTACCTTGTTATAACAATTGTGACATTTCATGTCTACTTAATTCATCCATATCCAATGCAGATTTTTGTTTTATTAATAATAAACCATTTCAGTATTGGCCGTCTCTCCTGGCAACAAATTGTGAAATGGTTTGACTGAGAGACTTATGACAATGCCAGCAAGTTATTGTAGTTTCATCTCAAAAGCTCCCAAATGGCTCCAGGCAAGTGAGCGAGGGGTATCTCCTTACTCCTATCAGGCAGCTTTGCACCGTCTTCTCAGGATGAGGAAAATCATTCCTTGGAGGTCTGTGTACTGTGATGGTTCAGTTAGATAACAACCAACATCTGTGCATCACATGGAGACAAACCGCACCAAAACACTTCCACTTTAACTAAAGATAACTGGTAAGGAAGTAAGGGAAGACAAAGAATACCGTTCATGTAAAAGCAAATGAATTTGCAAAGTGTGATCATCAATGTTCTCACTGAATAAAAGCTACTGTAGGTAAACTACACATGATAAATTGGTCTTCCAGTATGTCATGTCAATGCCTGAACTTTGTCTCTGGCCCAAATTCAATGTCCACCCTCTGCCCTAAGCACTGAACCCTCACAGACTTAAACTGACAGCACCTGCAAGCTCAGCGGAAATGCACAAGTGCAAAAGGGTGCAAGACCTCAAAATGCTTTATGAGAAACAAGACTGCTCTCGAAAACTAGTGCATTGGTCCTTCTGTCACCAGTAAAGAGAGGCTCATATTTCATAAGCAATGAAAACGTGTATGGAAACCGTTACTGTGCCATGCAATCATAGGACAACAACTACATACAGTGCTTGCAGGTGAGCTATGTACATGTAAACCTGTTTTTTTAAATGATGTTTATGGATACAGGAAGTGAACATAAAGAGCTCAAAATGTCAGAGAGGGACAACACACAATCTTTGTAGACTGTTCGAAAGCAGGTGTCATATCTGAGTCTGAAAACATGCACATCGGTGGTGCATTTGGTTCAACATGAAATGTTTGCTTCTGGACACGGTCTTTCCTCAAACTGAGGAGGAAATCCCCAAATGACTCAAATTTGGTAATGTGACATCTTGACAACGATCATACACCAACAGAGAATGAATGGTCTTTGGAACAGACAGCACACACCACACAAACAAAACAAAAATTGCCAGGGTAAGACGGCGAGCCAGACACACCGGCACCATATTTCTCTTCCCAAGTATCTTTATATGATATGACATGGGAAAGACTGGTTGCTGTAAGTGCATGGAAAAAATCCTGGCTACCAATTTAAGATGTTTAAAATTACAATGTAAAGTTGAAGTTTGTGCTATAAGTGTCCGTTCATTTACAAAACATAAAAAACTAAAATGCTTTTTTTATTATTATTATTATTATTATTATTATTATTATTATTATTATTATAGAAATAAAGAAACTCCAGCCGTATTCAATTATAATTTTTTTTAAAGTGATGACTGCTTCTGAGAAAAACAGCAGTCAGGCCCAATTCTTATTCTAATTTCCAAAGTTTTGTTGCCATTACTGATTCTCCACTGTCAGTCTCTTTAAAGCACATTATTTGTATTCACTTTGTTGTCTACCCAAACTGAGAACATTTTGTTATAGCTCCACATCCTTTAATTGGCTGTGAAAGCTGTTCCCTTTCAACTTGAGTTGATCCCTTGCCCTTGTTCCTTCGCTCACAAACAAAAAGGTTCCTTGCATAAGCTGAAACTTCACCAAACAAGTATCAAGGGAATACAATGAGCTAACTAGATGCCCGTCATCACTGAGTTTTGCTTTGGGTATCTTGGTTTGACTAGTTTAGAAAATGTTGTAATGAAGCGATTAGCAAGCCTGTCTGCATGTTGAGGTATTATTTTCAGCTTAGTTATTTATAGTTTTACATCCAAGTTCACTGGATTATCCAGTGAATATGAAATGCCATATTGCTGAGATTTCTGAAAAGATGTTGCCTCAAAATGTCTATAAAGATTCTCAGCCATGTCATAGTTTTCCAAAGGACGGGTTTAAGTGTAACTAGACTTAGTTTGAGGTACTTGCCTCAAAATGTTTTACATTTTGAGGCAAGTACCTCAAGTACCTTTAGTGAATCATTAGGTACAAACTGCTTTTTTCCCCCCACAACCCAGCTTTTCTCCCTCCCTTCTCCACTCCAGTGTCTGACAAGGCAGCAGCAACATATGAATGGCCTGACAGGAGGACATATCAAGATAATGCATCCACTGCTGTATATATCAACATTTAGAAGAAGCCCTCTCTGAGCATTGTGACAAAACGTCGTGTTACAACACTGATTGTTATTAAGACATTATTCCTCATATTAAAATTGTTAAACTGTATTTCTATGTGACTGTTTCTTGCGCTCCCTCCATCTATAATGAGCTGTCTTGATGGGCTCAGGACAGGAAATGTGAGCTCTGCACCTCACTGCTCATTATTCAGGTAGTCAGGCGAAATGTACGGGAGAGAGAAGGGCACCTCATTCGGATCAGTCGTCATGGTGACTGCTACAAACGCTAATGAGACCTCAGGATCTGTCACTATCCAAATCACTGTCTGTGAGAGTTTATAAGAAAATCATTGGCCTTGCTTGTTTTGTTGGTTGGCTGTTCTACTATGCCACACATAACCGCTTGCTGAAACACAGTATAAGGGCTGTGAAAAGAAAAATACTGTTTAGTAGAGTGATTTAATAGGAGATAATATCTTTTGTGTCCAATGCACAAACCTGTGAAAGAGTATAGGTCACATACAATAACAATAGTGTATATAGTATTTACTTAAAGTTGTCATATTATGCTCATTTTCAGGTTCATAATGTTATTTAGGAGTTTTACCAGAATAGGTTTACATGCACACAAAACACCATATTTTTGTCATAACCCTGTGTGTTGACCACTCTGTTTTAGCTACAGAGTGAAGCATCTCACTTCTATTTGATATAGTTAAGGACTATTAGCCAATCAGAAGCAGAGTAGGGCAGGTCCTGACAAGCCGGTAACCACGGCATCGGTTCAGCTGTACATATTCCCGAACCAGCTTCGCAACTTACAGTGAAGCAAGAGTTTCAGAGTGGTGAGTTTAGATAGGTTGGACTACAATTAAGCTGTTTTCAGGCAGTTCAGGAGCAGTGTTTTCTGTGGGAGATGGTAACTCCTTTTGGGGTGGAATTTGGGCTTCTTTTTTTTTTACTTTGGAAACCTATTACATGCACAAAGATGATATGCATTACACAATAAAGGAAAGGGAAAAAGCCAAGAAGTATAATATGACTTCTCTAAATTAATTACTTTGCTCAGACTACCTGTCACACAAGGTAGTGAAGGGCAAGACTTACACTATGATTTACACAAAAAGCAACCATAGTAGCCATAGTCGTCTTGGCTCCAAATGTTCAAGCCTAATCCAAAGCCAAATTCTTGTCGTGTCTAGATACACAGGAAATGTGTGGCATCATTCCTAGTAATTTTAATCTTATTTAATGGATGATAGAGTGAGCTGTGAGGATGAGATGTGTGATTTAATAAAACCCTACATGGCGGGAGAGATAAGAGCGAGATGAAAGGGAGCAAAATGTGAGAAAAAAAAGAGGTGAAAAGAAGGAACAGTAGTGCGTAGAGAAATATTACATTGACAAAAAGATGTCTATATAAAAAGGGGGAAAACCCCTACAGAGAGCAGATGAATAGAAGATACAATAACAGTGAGGATTCACTTATGCTGGCAGCATTCTGGGTGCTGCACCGCATCTGCCAAGGACAAAACAATTGAAAGAGGTGGACAGAAACCAGGACAGGGTAGCTTTTATTTGGTGGGCTATATAGAGTCTTAATAAAGCTGTTCACCCTGTCCCTCTAAATAAACCTCATTGCTGTTGAGGTAACAGGAAGAATAAACACAGCTCCTACCTGTCCGATCTCGGATGGCCAGGTTGTTCCCTTTCTTTAGGACGATATCCAGCTGGTACATGGCTGGACTAGGAGGTTGAGGTGTTGGCTCTGCATTACTGGGCCCAACTATGTTAATGCCCTGTAGACAGAATAAGTTACAGAAGTTATACAGGTACACCAGTACAGTCCAAATTACTTCAGCATTATAATTTGTTTGTTGACAAAAGTGGAAAAAGACAAAAAAGGACAAGAGAAAATCATGACACATCTGCATGAGGAAAGGGGAGAAAAGATTACCTACAGTACATACATATGCCAGACACATCTGTGTTATTAAAAAAAGAAATGAAGACAAATTAGACTATTTAAAGGGCTGGGCACTAGTGGACCTGATAATGTTTACATCCCATATGCATAATCAGCAAGTGCAGATGAAACATTGGACTCTAGTTCCAAAATTAGATAGCTGCAATTGCAAAATAGTCAACTTCTTAATAGATTTTATATTATATTTTTATATTAAAAAGGCACATAAATTCAAATGTTGGGCTGAGTAAGAAGATTTTTGCTGCAGCATCGCAATGCTCTGAATAAATGCCATTAAGTACAGCAAGTCTCAAGAACAGACTATTTGCAAACAGAGAAATTGTGCATGCTGAAGTTAATATTTGAAGATTACATAATACATGTTTCACGTGTAGGCAGACAAATAATCATAGCAAGCATGCAACCCTCCTTGGGAAGCTTCTGAGTGTCTCTTGGAAGGGGTCGTGTCGGTGGCTTTTCATGTCAAGCTGTAGCCCTGAGGTCGGTGCTGTGAGCACTTTGACAGGCACCCTCCACTGGGTCTTATCGTGGTTCCCCTTTGATCTAGAGGCCCATTAGCAAACCACATGATGAACTATGCTCCGAGATCCACTATAGCTTACTTTCTTTCTTCATCTCTTGCTCATCTTATTCTCCCATTCTCATTTCTTTCTTCTCCCCATTAGACAACCCGTGCGTGGGCACTCCTGCCAGGTCTGCCCAGCTATCGTACTCTGAGATGAGACTAAAAATAACTATAAAAGAGCAGAAAAATGCTGGTGGACCACTGGGAGGCTACTAAAAGACTTCCAAGGCTAGCATAAGAGCAGCAACTCCCCCCAGAGAGGAGCAGAAGAGCAGAGAGATATCAGAGCAGCTAAAAACAGGGTAAGGATGCAAATGGAAAAAAGAAGAACGATCTACAATGACACTTCCTATTATCATCATTATGCACACTTCCTAACGAGGCAATGCTGTCATGCACCATCCATCCATCATCAACCGCTTATCCTGCGTACAGGGGGGGCTGGAGCCAATCCCAGCTGACATCAGGCACAAGGCGCGACCTGGACAGGTCGCCAGTCCATCGCAGGGCGCTGTCATGCACCATTTTCTGTAATTGTTAATAACATTGTTTCCCTCCAGAATAAAGTCTGACTGGCCTTAAAAAAACTCTTGCTTCTACAAAAATCCCTGTAACAACAGTGAGGGTTGGATAACTAATCCAAAAAACAGATATAACAGAACATGCATTCAACGCCCTGTTTTAGGTAGTGGCATGATGGTATTGCAGTAGAATATGAAGGTGCAGTTAGTTCATTCTGTAGGGACAGCCTTGTATTGAGGCTACGGGTTAATAACGGTGAGTATAATTACACTGTGGTCAATGAATTCCCACTGTGTTATAGTGAATATCATGTGCTGCCCTCAGAAATGACTAATATCATAATCTGTATTGGTCATGCCTAACTATCACATGAACTGGCATTTGCAGCAGAGATTGTAGGAGACATTTGTATTACATCATGCATTTTGCTGAAACAGAAAAGCAAAAGGCAATCCAAAACCTTTGATCATCATGCATGTCAAAAATGTTTATGTGTAGAGGGTAGTACATATTACACACACATCAGAATTTAAAACCACAGCAGCTGGGCCAGAAATGCTGTGTAAAGCTTGGAACTCCCAGATCTCCATCAACCCCAAAACAATTTTAGCTTCACATCACTTGCTGTCAAACAAAAAAGAGGGAAAGGGAATAGAGTTGATCTTTTGGGGAAAAGGAAAAACTAAAACCAAAATGTAATCTGTTAGGTAACAGGTGCACCAGGTCGGAAAATATCTGGAGAAATCTAATGTGAACATTCAGGGACAGTCAGAGATTTAAAGCTGTGTGTTAGGATAGGATAAACCTGGGATCACCAGTGCATGTAAGTCAATGTAATTGAACTCTGTATGTGTGTGTGTGGATTCAGCCAATGGGATTGGACAAAAGTTGCGGGGGTCTGACCATGTAACATCAAGCCCTTTTGTCTACGAATGTGAACACACAGTAACACAGAGACACACAGAGCAACACAGTGTCGAGTCGGGTCACTTCATCACACAGAGCGATTAAGAATAAGATGGAAATCCCCAGACTGACTGTGCCCACACAAAATACCAGTGCACGTTATTTTTTCCTCTGTTGCACATGCACAAAATCTTTATTATTACTTTATATTTTTGACAATGTCAGTATGTATTGTGCGTATGTTGTACAGTACCACTAACAGACACGCAAGTTTAAAGCACACACACACAGACATAATAGGGAGGAACAGGATGTAAAATGGATTTGCAGAAATGTACAAGCTCTTAAAGTGAGCTATAGTACATATGATAGGATCAATGAAGTCTTCTCTAAAACAAGCAACCAGATAAAATAGACAAACAGGCTGCCAAGTTAAAACTGTCAAAGTACAGAAAGAATGACAAGCCATTAAAGCATAGTGTTGCTTTAAGTTACATCTGCAAACTCATGACTCGTCCACTATATACTATTTTTTTAATCAAGTTCTAGTTGACTAAAAGCCTGGGTATATCGCACGGCGCTGGCGCTAATGCTGACAGTTGCAACGTCTCACGCTCAGGTACAAGACACAGATGATCTGACATTCATCTTTATATTGAAGGTAAACGAATAATGTCTACAAGGGTTGGGGGACGTCTACAAAATTGCCATCGGACGATGTCTACAATGAAACATCGGGATTATACAGTATTGTGTATTCAAAACATTAGAGCTTAGCCAAAGCAAATATATTGGTATGTCAGTGAATATTACGGCGAATCTATGGCTGGTGTTTCAGAAGTGTTTTTATGCAGCAAATGCTTCAGTTACATGTGATTGCGTGTTGGGCTCTGAGCACTTCCAAAACGCAGGTGACCTACACAGCATTATATATTAAAATTCCACACATTTGTAACAGCTTGGATTAAATGTTAAATTATTCTCTGTCACTATTCTCAGCCACAGAAAAAAATGTGTTTAAGTTTAAGTTTAAATACTGTACACACACACACACACACACACACTCTGCAGGTTATTTTGTTCAATGACAATCACCCCTGGTCCATCCTTTGGGATGCCGTCTCCATCTTGTCCCCTGAGTTCAGTAAGCCTTAGCCCTTACCTCTACACAGTGAGGCCTCAGTGGAGAGGGACACATACTTCAAAGACACAAACCACACTTACACACACACATTCGGAAATGGAGAAGAAAAAAAAACAAAAAAAAAGGAAAGGCAGCCAAGGTCCATCCCACTCCACCTGCTCTGTGTTTCACGATTCCTTAAAGCTGACAGCTAAACAATAGCTACCACAACCTAATTTTCAGTCTCTCTCCAGTCCCAGAGAGCAATTGTGGCAGAGGGAGACCTTACGGAGCATCAGAATAGGTGTATGTCTGTGCTAATGTGGTTTGTAATGCAAGTAATCTTGCATTTTTGTTTATGTCATATGTCACAGCAAAATACAATATTTTATTTAAGGTTTCTAAGCACAAACACAATATCAGACTTTTTCACCAACAATTCTCATTTAAACTGTGTATACTAATGATAATCCTAAACTTATATATGAAAAGGTCTGTGTGAATAAATAACATGCAGCGCAGCACAATGTAAATACAGGAAAGAAAGAAGTTCCGTTACAGCTGTATGTAGCACTGATCCAGTGAGATTCAACTATCAGAGCACTTTAGATCACATTAAACAATCCCTGGAGAACTACACTGGAAAGTGCTCTGGGTATTTGGAAACAAGCTTTCAGCACTTCAGTCAAAAACCTTTTGGACTGAATCCCAACTGAATCCATTGAAATGTCAATCAATACCAATTTCCTTTCCCATGAACTAAATACTGCTTTGATGGGATAAACACGGTTCAACATTGCATTGCAAATTGATGGCAACCTTGCATCCTTCCATCATCTCCAGGAGGCTGTTTGCGTGTATATGTGATTGCATGTGTGCTTCAATACCTTCATGTTTGTGAGTGAATGTGCAGGGTTATCAGTGAATCAATGAATGAATCAGAGAGGGGAGAGCTGATCTTAAATAAGTAGTCAATAAATAAAACAAATGTTGTAAATAAAAATATGGAGAAAATCATCAACATGATATTGCACACCAACAGACTCTAGCCGACACAATGCGTGTTATCTGCTGCCCACAGTCCAAGAAGGGCACCAGAGCTTTGAGATGGGATAAAGTTCAGCTCTGAGACATGTTATAAAAGGCATAAAAAACACTTAGTCAAACAGCCTTACTTCTATTGAATCCCCTGAACCTTAATTAAAGTCACAATACAATAAAACTCACAAAGATCCACGCACACAATGCCACAGCATCATCACAGTAACAGACACATTTGTTTCCCCCTCCCACCACCACTTTTTGTGCTAAAGGGAAACATAGGTTTTGGCCTTTTAGGTTGACATCTTGCTCCTGAATCTCCATTGTTCAGCAACAGTCCCAAACTCATTCAGAGGAAACGTATATAAAGCTCAGTGTGGCAATGTGTCAAATGTCAAAAAACCCAGCTGGTCATCTTGAAGCTCATAATGTTCCATTTCTTTTCAAGACAAAATGTGTACAGGCACTACTGGCTCTTCACCAAGGATGCACTCACAACCCACGCATGACCCATAAGTTTCCACTCTTCTCAGGCTCTGGGTGAAAATTGCCAATAAAATGGGACACTGGAGGCCTCTGGGTATAATCTATTAAAAAGACAGACTACTCAAAAGACAGAGTAAACAACTTGGGTGTTTATGAATGATTGTTTGTCATCCCCTCCCACCAAATTACAATAGTATCTGATATGATATCAGGTATATATATTATCAATAACCTACATTCACAGTAAATGAAAGCACTATTTTGCTGGATTTTTTTAATTGTCAGTCATTTTTCCCTCTGACGTCCTGTGTTTACCAGTTCTGTAGAACTTAAACAGATAGAACAGTTGAATTAGGACAAGACAAATCCTCGTTCAAGAGAACAGGCCTACATTTCCAAACTTGCTATCCAAGAAGCACAGATGTAGCATTAGAACTTCCAATTAGACACAGAAAATAGTTTGTGTGTTGGAATTCATTTTTTTAATCAGCTTGTCAATGGTCCTTAAACCCCTGGGTTACTGGTGATGGTGGTGTCTGGCAGTATTTTGAAAGTTATACTATATGACTGTGCTGTGCCATTGTTTAAGGCTTTAAACATAGCCCTGCAGTTTAAGCTTTAATGCTGCTTGAAATAAGTGAAAACCGTACTGGGAGATATTTCTGAAAGTTAACGTTTCACATTTAAAGGGCAAACTGCTAAGTAACAGAACTGCTTAGAAACCTGCCCTTTTGGTACATCAACCAGTCAGATTTCTTATCCTAGATTATGTGTCTTGACAGCAGTGTCTTTATGGAGGAGGAAGCCTGTATTTAGCCCTGGGCACTGTGTGGAGCCAGACTCTCGTTTCTCATAACCATGGCAGGTAATTTCCAGGCTCTGCACCACCGTTCCTGCATAACAATGACCTGTTCCTGCTTTGCTCATTAACAAGGACAGTATGACAGTTCTCCTTCTGTTAGTAGAGATGCCATTTCCTGCAACCCAATATTAAACCTATATTGGCCTCCCTTTTTGTGGCATGAAATCCTCTCTGACCAGTCATCCGATAATTTTATCATCTTTATAGCTCTTTTTATTTACTTTTATTGACTACATTTATTAATTAGAATAAATTTTACCGAACAACTCCGCTGACATGTCGGCAGTGTGGAAGCATTTTAAAGTGTCAGAAAGGCGCAAAAAGTGGCGTAAGCAAACACGGTTTTCCTGAATTGTCTCCTAGCACATCCACTCCATCTGTGGCTGACTTCTAGAAAAGGCAACAAATCATCTGACCCGCTTTGAGTGTTTGTCACTTGTGTCTGAGAAGGCGATTAAGCTAGACGATCCTAAACTTGGAGTGCACACATATTCAAGCCTTTATAGTAAATCCACTGAAACAGACCAGTGAGAGCTGACAGGCAGGTTAGCGACTTTATCCTGTCATTTTCTCTCTTTACAAAGTGAAGTGCTGCAGTATAAGAGTCCTACCTGAAGAGAGGCTGTGAAGACTTCATGCTACGTGAAACGAGAACCACATACAAATTATCATCATACTGGGTCAGACTTGATGAATTTAGTGCAAGGATACATGTGACAACGTCCGGCTTTCAAAATAAGGTGTCTATACAGTATGGAAATAAGATTAATTGGATTATATTCATAGAAAGTATAAAACATATTACATGTGTACATTAAAAGTAAATGGACACATGTAATTTACTTTAGCGAACCCTCTTGAGCCACAGACCCACCCACCATTGTCTCTTTGGATAATGGATGAAGGCTTATTTGCCTAAAACATGACTCATTTGTTTTGTGTTGAAATGTGTGCTGTGATTTTTATTGTACAAGTAACATCAACAAATTCATGTAAGTCCATTTCACTAATTTTCATGCTATTTACTGAAAACAAAGATCCACCAGCTCCACAAAGCCATAATGTAAACAGTTTGTTTTATATATATATTTTAAAGCTAACTGCTCTAGCTTTA
The DNA here is from genome assembly GCF_014851395.1 of Micropterus salmoides. Lineage (NCBI taxonomy): Eukaryota > Metazoa > Chordata > Actinopteri > Centrarchiformes > Centrarchidae > Micropterus > Micropterus salmoides. The sequence continues at coordinate 28,464,887 of NW_024044459.1, forward strand.
AAAAAAAAAAACTGCTACTGTACATTAATCAAACTACAGTATGAGGCACTCTAAGTAAATGCGGTCCTTTAATATAACTATCATTGATCTCATACTGAGAGCTGGGTAATTTAATCAATACACCAATGTAAGTGATCCTTCATAGCACTAAACAAATAATTCAAATGAGCAACGATCAAACATGCAGATGCATTTTGTGTGACCTGAGGAAATATAGTATCTGTATTTGGTTTCAAACCTGTCCAAATACATAAACAGTCTAGACTGCTGCACTACTGTGCTGTACTGTGAAAGAGTCTTGCTGTAAAAATTAATTTAGGCAGTGACCCAAAATCTAATCAAATAATTGAATACAGACAAAGTCATCCAAAGAAGCTGGTGTATCCATTTGTGGTTTTAATCATCAGCTAATAATCAGCAAGGGTGAGTGGCCTGGTGTCTTATTCAAGGATACAATACGTAACACGTGGCTGATGATGGATGCACTCTAACTTTTGTGTTTGTTGACACTGAGATGGATGATCTTGCTAACCACTAGATCATGCCGCTAACCCACACAGACAGGATGATGCAGTTTTGTCTCTCAGGGTCATTTCGTTAAAAGTAAAATCTGTGTGTATTTCAGTGACTCTGGCCTCAGCCTTGTAATTAATGTGTTGTATAACATCTTGATGAAAACATGAATGGAAACATTAGGGTTCGTAAACAAATGCAACTATGCTTGCAAATAGGAAAACTCACAGACAAAAGACTATCAATTAATAATAAAAACAAATAAAATTGAAATGCACCTCAGAGCAGAATCTGCTCCCTGTCCCTTCCATTCTCTTTTCCACACCTCTACTGCAAACTAACGACTTCATTGTTTGTTTGTTTGTTTTTTGCTTTACCTGGTCCGTGCTTCTAAAATATCCACTGTGTCCGCGACTTGCAACGTAATAGATAACAACTCAGGGTTTTCCAGAAAAATGCTTACCAAATATAGCTGGGAGGCCCGCCTGAGTAAAGTCTGCATGTGGGAAATACTGACTGAACAGTTGTTTTTCCTCTTTACAAACCGGGTTTTTTAGCAGTTTTGATAGGCGCTGTGTCTCCCTCCATGTTACTAGAGAACGTGTGAGCTAGAGAGGGGCTGGATGCAGAGGGAGAGTGGGGGCAGGGTTGCACGATAAGGGAGAGGAGCAAATGCTGGCAGGACTTTTGGCAGCAAAAATTAATGAATTAACTCAGCATCAAACTATATTGGTATAAACAGTATTGTCTAATTTTATATCTCTTTAAAAAGTAGAGATAATATGGGGTATGGATCTAGGTCTTGTGCAGGCAAAAATTAAGATGCTAGCAGAGTCTTGCTATGCAACCACAAAAAAATAAAGAAATAACAACTAACTTTGTGTCATGTTGGAGATAAAACATATCCCCTTATTTCCCATGATTAACACAAAAATAGTGTGAAAGGTTAGCAGAAAAAGTAAGTGTAACCCAAAGGTAGGTTGAGCCTAACCCAGTTCCTACTCAGAACTGTTATATTTCACAGGCTGATACAGCGATCCCATTATTTTTTATATTTTCAGCACAGAGCTTTTTAACAAGCGTTGCCTGCTCAGGATAGGTAGTCATCAATCAAACTGATATTTCAAGGTTTCCAAGATTAAAGCATGTAAGCACAGCACAATTCACAACACCTACACACACAGATACACTCACGCGTTTTGCATATGCACATAGAAACACAGACTAGCACGTGCGCTCACCCCGCCACAGGACATAGCCTGGCAGTAACCATTAGTTTTAATGCAATCACACTGATAAAAAACAAAAACACTTACAATTCATAATGAACACTAGCCCAGTACTAACCCAGTCTGCTCCCTTTGGTGCTTTCCAATTTCTACCCTTACCTGCTGGCCAAAACATAAACAAGCACATAAAAATATGAACACACAAACAGTACACAGACACTTGCGAACACACACACACACACACACATAAGGATGAGAGGCCCTTGAGGTCTGTCATTTTGGCCTATTGAATTGCTAGAAAGGTATCTTTCATGTGCTCAGTCTAATAATAGCACATATGGGGGAGGCAAATGGTGGAGAAGAGATTCAGGCTGAGGCTGTATGGCACAGTACATTACAGTATACTTCTCCCTCAAGACCCACAAGAACACTCTGAAGATTTCAGCTTAAGTGAAGAAACAGATGTCTACTATGAAAGTCAGTATGAAAGGAGTTTGACAGCAACTCAATAAAGTCCTCACTTCATCAATGACAAGTGAATCATCATCATTCTCCATCAAAATTGTATTCTCTGTCCTGCTGTCTTTTACTTTCTTTTTCTCTCCTTCTCAGAAAGATCAGAAAACGACTTTTTTCGCTGCCATTTCTGGAACTCAATATTAACTTTAAATATTAGAACTACAGAACTATTTTCTGTCCAAACTAATGAGACCGATAAATATGCACATGACAATTACTAAACTTTCCCAGCCAACTAAGCGGCTCCATTAAATACCACTTTCTCAGGACCATTATTGAGCCTCTCCTCTCATCAGTATGTGCAGTAATGTGTAATGTGACAGACCACAGAGCCAGTACAGGGCTCAAGAAGGTAGACAGCCAACAGCCACTCGGCTAGATAATGAGCTCTCTTTGGTGTGTTCTTTTCTTAATAACAGTCTAGCAGTGCACTGTACAAAGTGCAAGCTTCCTCGCTTTGTCTTCAGCATCACAGATAAAGCTGGTCTCACTGGGGTAATGAGTCTCTTGATGCAGCAGGTATAATGTCCTGCTGATAACAGCTGAAACACTTACTGATGTGTTTGAATATGTGACAGTTAAGACCCTGACAAAGTAGACGAGTCAACAGTGACAAACTATATTAAAACCTTGCATTAGCTATATGCATGCACTGCAGACATCCTTGTTTACTCCTAAACTCACATTTACCTCTGAATGCCACTGCTTTCCCTAAGACAGATGCTTCTTTCTCTCCTATCCCCTTATTCTGATGCTAAAAGATGGTTTAACTGCCCAGATGGTGATATTTCATAGTCTATTTATTGTTCATGATCACAAAAGAGAAACGCAATAAGGGAGAGCCAGAGTCGCAGAGAGCTGGAAAACAATGAGATGATTAAAAAGTACAATGACACAGTGAAGGGTCATTCAGTGTCATTTCAGTTGAAATCAGTAACATTCTGCATTGTTCCTCGGAGGACTTCAAATGATCACAGCTACATCATCGGTACCATCCTCCTGCAACAGTTTGTATTCAGTCTGCTGTAAGACCTGACAAATGAATGCATTTTGTTGGCCATGTGGACCATGCCACATAATCATTATGCAGGATTATGAAAGGTGACGATGGGAAAGATTGGCCCAATCCCAATGTCCACCCTCACAGACTCAGACTTTGAGGCACGTTCCCGGGAAGTCCATGAGGGCTTAGGGCGGTCCCACTGTCAAATCGTCAAGTGCGTGAGGGCTCTCTCGCGGACATTTTAAGCCCTTTATAGACACTTTTCGTAAGTCCGTATTTCTGCAGACTTTGGTTGAGGGAACTGCCCACAGTTCACAGCGAAACACGGGGGTTACCAGGGGAAGCCCGGAAGCGAGAGAAATATCTCGGCAAAAGAGAAGAAAAAACAGTAAAAACAACAAGCATTGACACCTGATGTTCAAATTGTTTAAAGTTTTCTTAACTTAAGATGCTGCATAGAACACATGAAGTCAGAGGAATACAATAATCGTATTACACACTTAGTTTATTCAACTATTTATTTTAGTTTTTGCTTGATGATGCTATTTCACTAACAACAGTATATTGATTAATTACAAATATATATTGAAATTTAGGCTACCTCCCCTCCACTCTGTAGGACAAGAGCCTACAGGACTTAAAAATAAGGCAAAAACATAAAATAAAAAGTGTCAATGTGTTTCAGCGTCGTCAAGGTAACGTGATAAAGTGGTAAAGGGCTGTCCCGTTCCTTTTTACAGCATTTTGAGCCATTGCAGCCTCTTGCACTCAATCACTTTCCAAGTGACGTCAGTAAAGTCTGTGAGGGTTCAGGGCTTAGGGGGGACATTGGGATTGGGCCATTCCCACAGGTAAAACTTGCAGGCATTCACTGAAGCTGGGAAACGAAACTTAAAACATTTTGGTACAGACCAAAATGTGTCCATTGCAGCAAGTATTAAAACCTGTAATGAAATGTGGCAGTGAATGCTTGCTCACATTCTCACTCCACTTTACTTCAAATTTTACACAGAATTTAATTTAGAAAAAGTTATTGTGGAGCTGTTTGTCTTTTTCACAATTAAGAAGTTTTACTTCTTTTGTTAAATGAAAAAGGTGTTTATCTTTGTATACCTATTGGGTATTGAAAAACTGTCATCTGTACTGAAACCTCGTGCTATTATCATTGAATTAACACCATTCTGTAACTCAAAATAGCAAATACTAATATTATACTCCATAATTTCATTCCCTCCCCAAATCGATCGTCTTGTTCATAGTACTGCAGGCTCGCTGCGAATGACACTCGACTCTGTTGCCCCTCTAAAAAAGAAAATAATAAAACAAAGACGGTTAGCTCCATGGTATAATACTGAAACTCGCAAATTAAAAGCAAATATCGCGGAAACTTCTGGAAAATTCTTGTTTAATTTGGCAAGATAGTCTTACAGGTTCAGGTTCAAAATCTTAATAAGGGGTTGTACCAGAACAGGTTTAATTTTCAAAAAAACACCATATTTTTCCTCATACCACACATTGCTGCAGCTCTTTTCACCCTATGTGTTGTACGCGCCACTCTTGAGCTACAGAGTGATGCATCTTACTTGTACAAAATCTTTGTTGGGAGTTGCACATGAGCAGTTCCCAGGTAAGGACTACTAGCCAATCAGAAGCAGAGAAGGGCGGGTCGTAAGAAACAAGGTAGTGTGATCCAAATCAAAGCCGCGTCAGACTTTATACATAGCAATAGTTTATTTGAAGATTTTCAGTCAGTATTTAGAGTTCATCATAGCACAGAGACAGCACTGGTGAAAATTACTAATAACCTCCTAATTGCATCAGACAAAGGACTTGTCTCTGTACTGGTTTTATTAGATCTTAGCACCACATTTGATACCATTGACCATCAGATTCTATTACAGAGACTGGAATCATTGGCATTAAAGGAACCGCTCTAAGCTGGTTTAAGTCCTATTTATCAGATCGGTTTCAGTTTGCACATGTTAACAATGAATCCTCCATGCACGCCAAAGTTAGTCATGGAGTTCCACAAGGACCTGTGCTCGGACCAATCCTCTTCACTTTATATATGCTTGCTTTAGTCAATATTAACTGGAAACACTCCATAAACTTTCATTGTTATGCAGTTGATACTCAATTATATCTATTGATCAAGACAGATGAAACTAATCAGTTAGCTAAACTTCAACCTGGATGACCTGTAATTTTGTAATGTTAAACTCAGATAAAACTGAAGTTATTGTTCCAAGGCCCAAGCACCTCCATGACGCATTATCTAAAGACATAGTTTCCCTAGATGGACTCCAACACCACTGTGAGGAATCTTGGAGTTATCTTTGATCAGGACATGTCGTTTAAGTCTCACATTAAGCAAATTTCAAGGACCTCCTTTTTTTCCCCTCGTCCCTCTCCTCTCTCTTCCGATCACTTTCTGCAGGTGTTTCTGGCTCTGGAGCTGTGGAGTCCGGATGCCTGAGCTATGGTTCTGCTCGAGTTTTCTGCCTCTTAAAAGGAAGTTTTTCCTTGCCTCTGTCGCCTAGTGCTTGCTCTTGGTGGGAATTGTTGGGTTTCTGTAAATAACATCACAGAGTATGGTCTAGACCTGCTCTTTTATGAAAAGTGCTCTGAGAACAACAATCTGGATGAGTTTACAGTTCACAGTAAACATGGCCGTTCATTACATCCTCCAGCACCTGGACTCCCCAGGAACCTATGCCAGGATCCTGTTTGTGGATTTCAGCTCTGCTTTTAACACCATGATCCCGGCCCTGCTACAGGACAAGCTCTCCCAGCTGAGCGTGCCTGACTACACCTGCAGGTGGATCACAGCATTCCTGACAGACAGGAAGCAGCACGTGAAGCTGGGAAAACATTTCTCTGACTCGGCTGCGTTCTTTCCCCCCCCTTCACTTTTCCCTGTACACCAACACCTGCACCTCCAGTCACCAGTCTGTCAAGCTCCTGAAGTTTGCAGATGACACCACCCTCGTTGGGCTCATCTCAGGTGGAGATGAGTCCGCCTACAGGTGGGAGATCAACCATCTGGTGACCTGGTGTGGCCAGAACAGTCTGAAGCTCAACGTTCTGAAGACCGTTGAGATGGTCCTGGACATCAGAAAGAGCACAGCCCCACCCTCCCCCATCATCCTGTGTGACTCCCCAGTCACCACTGTGGACTCCTTCCACTTCCTGGTCACCATCATCTCCCAGGACCTCAAGGTGGAGCTGAACATCACCTCCCTCACCAAAAACGCACAGCAGAGGATGTACTTCCTGCGGCAGCTGAAGAAGTTCAGCCTGCCAAAGACAATGATGGTGCACTTCTACACCACCATCACTGAGTCCATCCCTACCTCCTCCATCACCATCTGGTACACTGCTGCCACTGCCAGGGACAAGGGCGGGCTGCAGCATATCATTCGCTCTGCAGAGAAGGTGATTGGCTGCAATCTTCCTTCTCTTCTGGACCTGTACGCCTCGAGGACTCTGAGGTGAGCAGGAAAGATGGCAGCTGACCCTCCCACCCCGGGCACAGACTTTCAGACTCTCCCCTCTGGCAGGAGGCTGCGGTCCATCAGGACCAAAACCTCTCGCCACAACAGTTTCTTCCCGTCTTCAACTAGCCTCATTAACAAGGCCTGGGTCCCCTACTGACACTACCCCCTTGCGAATGATACAAATGTCTCTGCACATGTAAATACGGTTTCATCTCGTGTCGGGCACAGACCTGGCACATCGCACATATTTGTTGTTGATTGTTGCCCTTTGTTGTTATATATTTTTATGTTGTCAGTTTATATATTTATATGTACACAATATTCTAATATCTATAATATATAGACCCAGAATAATGCACATTTATATTTCTGCAACGTTGTTTGTCTACGTGTAGCAGCTTATCACCACAGCAAATTCCTCATATGTGTAAAACACTACTTGGAAATAAAGCTCCTTCTGATTCTGAGAAAACTGTTGTTGTGATTTGGCGCTATATAAATAAAATTGAATACAATGAAACGCATACTCTGATGAATAGTTACCCTCTTGTTAAGCTACAATTGCATGATAGGCAGAGTTGGTAGTAGGAGGATAAAATATGAAATCACCCCACAAAGTGAGGTATAATTACTTTGAAAGATGGAGATAAACTTGTTTTTGTCACACTTATTACTTGACTCAGATCAGCCCTTTCAGAAAAAAAAAACCCTCCACATGACACAAATACAGCAGAAGCTTTTAATGAACATTTAATCGCATCATCGTGCTACACTGATTTTACACCTAGCATCATTATTCCACTGTTGCAATTAGAGCTGGCAGTGATGCTTTTAAGATAATACTCTTTAAATAGGTTTACTGTTCATATGGTAAGGTTTTGGCAGCATAAAATTTGAGCAAGGCAGATAACTTTAACTTGTCCAAGCACAAAAATAACTGGGCAAAATCAATTTGACCTGCAGCTGAAAAGTTATCAGGTGATTGACTTTCAGAGGACTATTCTTCTTAACATGCATCCATCCACAACCAGAATCAATAACTCTATACACACACACACACACACACACACACACACACACACCCCGGTGGTGATATAAAAAACTATTTCCTAGAAGATGAAAAACAACACCCAAAGGTCTTCTAGTTAAATAACAGCTCTCGTCATGTCATTAAATTACCACCACCCCCTTTTTTCTTTTTTAAATACAAGAAGAAGCAGTAAGCATTAATCTGGCTGGTGTGAGCCCCATTGTGTAGAGCTCAATGACTGTTGAGAAAAGGAGAATAACTACTGTAGCTTTGAGTGACTCAAGTGACTGAGTGAAAATGCATGCATGAACAGTGATAAACCCTAAATCAACACATTTAAATTTTTGATATTGATTATCAAAGGCAAGACTTAACGTGTCTGCTCTTATTAAAAGGGATCTTGCAGTGACACATCTTGATGAAAAGAACAATAATAAGAGTAGTCTCTCATCCGTCTGTGGTCAGTAGCAGTTGTGGCCCCTAAACACTTGAAAGGAATTAAATGTGTATGTGAGGGAGTCAGTGTGCACATGCATGAGCAATTGTTGACAAAGACAGAGGATCGACTGCAGACAGAAGTGCCTGAGCTGACTTGTGTTCCCTATATGTCTCCTTTGACATCCTGGACAGAGCAGCAGGAGCGCTGCATACATTCCTGTCAGCGCAGATTAGGGTATCCCCAGAGCCTTTCTACCCCGAGGACGTCACACTTACTGCTGGTGGAGAAAGAAGGAGCCTTTTATTGCAATAAGATGCGATGCTGGAACTGTAATTATGAAGTCTGTCTGATTTTATAGTAAGCACATCGTGAGCAATGTACAATCCAGAGTCAAATTCCTCATATGTGTACACATACCTGGCAATAAAGCCGATTCTGATATGTTTACACATATACACCTAAACACTAAATGAAGTATTATTCTGAAAATAAAAAGATTTAGGATTTGATTAGGGTATATATTTTAAAATAGTTTTATATCACCAGCAGGCAATTAAAAATGCCACTGTCTTAGCAGTTTGCATTTATGAAAGCTGCTCTACATGTGGGACTGAATGTGGTCCTGTAGCCAGTTTGTTTACACCGGTGAAATAGAAGGAATTTTGTTTTTAAAACAACTTTTTCCCCACTTTATAGAACACAAAAGTTCAACCGTACATCTAGTTCATTACTCTCATTCATATAATATTATATTTAAAAAAAATAATAATATTACCAGCAGAATCAGAGCTGATGTTATATTTGATTTGACATATTGCGGTTTGTTAACTGTGTAAATGAACACAAAAGCTTTTATGTTGCATTTGATTTAATAGTAAACAGGGCACCTTTACTTTTTAAAATAAAATATGCTATAATGTGATGATTGTCATTTTCTTTAGTCATGTAATTATTAGAACTCTTGAAATGCATTGCTTGTAAAGAGCATTTGCTTGAGCCAGTTGAAGGCGCAGCACACATGATCTACTGCAGCCTCATTTTCAGACAGGAAGAAACCCTGTTGACAGCTTGTCTCAATTCATTCAAATTATCCACCCAGTGAACCAAAGGCTTGAGTGTGCTGACAGTAAATACAATGGTGTGTATGTAATCTTCTCTTTACTGTACATTGTGGCAATGCTGTGGAACTGGAGAACATAGAGGTTATACTCGAAAGTCTGGTTCATGTCCAATAAACAAGTCTTACATCAAAAAAAATCTGGGAAGGGCAGAGGGGAGAGAGAACAGTGGATTACAGAGAAATCCAGATAAACAGACTGAAAATGAGAGATGACACAGTAGGAAGTGGAAACCTCATCTCTTCTGTACAGTCCCTTTCTCTGGACCATGCACAATAAGTCACCAGACTCACCACAAAGGAGCAGCGCCTAATAATGATTATGCTCTGCTCCTTTTAACAGCCGACACATTATCATTATCCTACTCATCATGGTCACTCTTAATGTCACTGCAACATCAATCCGTGTGTAATTCTAATCTGTAGCTCTGACCTCCAAACCCAGTTTCCATCATTCCTGCCAGCTTTGTCAAGACCCTCCCTCCCACTTGCACCAGATGTCAGGGCTGAGTTGTGAGATTTGGCCCACTTTGGTTTATTGTTTCTTTCATAATAAGTTAGATAAATTTGTAGTCTGAGAGTGTGTGTGTCACTGTGATTAACCACTACCTCATGCAATCCTTGATAAGCTCTTGTTTCCTTCTACTTTAACAGCTTCCAAACCGGCAGATAATGTTATATTTGTTTGCAGTGCATTTCTTCGCTATTCATCTAATGCTGCAATGGAAAATAATGAGGCAATACTTAAATCAAAGATTGTTTTATTTTTATAATGTCTTTAATAGTTGCGCTTTTTTTCCCCCCCTCACATCTTTTTGCATGCGACTAGTGATTTGAGATTCAGCAGTCCAGTCTATGAATTAATAGCAAAACAGCAGGAAAATTTAAATGTTAAGTGCTCAGTTGAGATATAATGCAAAGCAACATTTTGAGGTTAAGTTACAATTTCACACTTTGTCACTGACACCACGATTAGAGCAGTCATAGATAGCACTTTAACATCTCCCAGTGTTTCAGGGAATACCCACAAACAGAAAATTACATTTTTCTACCTAAATTGTGGATTAAAAAGGTGCTAAACATGTTCTTCTGAGAGGCAACACATGATAAGAGACAAATTACAATCACAAGCATTTTGACAAGGACACTTTTGCTTTCAGAACTCATGAAACGTGAATCTCCCTGGAATTCAGTACAGGTTAATACTAGAGAAAACAGCACTGCTGTCTGCTGCATCTGACAGCTACACAACGCAGCCACTCTTCATAAATAATGAAGAGGTGAGATTTTCCACTGAGAGTGAAAGACCGAAGCGGAGGAGGAGGGAGGAGGTGAAACAAGAGCAAGGTGGGAACTAAGTGAAGAAGTGAAGGTAGACAGAAAGAGGAGGAGGAAGAACGGCAGCTTGAAAGAGAAATAACAGATGTGTACAATGAAGAATGGGCGACGGAGACAGTTGAAAAAGATGTATGTGAAGAACAAGACAGAGAGGTTATGACAGCAAGAAAGATGGGAAACAAAAAACAGCAGGAATTGTGGAGGATGGAAAATGACAATAGGTACATAGACAGACAGACTTTCTGGTATGCAAGCTAACACAGACAAACTCAATCAGATCGAAAAACAGGAAACATCTCTCACACAACATATTGGGAGACTGCAGAGCATTAGCACATTTCCCCCATGTGTTTATTTCCACTGAATTTGGTCCTGTGACAAACTGAGCTGGGAGCGTCAAGTGTTGCTGACATCGCAGACAGACAAGCTGGTCGCCCTGCTGCCAACCAACCCGTCAGCCGACCCGAAGCGAGTCAATGCCAGTGTGAGATCCCGCTGACACGCCTCACAAACAGAAACTCTCTGAACAGAGCACAGCACATCCGTCAGGAACATGTTGCTCCAGGCCTCCATTTGCTGGCTCAGCATCTTCACAGCAGAACGGTACCAACCCCAAAAGATCGCTGATGTGCATTTTTGAAGCATCACAACACTGTACAGTTTATACTGATTTGGGGCTTCCAGGCATCCATAAATAGATTAATTTTCGGATTGTTTTCAAAATGATGTACTGTCATATGATAAACATCCCTGCTGATGCATTATTAATTATAATCTTCAAATGAAATGTAGCTCTCATTAATTACTCTCTTTGTCCTTCTATTTAATAATGCATAAAAGTGTCAAAATCAGTTTCATGAATAAACCACTCAGCATAGGTTTGATTTGTGGAAGAGATGCCATAAATCTACATTCTACTGAAGACTAGAGTGAAGATTTGCACTAGTAATGTGAGTAAAGCATGTTAGTCATACATACTACAACTAATTTAATTTATTTTCTTTATATCATGTTCCCCTTATTACTGGTGAAAGAAACAGTAACATTTTTATGTACATGGAAACCAGCCTTAGTCACTTTTATGTCTAAACTCTCAGCATTTTTCCATGATCAATAGATTTAGTTGTTATAAAGCTGAGCATGGAACAGGAAGACGACAATCACAGAATGACAACACAATTTGATTATTGACTTAATGAATTATTATTTGACTGGACTGACACCAATGCATTGCACCTCCAGAGCAGCTTGGTTTTATGAAAATGAACCTGTGCCTCTAAGCCAAATGGGCATAAATAGCTCCATGATATGCTGTATGTGTATTTGATTTAATGGAGAGACTATCAAAAGGAACCTTTTGGGTCAGGTATCGATCTTTTTTCGATTTTGCTTGGGCGGATGCCCTTATGATTCAACCTTGTTTGCTGTATATGATTAATAACACTTGTTCATGTGCCACTTCTTGTATATTAAAGAATGATAAAGAACTAGAAACATTCATAGAAAATAAACTGTTTTAATGGGAGTGCCATCTTGGACTCATGATACATACTGTACACATGATGTGTAAAGAAGCACCAGTTCCAGCATGCCTAACATATAACTGCAATTTTTCAAATGTAAACTGTGATAATAAAAAGGCTACTATCATCTAATTTTAAATGCACTCCTATGTGTTGCACTTCCCCTATGAACCACTTACAATACTGAAATAAGCTAGCAAAGGCAGTAATGATATTAGCATTTTTTGTTTTGTTTTGTAGTATGCATACATACATACTAATGAAACAGAAGGGAGATTCTATCCATCATTTTTCTCATTTTGTAATTTCTTGGGAGATTTTACACTTTTTACTGACAATGTGGAGTTTCCACTGTTGGACTGGGGAGGGTGTCCCCCTTTTAATTATATCCATGGCATTATATAGACCATCTGTGACAAGGCATGGCCTCTCATCAGTATTGACTCTCTCCGACAGCACCCCTTCCCTCACCATCCGAGTCGTGATGCTGGAGTATAGATCTGGTCTGAGCAGCATCTTTTCTACTACTACTCCTCTGTGCACACACACAGCATTTATATATCCACTGTACAACAGAATCTGTTGGAGGTGCAGTATTTACAACAATGAATTGTGCTTAAAGCTACAACTCTTATATGTGATCCAGCACCACCTGCTCTGTAAAAGGTTAGGAACACTGACCAGATGGATTGGCATCATTCCCGGCATCTACTTATCTACCAAAGATTTACACAAATTATTTATTTGTGGACTGATTAACCTAAGCACTACATAAATTTCTTTGTGACACAGAATCATGCAATAAATGTCTACAATATGCCTGCAAAATTGAATATCCAGTCAAAAAAAATCTTCACTTACACTACATAAAGCAGTTTGTCTCTGGGCCAGCTAGTGCTATCCCCACACACCGTGTTGATGCTGCTGATCAAAGACTGTGGTTCCACCTCCACACAGGCAAACAAGCCAACTGGCAGAATGACAAAAGTGTGTATATTTCACAACATTACCTTTGCTAAAGAAAATGCTAAGACTGAGAGGTTAGAGGAATTGTAGGAGTAGATAGTATCACTGCACTGACAAGGTGATTGATGTGAAACAATGTGCCAACTGATGAACTGTGATTGTACACAGGCCTGGTAGACATTTTCAAAACAGACTGTGCAGTTCATTGTAATGAGTAAGCTTCATCTGAGAAATGCTGGGAGTTTTTTGCTGCTGTATGATAAGTGTATGAATAACTCAAGTGCCAGGAAGCTCCTGAGAAATTAGGGCTGGACGATATAGCCAAAAAAGTTTCATATCTTTCGATAACTATCAAATCGTTATTTCTTTCGAGTTTAAAGGCTGATTTCTGCTCCTGAGTGAAAGTTGAAGAAACCTGATGGTTAATTGTGGTTTTAACTTTTCTTAATGGTCAACACTTGATGCCAAACAGTGGATCACTTCACAAATCTGAGATAGAACATTCAAAACTATTATGATAAAATCTTTGTCAACAAATATGCACAAATAAAATCAAGTACAAACTTTTTTCGGTCATTTTTCCTTCACAAAATAAAAATCTTAATAAAAAACGTAAGTCCTAATTCGTGTATGATTCAAGTGAATAAAGTCAATATTAAAGTAAAACAAATGTTCATTAAATGTTTGTTATTGAAAAAAAAAATTGTAATAATTAGTTACTGTTTTATTTTCCAGTCTTATGAGAAATATGAATGCATATGAATCCCCCATATAGCTCTAGTGCAACTATTCTTCATGACCCAAGATAATACCGATCGTGACACTTCACTCAACATTAAGAAATTAAGTCCACCAATAGAGCATCTTTTACGAAGCTGAACTGACTAGCAATTTGCTATCTTAAATGTGTTTACTTTTAATTGTATAGGAACCAATGAACCACTCTGGTTATTTTTCACATTGAGCTTCTACAAAATTCGCACTCAATTGACCAAAGTGTGCAACAGTAGCTAATCTATCACATCACACAGTCTGTTTCTCTCCAGGTCTCCCCAGCGGGGACATTAGTGCAAGCCAAATGCTGCAAATGTTGGCTACTGTTGAACTCGGCTAGGCACGTTGACAGGTAATCAGTCATAGTTTAGAAGCGCTTTTAAAATTCTGAAATTCAATTTGGGGCCAGAACAGCAGAAGTGGCTAATGTATGTTATAATATAGCAGCCTAAATTGGTTGCTTATAAACAAAGCTTGTTTTACAGCCTGAGTTTGTCTTTATTATTAAATAAGGAAAGACTCCAATACATCCTACACACTGTGAGGATGATGCTGATACAAACACTTTAATCTACTGTAAGGATCCTGTATGGCATTATATTAAGGTGAGTCCATCCCAGCCACATATGTAATACATTTTTTAATGTTTTAATGTACAGAATAAGATGAGCATTCTCCCTGATCCTTGAGATGAACCTCATCTCAAAACATTAACGTTAACTTCATCTATTTACTGAGTTAAGTATGCACAATATTTTGTGCAGGACATACAATTTACATGACAAAATTAATGATTCAGTCACATCTCAGAAACAACATTCTACATGAAACTCTGTTCTGGATGCTGCACTTAACTTCTCTCAGAGGAGAACATCATAGTGTGCAAGCAGAAACAAGAAATACCATTCAGGAATTCAGACACACATTGGCACTTTTCTTGCAGTCACTTCTTAGAAAAGCAGTGAAAATAGATTTGCTTTTATTTATTTATTTTTAAGATGACAGACCTTTTGAGCAGTTATTTTAAAATGAGTGGGTTTTATCAAATGCTTTCTTGCCATGCACTGATCTTGAACTGCACTAAAACAAGTGTGCCTGAAAAAACTGTGCAATGTATCTGCATGTGTCTGATGAGAGGAACACCAGTGAACAGAGACTCATTTTCTCACCCATCCTCCTCAGGGTATCCCCTAATATTCACCTGCTGTGTAGTCCTTTCTTTGTCTTCTCTCTGACATTGTCTATTCCCATGTCTTCTCAGTTTCCTTGGTTAAGTCTTTCTTTCCTCCTCTCACTTCATTTTCTTCCTCTCTCTCTTTCTTCCCTGTTCCCCCTCTCCTCCAGTCATGGCTATTTTGCTCTCATTCTGAGCACGTTCAGCACACAGCTCTTGAAACAGGAATTAAGGGAAGAGACTGCGGCTGGAGAGCCAGGCAGAGATGTGTGGACCAGGGACATGTGTCATGGATGCGGTGAGGGGCACATAATTCTTGCCTCACCAATGGCAATACTTTCAATCTATCCTGTTTTTTAACCCATTATCTGGTCAAAATAGACGCACAAACACAGTCCTTCCTTATTTGTATCCCTTTCACACACTCGTGTTTTATATCCCTGTTTTTCCTTCTGTTCATCTCCTCTCGTTCTGTCTTGTTTTCTCTCTATCATCCTGGAGTCTGACTAACAGACCCATGTCATGTCATACTAGCTGCCAGCTCAGGTTCCACACTATTGGAAACTGGACACGACACACCCACTGCACCTCCATCCCGACATCCTGTGCGAAACACACACATGCACACACACACACACACACACGTGCACCCCCCCCCAAACACCTGGACATAGTTCAAATGTAGCCCGCACCTTCCTTTGGCAGCCCTGAGTGCAAATAGCCATATAAACAAAGCAGGTTTATGGAAATACTGTATGAAAATCTGTGCTGCATGCAAATATGTGAACATGATTGAGAGATTCTGTTGAACAAAGACCCAACTGTCTCAAATACTCTAGACTAAAATACTCTTGGTAGGAAAA
This sequence comes from Micropterus salmoides, assembly GCF_014851395.1. Classification (NCBI taxonomy): domain Eukaryota; kingdom Metazoa; phylum Chordata; class Actinopteri; order Centrarchiformes; family Centrarchidae; genus Micropterus; species Micropterus salmoides. Next base: position 28,480,872 of record NW_024044459.1, read on the forward strand.
GAACGCTCCTGTACAGCCACTATTTTCATTGGCACTAAATATAACAGTTTAAGAAAAAAGAAACATCAGTCAACAGAAATGAGTAGCCTACAAGGGAAAAACAGTACAAACAGCTTTCTGTACACATCATGCATGCGCGTGTGTGCGTGTGTACCTACAGTAAGGCTCCGTCCCGCAGCTGAGAGAGGTAGCGCAAACATCCAGACACTGAACACGCTCCACTGTACTACTACTGCTGCTGCTGGCTTACTCCCCTATATGAGAGAGACACACATGCACACTGGCTCGCTCCGCACCTTGCTCTCTCACACACACACACACACACACCAGAGGGCAAGCAGATGTGTAGTTCTCACATACCCCACAAGCAGTCACTCAGCCTCACAACTCAGATGCAGATTGCTCTCTCTTTCGCTCTCTTGCTGTCACTCACTCACACACGCACACAACTGTGCGGAGATCCTCGCCGTATACCGACTAATCCACTGGAATGGAACAACGTAAAAAATAATACAAAATAAAAATGGGGCACAACTAGGATCTCGCTACCAGCTGCTGTCGCAAACGTCTGCAGATGTTTAGCCAGTGAGAAAGCTGGTTTTATCTTTGCCGATCCTCTCAGCTGGACATTTGATAAAGATTACATATCCACTTTATTGAACAACTTAACAAGAGAGAGCGAGAAAAGAAGAAGGAAGAAAATAAGGTTGAATGTGGAGATGAATTAGAGAGACAAATAATTATGGTATAAATGGTGGTGATGTCAGCAGCAGTAATAAGGGGACCATGTAGTCTACAAACAGTAAATGGACTGCATTTACAGTACCACTGCTAGCCATCGGGGGCAATTGGGGTTAAGTGTCTTGCTCAAGGACCCCTGAACAGCAAGAGTCAGTCATCGAGCCACCAACCCGGCCACACAGTGCCCTTTTAAATGGTGTCACATTTATAAGGAACATGCATTTGTGGGATGAGCAGCAGGGCAGAGTATGTGTATTGCGCCCATGAAAAATTTGTCAAATCTTCTCTGACAATGCCAAACCACTTTTCTTCGCTGTTGACTTGTTTGGTGTTGTTTGGTGGATTGGATGATTGAAGTCTAAAGAAACAAGACATTTTGGCAATTTAACAATTTATTCATTTAACAAACAGGAGCGTCAGTAGCATGTGGCAGTGCTGTCAAAAATATCGAATTTTTTGATACATATCGATTCTGAATATTTTTAACAGTATTAATACTAATTTTCCACAGTAACTCTTCTCTGCTCCCGACAGCGAGTTGACACACACACACCCACCCCGATGCAGCGCCCACATAGCCCCACCACCCGTTTACCAGATTTTTTTTTTTTTTTTTTTTTTGGGAGTCTGTTCACACTAATATAGGCTAATAAAAACAGTATTTTCTTTAAAAGTGTAAATATTAAACAATAATATGCTAATTAACCCTAATAATTTCTTTTTATTTGAAAGTTCAGCCCACATAGTGTATTCTTAGACAAATTCTGGCCCATGAACAAATGTAGTTGATGACCCCTGTTCTAGAGGCTTAAGTCACCCAGTAATCAATTAGTAGGCCTAATAGAAAACGCCTGTGTGGTTGTGCAGGGCTGGATTAGTCATAAAACCTGGAGCCCTCGATAAGCTGTTGATATTGCACAAAATCCTGTCACCACAAAACACCAAAAAATAAATACAAATCCTGTATTTGCCTCCTACAGTATACACTTCTGCTAGATCTTGTTATATTTGATCATCCTTCCTGGAGCTCTTTGTTAAAAGTGGGAAATGTTGGAAAAACTATTTAGCTATACATCTGGTGGTAAGCAGTCCCTTTACACACCATAACAGGCATGTGACTGAAGACCAAGTAAAACTGGCAAAACATTTTTTACTATTGAAAAAGGGCTAACACCTGCCCTCTTAAACCAGTTACCACCAATACCGTGGAACCACAACTTTCCTGCTGAGTGGGCACTTCCCCTTTAGGACATCATGCCAAGGTAGTTCAGATTTTTTCCACTTAGGTAGCAAATGTTTAAGAAACAATGAATTGTACAATGTGAGTGGAACAAATGCCCTTGAGTAAATTTGCCTTAATGAGGCTATTTATTTATCTATCCACAGCAATACCGTTAACAGTCAGTAAACAAGAAGATGCATACTTTACATTTGGGGATATCATACAAGATGACGCAATCTGTGTTTGTACTCATCCCAGAATGCATTGTTGTTAACAGTATCATTTATTCTCCTCTTGAGTACATGTGTAAGCTGTAAATAATACAAAAGAACTGTCTCTCCCTCAATCCTATCCACCACGCTTTTCTGACTGCCTGCTACTATTCATATTACTGTGGTGGGTACTCCTCAGTCCCGGGGGGGGGTGGGAGGGGGAGAGAGTAAAAACTCAGGTAAGATGTGAGATACTAGAATCACAAAGGAAAAGGGGGGTGGGAATATAAGAAAACACCACCTGATAGCACAAAGAACAGGAAGGAAATGGTGGGAGGTTTCGCAACAGGGAGTATAAGTATTCCTCACTCTTTTCTGTACCATCTTTCTGATCTCTTTGCATTTAGCAAGCAAAACAGGGTGACTGCCAGGCCAGACGGGGGGGCACAACAACAGGGAGGTGCCACTATGCTTCCTGGCACCGACAGATCTGCCGAGTCACGACAAAACTCTGTCAAGGCACACTAAAAAGCGGCGTGTGTCTGTGTCAGTGAGTACGCGTTCTTATATTACAATAGAGTCAGACCCCAGGACACGACAGCTGTCCCTTTCATGTGTGCTGTTGTATGAGGCTTGTTCAGCGTTGTATCTGTCAGCAGGTCTTATGACTTCAGTTGCTGAGTTCAATACAACGCACCTCATCCTCACAGCCTAGCGCTACAGAAAAACTGATGAAACTAAAATTCGCCCACATCTCTCAAGAAAAAACAAAAACAAAACAAAATCGTTTGATGCCTCAGTGCACAATAATAAAGCAGCGGGGCTCAGAGAAAAATAACTGCATGTACAGTGTGTGTGCGCATGTGTAAATGCACATTCATGTATATTTAGAGAATGTGAGGTGATTGAGGCTATAGTCTGTACAGCTTCATGCTTGTGTAAACACCAAAACCTCCCAGCACTGCTCTTCAGGTAACAAAACAAACAAGAATGAGTCTTTACACACACACACACGTCGATCTGCCCTTATAAAATGTGAGGTTGTTTCTTTTCTACAGACACTCGTGCACCCATATGCGATAAACAAACACACCCATGTCTTGTTGGCATGTCTGCACCACCGAACCCTGGAGTGTGCACCATCTGTCTGCTCATTACTCACCTCAGAGCATACACACACACACACACACACACGAGAACATGTGCAGCATTACATCAGTAAAACATACATACATGCACATTTTAATGGTTCAGCCATAGACAATGCATGAAATGATTGACGGTGTAACTAACACAACACTCTTCAAAGCCTCTTCTACTACTGCAGTGTTGTCAGTGGAAGAAGTGAGAGGAGGTACAGGCTTTATCAGCTGGAAGAAGCATGGTGTACTCAATGAGCAGGCAGATAGACAGGGAGAGAAGTGCACAGACCCAAAGACTGATTTACTTATTTTCATACCCCATACTTCATAGCAAGCTTGTGACATTTACTCTAGAATTTAAATCAATAATCAATTAGACAAATGTAAAACAACCACAGGGAGTAGGCTCTGCATACAATTACAGGGCTCAACCAATCTCTATCCCAGCAGGAACTCCAGTTGCTTGGTACTGGTG